>NC_053389.1:710214218-710534673 GCF_905171765.1 Bufo bufo | reverse complement strand
GGCCACACCTGAAAAGTGTTGGCCAGGGACTATCTGGGCGCCTCCAGTTCCCGAGGTACTCCGGCCTGCTCTTTCCTGGTCAGAAAAGATCAGGGCCTTGAGGACTGCCTCATAGAACTGCAGGAATTTCCCTGTGTTGCCAGCGCTCCGGGACAGCACAAAAGAGATGTACAAGGCAACCTGTACCAAGTAGACCGCAACTTTTTTGTACCATGCCCGGGTTTTGCGCATGGCGTTATATGGCTTGAGGACTTGATCAGAGAGATTGATCAGAGAGATCAACTCCTCCCATATACCGATTTTAGTCCACGATACAATCGGGCTCGAGGACCATTGCCGCAGTACCTCGCACAGGGACAGGGGTGATGCCGTTACCGTGAATTGTGGACAGTACAAGGACATCCCTCTTGTCCTTATATCTGACCAGCAACAGGTTTCCACTGGTAAGGGCACGGGTCTCACCCCTGGGGATAGGTACCTGGAGGGGGTGAGTAGGGAGGTCACGTTGATTTTTACGCACGGTCCCACAAGCGGACGTGGATCTGGCGGCGAGGGACTGGAACAAGGGGATACTAGTATAAAAGTTATCCACGTACAGGTGGTAACCCTTATCTAGCAGAGGGTGCATAAGGTCCCACACAAGTTTCCCGCTAACACCAGGAGTGGGGGGACATTCTGGGGGTTTAAGACGGGAATCTGGCCCCTCGTACACACGAAACTTGTAAGTGTACCCTGAGGTACTCTCACAAAGTTTGTACAGCTTCACGCCATACCTCGCCCGCTTAGAGAGAACATACTGGCGGAAAATGAGTCTTCCCTTGAAAGCAATGAGAGACTCATCAACAGCGACCTCCCTTCCAGGTACATAGGCCTCCAAAACTTTGGCCCCAAAGTGATCGATGACCGGCCTGATTTTGTACAGGTGGTTATAGGCAGGATCACCTCTGGGGGGGACATGCTGCATTATCTGCATAATGCAGGCATTTATGAATGGCCTCAAAATGGGAACGTGTCGTTGCCATACAGTAAAGTGGGGTCTGGTAGAGGACTTCCCCATTCCAGTACTGCCTGACACTGGGTTTTTGGACTAGGCCCATGTGCAGCACGAGGCCCCAAAACGTCCTCATCTCGGCTGCACTGAACGACTCCAGCCACCAGACCTAGCCAAAAAGGAGCCCAGCTGTTGAGAAATCAACTGTTTGCTCCACCATCAGATTCACAAAGTGGTCACTGAAAAAAAAACTAAAAAAGTCATATTCAGTGAAGCCCACTGTGGGAATCTGGATTCCTGATTGGCCAACAAAGTCATAAATCACGGGCTCAAAATCCTCTGGGGTACACCAGACAAGTTCACCGGTAGGGGGCTCAGGTGGACTTATTTGGTGGGCCGGAAAACTAGTATGAGCCCCAGGGCAGCTCATACTAGTGTGGGCCACAGGGTCCCTGGCATGGGGGGCCACTTGCTCCACCTGGCGGCGTCTCCGCCGCCTTGGGGGCTTATCATCATCACTAGATGATGAGGAGGACGCGGATGACAAGAGGAAAGTGGGGTCATCCTCGTCCTCACTGGGACTCTCGGATGACCTCCTCGGCCGAGAACATCTGGCAGGCCATAGGGGAGTGTGTGTGTGTAAAACTTGATTTAGTGTGATTGTGTGTGGGGGGACGGGTGTTCACGTTCACTACCCTAACAGAAAAAAAGAAAAAAATAAATGAAAAAAAATGAGCCTCAAAAATTTTAAAAAAACTAACCAAAACTATTCAAACTCGCTGATCAGCGGTGGGGTGGGCGATGCGCTAACAGTGGCCGGACGCTAAGAGTGTCGGCCACAGTCAGCGCAGGCACAAAAAAAAAAAAAGCGCTTGCGCCCAAAAAAATGTATGTGTGTGGGACGGGGGCAAGCTGCAATACCTCGCACAGCTGAGTGTGCTGTGGACCCCAGACACCCGATCAGGGTAAGGCCGAAAAATACAACTTTTTTTCCCCCTAAATTCTCCCTGTCTAATCTAATCTTTCCCTAAAACCTGTCCCTGTGAATTTTGGTGGCTCACGTGGGGGTGCTGGGCTCACTGATGGACGATGGGCTCCTCTTTCCACAGAAGCAGTGTGGAGGATGAGAGCAGAGCCCGTCCAGCCAATAGGAAGCGATCATGAGAGGTGATGTCACCGCAACCTCTTAGGATCTAAGGATGGTGATTGGTGGTGTATTATCACACCACCGATCACCATGCTATTCCAGATTATCGGGTCACCGGAGACCCGAATGACCCGGAAACGCAGCAAACCGCAGGTCTGAATTGACCTGCGGTTTGCTGTGATCGCCGATACAGGGGGTTCACAGGACCTCCCTCGGCATTATCACAGAATACGTACTGAATGATGTCAGCAGGTACTCTGTGACAATGCTGAGGGGGCTCCTGTGACCCCCCCCCCCGTATCGGCGATCGCAGCAAACCGCAGGTCACCTTAAGGACCTTAAGTCCTTAAGGACTCGGACATCAGGGTGTACAGGTTAAAGAGAGGACTTCTTCTTGTCTAGGACCACCTCTCCAACTGGCCCTAGACATTGGCATTTTCCGGCTTCTGCGGACAATTACGCACAAAGTGGGCCTTGCCTCCACAATACAGACACAGGTTCTCTGCCTTGCGGCATAAATGTTCCTGGTAAGACAATCGAAGGCACTCTATTTGCATGGGCTCTTCAGATTTGATGGACACTAGAGGAAGAACTGGCCTCTGGAAGGATGGAGCCAAATGGGGTGGTCTTCTGGTGACTGCGACCTCCCTAGAAAGTTCCTTGAAACAGGTTGCCTGTTAATTTAGGTTCCTGGCAGTTGTTGGATACCTGTGTACTTACCTGATCCTGTTCCCTGACGATCCTTTGCCTGCTCCTCCTGTACTGCACATCCTTCTTGGTATATTGACCTCGGATTCCACCTGACTATTCTTTGCGGACTCCTTTGGTACTTCTCGACTCTCCTGGTATTTATGACCCTGGCTTCTCCTGACCTTTCTTTGCTTATCCCTCTGTACTGCGTTGTCCTCTTGGTTTTGACCCAGTCCGTTCACTATCCGTTATTTGTCTTGTCTGTCCTTCCCGCACGTTTACTAAGTTAGGGACTGCCGTCCAGTTGTCCCCTGTCATCAGGACTCGTGAGGCAAGTAGGCAGGTCCAGGGGTGAGGGTGGAGCGCAGTGGTCACTATCCTCCCCCCTGTGTGTGTGTGTGTGTACGTGACCGTTACAAGGGCTTTGAAGACAAACTGTAAAATATAGATTTAGTAGGCAGGCCTGAATTGGCAGACATGGATTTTAGGTGCCATGTCGCATGTAAAAAATTCCTTAGGTCCCCAGAAATTGAAAACCCCAAGAAGTGACCCCATTTTGGAAAGTGCACCCCTATACGAACATTTTAAGTGGTGGAAGGGCACCTTTGCCCAAACAGGTGTTTCACAGAAGAGAAACTTATACTTAACTGCCAGCATGTTCTAATGGAGCAAAGCCTTACTGTCGCCTTTTCGGAGTAGTTGCCCTACCAGGGATCTAGGGAGGCCTTTCTGATTTTTATGTACTGTGCCGCAAGCCACAGTACCTCTGACTTTTAGGGACATGAATGGGGTATACTGGTATAATAGTTATCCACATAGAGGTGGTAACCCTTATCCAGCAGTGGGTGTATTAAGTCCCACTCTATCTTCCCACTAACTCCTAGGACAGGGGGGAAAGCGGGATGGGGGCATTCAGGGGGTTCAATCTGGAAGTCTTTACCTTCATAAAGCCGGAACCTGTGGGTGTACCCAGATGTACTCTCGCACAGTTTGTACATTTTCATTCCGTACAATGCCTGCTTCGTGGGCAGGTACTGGCGGATGTTAACCTTTCCTTTAAAATCTACAACGGACACATTTCTTTTACTGGAGTGAGAACCTCTGCAAATTTTGAGTTGAACTGGTCCAGGACGGGTCTAATTTTGAATAGATGGTCATATTGTGGATCATTTATTTATTTTTTATTTTTTTTGGGGGGGGGGGGGGCACTGTGCATTATCATTGTAGTGGAGAAATTTCCAAATGGATTCAAATCTTTTGCGGTTAATTTCAATACTGTAAATTGGAGTCTGGTACAAAATGTCAAAACTCCATTACTGTCTAATTTTTTGTTTTTTAACAAGGCCCATATGCAGCAAGAAGCCCCACAACATCATAATCTCTGCTGCATTTACAAGGGTCCATGAAGGAGTCTAGCATGAGGAAAAAGAATCTACAGTATTTCTCTGAAGCCCGAACAATCAATGTGAATTCCTGGCAACAAACTCAGGAATCTGGAGCACATATTCTGCAGGGGGAGGGGTCCACATGGGATCACTGGGGGGGATACCTCAGCTTCTCTCCTGGGGTGTCTCCTTGAGGGTCCCTCATCATCGGAAGAAGATGATGATGAGGGAGTAAAGGAATGTGGCATCCTCTTCTCTCTCGCTGGCAGACTCAGTTTCAGAGGCAAGATACGCATCTGCCTCTTCAGCAGAGTACATTCTCCGGGATGGACAGGACATTTTTATTTTTATTGGTGTGTC
The DNA here is from genome assembly GCF_905171765.1 of Bufo bufo. Classification (NCBI taxonomy): domain Eukaryota; kingdom Metazoa; phylum Chordata; class Amphibia; order Anura; family Bufonidae; genus Bufo; species Bufo bufo. The sequence continues at coordinate 710,530,100 of NC_053389.1, read as the reverse complement.
TAAAGTGTAAAGTGTCAGGGGGGTGTATGTAGTGATTTCACATGTCAGGGGAATTTAAATAAATTTCAAATAAAATTTAGGAGAAAGAAAAAAAACTGAAAGAAAGAAAAGAGAAAAAGATAAGGAAAAGAACTAGATAAAAATTTAGGGGGAAAAAAGGCTACAGAAAAAAAAGGAAGAAACCTTCACTGAAAACTAAGCAGAGGTGTGATCAGTAAAAAGTACGTTACCGATTGGCGCCCAGCAGGTACAGGACACACTCACGCAGATGGTGTGTGCGTGCAAAAATCTAAGGGACAGGGATTGGGATGGATCTGAATCAGCTGCAGATGAGCAAAAAAAAAAAAAATCACTGCAGCTGTTCCAGATGTTGTTCTTCTTTTCTTCTTTCTTCAACTGTAAAGGCACTGAACGCTGTGGTGGTGCACCACAAGTCCCAGCAAGTGAGGCAGCAGCACAGAGAAGCACAGAACCTCTCTGCAAGCAGTCACCAGCAGCTAGAATAGCTGCTTGCAGGGGTGTTCTTCCATTTCCCTCGGCTACTATAGCACTACCAATGGCAGGGGATGCCAAACACTGAATTCCCCTGCCCAACCTCTGAGGTGATATGGGCTGATGTAATCAGCATCAATCACCTCCATCGGAGCCCCCTGCAGCACCATAAATGGTGAACAGTGATGCCGCGCTGCAATGGGCCGGTCTTCATTGAGCGGCCAATCGTACGATCAGGGCTGCAGGGGAGGCGGAAAAAGTCCAGTGGTCCCTCAGTTAAGATGGCTGACTGTACTAGTATGTGAAGGGTCACCAAGGGGTTAATTTGAGGAGAGGGAGATGACTTGAATTTTTTTTTTATATAAAAAAAAAAAATTATGTACGGGATTGTCTCACTTCAGCAAATGGCATTTATCATGTAGAGAAATTTAATACAAGGCACTTACTAATATATTGTGATTGTCCATATTGTCTCCTTTGCTGGCTTGATTTACTTTTGTATCACATTATACACTGCTGATATCCATGGTTATGATCACCCTGAAATCCAGCAGTGGTTGCTGTGCTTGCCCACTATAGGTAAAAGTGTTGGCCTATACATATTCCTGTGGTCCCAGCCACCAGAGAGGTTGGCGCTTTTTCCTGTAGTGTATAAGCACGGACACAGCTGCTGGATTGCAGGATGGTTGTAACCCTGCCAACGAACAATGTTTAATGTGATGGAAAAATGAATCCAGCCAGTATAGGAGGCAATATGGACAATCACAGTACATTAGTAAGTGCCGTGTATAAACTTTTTCTGCATGATATATGCTATTATTTGCTGAAGTGAGACAGCCCCTTTAATCTTGAGTGAGGGAGCTGTTAGGGACCTGGGAGTGCAGCGCTCCACGGGTTTCACTGCTCAGATGCTGTGGTAACAAGAGACCATAGCATCTGAGGGGTTAAACATCCATATAATGGCAACTGGCTACGGGTGTCTGCTGTAAGGGCTTATGCACATAAATGTGTGCCATCCGGACCCATGCTGCAGACCGCATGCGGACGAAGGACCTATTCACTTGCAAAAAAGTAGTGAATGTGGAGGCACGGAGAGAAACACCACAAAGGTTCTGTGCCTCCGTTCCGTACCGCTCCTTCTGGATTGTAGAACCATTCAAGTGTTTGCAGACTGCAATACCGCCACGGCCGGGTAATGGCCATGTGCATGAGCCCTGAAACAGCAGGCACCCGGCAGCCACTCAGCTTCTCAGTGGGCACCATGTTTAAACCCTGGACTTCTGGACATATCCGGCAGTCGGCCTTAAGTGGTTAAAGGAGTTGACTCCTCATGTTACCCTGTGTCTCTATATAAGGGCTCATACACACAAACGCATTTTCTTTCCATGTCCATTACATTTTTTTTGCGGACCGTATGTGGAAGCATTCATTTCAATGGGTCCACAAAAAAAATGGAAGTTACTTTGCGTGCATTCCGTTTCCATGTGTCCGTATTTCCGTTCTGCAAAAAAATAGAACATGTCCTATTACTGTCCGCATTACGGACAAGGATAGGACTGTTCTTTTAGGGGCCAGCTGTTCCGTTCCGCAAAATACGGAATGCACACGGACGTCATCCGTATTTTTTGCGGACTGCAAAATACATACGGTCGTGTGCATGAGCCCTAAGACAATACATTTCCTATTTTTTAACTTGCTTATATAGCTCAAACATGTCACAGCTCTTTACAGACATCCAGGGGCATAGCTAGAAATGCATGGGCCCCATAGCAAAAAAATTGCTCCTGCCATAAGTGTAAAAGTACCCTTAGGCTACTTTCACACTTGCGGCAGAGAGATCCGGCAAGCAGTTCCGTCGCCGGAACTGCCTGCCGGATCAGGCAAAATGTATGCTAACTGATGGCATTAGTAAGGCCTCTTTCACACTTGCGTTGTTGGGATCCGGCATGCACTTCCGTTGCCGGAGGTGCCTGCCGGATCCGGAAAAACGCAAGTGTACTGAAAGCATTTGAAGACGGAACCGTCTTCCAAATGCTTTCAGTGTTACTATGGCAGCCAGGACGCTATTAAAGTCCTGGCTGCCATAGTAGTAGTGGGGAGCGGGGGAGCGGTATACTTACAGTCCGTGCGGCTCCCCGGGCGCTCCAGAATGACGTCAGAGCGCCCCATGCGCATGGATGACGTGATCCATGCGATCACGTGATCCATGCGCTTGGGGCGCCCTGACGTCACTCTGGAGCGCCCGGGGAGCCGCACGGACGGTAAGTATACTGCTCCCCCGCTCCCCGCTACACTTACCATGGCTGCCAGGACTTTAGCGTCCATGGTAACCATTCAGAAAAAGCTAAATGTCGGCTCCGGCAATGCGCCGAAACGACGTTTAGCTTAAGGCCGGATCAATGCCTTCCAATGGGCATTAATTCCGGATCCGGCCTTGCGGCAAGTGTTCCGGATTTTTGACCGGAGCAAAAAGCGCAGCATGCTGCGGTATTTTCTCCGGTCAAAAAACGTTCCGTTCCGGAACTGAAGACATCCTGATGCATCCTGAACGGATTTCTCTTAATTCAGAATGCATTAGGATAATCCTGATCAGGATTCTTCCGGCATAGAGCCCCGACGACTGAACTCTATGCCGGAAGACAAGAACGCAAGTGTGAAAGAGCCCTAAGACTGATCAGGATCCTGATCAGTCTTAAAAATGCCTGATCAGTCGAAAAAATGCATTGAAATGCCGGATCCGTCTTTCCGGTGTCATCCGGCAAAAACGGATCCGGCATTTATTTTTTCACCTTTTTTTCAGTCTGCGCATGCGCATACCGGAAGGACGGATCCGGCACTAATACATTCCTATGGGAAAAAATGCCGGCATTTTTTAGCCGGAGATAAAACCGTAGCATGCTACGGTTTTCTCTTTTGCCTGATCAGTCAAAACGACTGAACTGAAGACGTCCTGATGCAAACTGAACGGATTACTCTCCATTCAGAATGCATGGGGACATACCTGATCAGTTCTTTTCCGGCATAGAGCCCCTAGGACGGAACTCAGTGCCGGAAAAGAAAAACGCAAGTGTGAAAGTAGCCGTCTGTCATATAAGGGGGGGGGGGGGGGGGGGAGAAACCCCAGAACTAGAGTGTGCCCCCCAAAAGAAGGAAGGGGCGCCCTCCTTATCACTGCTGGCATCTCTTTTTACCTTCAGATCATCAGACTCTCACCTACTAATTACAGCGCGCACCCCTGTAGTGTCCACCATCAGACAAACCCCAGAACTAGAGTGTCAGTGTGACCCCCAAGTTGGGGGCCACACTCTAGTTCTGGGGTTTCTTCCCTCCCCTGTCTGATGGTGGACACTACAGGGGTGTGTGTGCTGTAAATTTGTAATTAGTGAGAGTCTGATGATCAGCTGCAATGATAAGGAGGGCGCCCCTTGCTTCTCTTGGGCCCCACTCTGCAGGCAGCTCTTTTTAACTTCAGAATTCAGATCAAGTATCTCAGAAATCATAAGTTCTCACTTTCTTTCACTTACTTTTATTTAGAGCACAGTAGGCACAGACTGGCAGGACTGGGGACTGGAGACCAGTGGAGGAGGAGCAGAGAGAAGAGGCCCGGCCCCCTCCACCGCCTGAGTCCGCCTCCCTCTGCTGCTTCTCCAACCTGCTGGCTGGCTCCAGTCCCTCCTCCCTCCACTCAGGTACGCCCCCGGTCCGGCCCCCTCCACCGCCTGAGTCCGCCTCCCTCTGCTGCTTCTCCAACCTGCTGGCTGGCTCCAGTCCCTCCTCCCTCCACTCAGGTACGCCCCCGGTCCGGCCCCCTCCACCGCCTGAGTCCGCCTCCCTCTGCTGCTTCTCCAACCTGCTGGCTGGCTCCAGTCCCTCCTCCCTCCACTCAGGTACGCCCCCGGTCCGGCCCCCTCCACCGCCTGAGTCCGCCTCCCTCTGCTGCTTCTCCAACCTGCTGGCTGGCTCCAGTCCCTCCTCCCTCCACTCAGGTACGCCCCCGGTCCGGCCCCCTCCACCACCTACCTCATCTGCTGCGCCAGTCCTGACTCCTTCTCCCCAGCCAGGCCCGAGCCGCGGACCGCCCGCGCCCCGCCCACTACACTAGTCTAGTGTAGTGGGCGGGTGGTCCGCGGCTCGGGCCTGGCTGGCTGTGTGTGTGTAAATAAAAAAATTAATAAAAAATCAACAGAAAGCGGCCTGGACGGGCCCCCAGTGGCGTAGGGCCCCATAGCCACTGCTATGGTTGCTATGGCGATCCCTACGCCACTGCAGACATCATCACTCACTGTCCTCATTGGGGCTCACAATCTACTGTAAATTCCTTATTAGTATGTACTCAGGAACACAGTGCCAGTACTAACCACTGAGCCATCATGCTGCCCGACACATCACAGGTCTATGTCCCTTTTATCTTATGTGAAATCACACTTATGATTAAAGGTTGTTTGAACTTTTATGGCTTTAACATACTCTCAGATATTACCATTTTTGCCAATATAAATGAGTGCAGCCGGATCCATTGCCGTTCTGTTGTACTGTGCATTCACTAGTGAATCGATCGCCACCTTCATGGTATCAGTCAGTGCATTCCTGCTGTGCATGTTAGTGTTACATGACATAGGTCAGGATTAGAACATTTTGACCTTGGCAGGGGCTGTTGGGTTAGTGAAGATGTGAGGTGTGCTGAGAGACACGACAGCTGGGAGCCGCAACTACTGAGCACCTAGAAAAGATTTGTCCAAAATGTATGTAAATGACTTTGAATTTATCTGAATGAAGTCTGGGATTGATCATCACTGTAAGGGTACGACCACACCGTCAGGTTCCTGCATGCAGTTTTGGAAGCCAATATCAGGAGTGGATCATAAAAGGAGATAAAGTATAAAGAATAGATACAATTGGGGATAAAGGTGGAAAATGGCTTGCCAGAGCGTTGCATCCTCGGATACCCTTCTCATATGTGTCATCTTTAAACACGTCCTCTAAAGGAGTCCTACACGACCCCTCTGAAATAGCCTCTGAATTCCAGGCATATTATGATAAACTCTATAACCTTGAGACAGGGAGAGATATCACGTCAGAAGCCTATCTACAAGACATACAACATTATTTAAGCCAATTCGGCCCTTCACGAATTCCAGACGAATCAGCTTCCAGCCTAGAGGAGGACTTCTCTTCCTCAGAACTCTTATATGTTATAAAAGAGCTCAAAAGTGGGAAAAGCCCAGGACCAGATGGTCTGACACCACGCTTCTATAAGATGGAATTATCCCCAACCATCCTACAGGCTTTTAACTCAATTTCGGAAGAATGCCTCTTCTCGCATCAAGCCCTTCAGGCCTGCATTACGGTGATTCCAAAGCCAGATAAGGATCCCTCCTCATGTGCCAACTGCCGGCCAATCTCCCTACTTAATGTAGACCTGAAACTCTATGCAAAACTATTAGCCCTACGATTACATCCACACATCCCTAACTGCATCCGCAGGGAACAAGTGGGTTTCGTCCCAGGTGGGGAAGCACGAGACAATACTCTGAAATCTATTGGAATAATTGCTAGATCTAGGTTGACGAAGGCACCCCTATGTCTACTTACAGTTGATGCGGAGAAGGCATTTGATAGGGTTGGCTGGCAGTTCCTGGCAAAAACACTGGAGTGTGTGGGACTGGGAAGTAGGATGATCAGCAGGACCCTGGCACTTTATTCCTCTCCCTCGGCACAGGTCAGAGTTAATGGCTTCTTATCTGATCCCTTTACTATATGTAACGGGACACGCCAGGGATGTCCCCTCTCCCCATTCCTATACATCCTAGTGATGGAGTCTCTAGCTAACGCTCTTAGAAACAACCCATCAATCAAAGGTATACAAATAGGGAAAACTGAGCACTGAGTTATCACTTTTATTCGCGGACGATCTCCTGCTATATCTATCCTCCCCCAGGTTAGGGTTACCCTCAGCCCTCTGTAAATTTGAACTTTTTGGGCGTCTTAGTAACTTCAAAATTAATATCCAGAAATCAGAAATATTAAACATCACTTTGCCCCATAGAGAGGTTACACACATTAGAGAAACATTCTCATTCCGCTGGGCCCCACAATACATCAAACACCTTGGAATTTGCTTACCGGCAAACCCTGCCCACCTTTTTAAACTTAACTACAAACCGATACACAGATCCATCTAACTAATCCTTCAGAAATTGTCTTCCCTCCACATTTCATGGTTTGGTAAAATCAATGCTCTTAAGATGGACATTTTACCCAAACTCTTGTACCTCTTCCAGACGATCCCCTGTTATATCCCCCCAAACATTCTTTACCCACCTTCGTAAGATGGCTTACCAATTTATTTGGAGAGGCTCTAGGGTGAGGTTAAGCTACAGTATCTTATCCCGTTCAAAGGCCAGGGGAGGAACAGGACTAGCTAATTTCCTCTCATATCAGAGGGCATCGATCGCAAACAGTGTCCTAGATCTCTTTCACAATCGCACTCCGAAATTGTGGGTAGAGATAGAACACGAATTAGACCCACACTTAGCCACATGTATTTTCAGGCTACCTCCCTCTCTCCAAAGACAATTATCTCAAACACAACCCTCACCACTTATTCTAACACTAGCAAAATCATGGAGCAAGTTTGCATCTAAACTTAAACCAGGACCGCTAACGGTCTTGTCAAATCACCCAGACCTGCCCGACGGCATCAAAACACTCCCAACCTTCAGGGACCCCAATATAGCCCCGATCAGGATCCGAGACCTTTATAATGAACGAGGCTTACTCCCTCTTAATGAACTTTTACACCACTTGCCCAGCCCGGCAGGACGCGGGTTTCAGTATTTTCAACTTTGTAACTTCCTCAACTCCCTGGCTCATGGTTCACAGTTATTGGCCTCCCTAACAGATTTTGAGAGACTGTGTACTGCTGATTCTGGGCTTGGACATGCTGTGTCACTGGTCTACAGCCTATTGGGCACTGGGGAGATTGGGGATGGAGCAGTCAATACTCAGGTGACTGCCCCTGGATTCATCCCGGCTTGGGAAAGAGATCTAGCTGTTTCCCTAACTACAAGAACAATGGGAAAGATCCCTTTTATTTACGCACAAATCCTCCGTATCAAGTCGAATTCAGGAACTTAATTATAAAATATTGACACGTCGGTATAGGACACCGGTAAAGATCCATCAGTTTTACCCCTCGGTCTCCAATACCTGCTGGAGGTGTTTGGTGGGAGTGGGCTCCATGATCCACATCTGGTGGGATTGCCCAGGAGTAGCACCACTGTGGCAGGATGTTTTCACCTTATACAATACTCTCTACCGGTCTCATATATCACACTCCCCTCTAATAGCACCATTATGTATATATCTGGGACGAATCCAACAAGTAAAAAGAGGAGCCCTCAAAACTTTTGTTCACTCCATGAGGTAGATAATCCCCTGTATATGGAGGTCGTCCGAGAGCTTGCAGAGAGTAACCTGGCCAACCGCGCTTGATGCTCTCGTCCACATGGAAGAGTTGGGTGCAGAGGCCCATAACCAGATGTCTGTTTTCACACAAACTTGGGAACCTTGGTTCCAATTTCGGAGATCAACACAATTTATGGCTTGGCTGACTAATTGTATTGTCATCTCTTAAGACACATAGATACCCAGTGACATTTACCGGATACTCACCCTTTTCCTCCTCCCCCTTATCACCCTGTATTTGTCTAGTCTCAACCTTTCCCCTTGTACATACTTGTTAACCCACTGTTGACTATTTTATGCTTTCCTTATTGCTAATATGAAAGGGATTTATCTTGTTATGTTCCTTGTTGTATGTTCTTACATATACCTACTTCTGGACATTATGTTTGATGTATCTTGTGTTTAGGTAAAGTCTATAAGATTGTACCATCTCGCTGATTTTCAATAAAAACAGATTGAACCAAAAGAATAGATACAACTTCTCTTTTTTTTTCAATTCACTCCTGGTTTTGGCTTCCAAAGCTGCATCAGGAAATCTGACCATGTGGTCATACCCTACCAGATGCTGGACCAGAGAGTTATACCTTAGACAAAGGTCACATCATAGGCTTTTCAAAATCTCATTCACATACTGCAGAAAAATGTGTACAGTCACTGCCACATTTTGAGTGGATATTTTGTAGATTTCATCTAATGGCAAAATTGACACTAACTAAAGGGGTTCTCTGGGATTTTAATATTGATGACCTCCTCAGGATAGGTCATAAATATCAGATCAGCGGGGGTCTGACACTCGGCACCCCCACTGATCAGCTGGCTGAAGAGAAAGCCGCGCTCCGTGCAGCGGTGAGCAGGTGTAACTACAAGCCGTCCCATTCACTTCTATGGGACAGCTCGTTCTCATTCAAGTTTATAGGAACGAGCTGTCCCATAGAAGTGAATGGGATGGCTTGTAATTACACCTGCTCACCGCTTTGCTCTCGACAGCGAGCAGGTAAACAATCAAGGGAAGGCTGCACTCACACAGAGCACGGCCTTCTCTCCATCCAGGTAATCAGCGGGGGTGCCAGATGTCAGACCCCCGCCAATCAGGGGTGCACCACCAATGAGGCCGCTGATCTGATATTCATGACCTATCCTGAGGATAGGGTCATATAGAAGAAACCGCAGACACTCTGTCTGTCGCATTTTTTTTTTTGCTGGTGAAATAAATTCCACTGAATTGAAGACAGGAGAGTGCTGCGGTTTCTTCTATATGACGCATCCAAGGGGGAACTTCTGACTGGCTCCCAACATGGCTGGCACCACAAGATAAGACTTTAATTTTTCGTTGTGCTGCTATACGCATTTTTTCCTATCCTGAGGATAGGTCATCAGTATTAAAATCCCAGAAAACTCCTTTAATTTAGTTCCATTGAACCCTGTCTACCTGTTATGGAGGATGCTGCAACCAGTCAGGGATTGGATGTCAGAGTAGGAGCCACAGCTACCCCACTCTCCTGTGTACCTGTGGCTATACCATACATGTCTTTTGTAAGAAAACCCCTTTAATTATTCAATTTATGTAAAATCTAAATAATTTCCAACATTTCCAATAATTTTTTAAGGCACCCCCTAAGGGACCCTAAAATATAAGAGTGGGCCCTGTCTATTTTTTGTAATAAAGGACTGTAATACTAAATAGAGGGCATGTGACTCAGATTTAATGATAAAGGCTTTTTTCTTGGGAGGTCCTGAATTTGTCTAAGACCATTTGGTCTCCAGACCACTTCAAAGAACACACATGCTTAATGGATGTGTAAGAGCAGCTGTAGTTTCACTCTTTAAAGAGTCCATAAATTCACATCATACCGTTACCACCAACTGTATCAACCTGCATTGTTGTACCCCGGTACTGGGTGCTCTAATGCCAAGGAACATATTGCTGCCATATGCTGGACATATTCTCTATTTTGATATTTTTCTAGTACTTATAGCCAAAGCATAGCATTGTACCAGGGGCATACGCAGACTAAAGAGGACACTGTAAAGATTATGCCCTGTCCTCGTCACTGGTGACAACTGTGCCCCTGTCATCACAGCAGTGTAAATGTTACCAAGTACTAGCCGCATTTCACCAAGGAGTTAAAGGGGTTATCCCATGACTAATGTAAAAAATGAATATCAGAGATCATATATTACAGTGGTCCCTCAAGTTACAATATAATATAACATTGTAAGTTGTAAGTCCTGTGCTGGCTTGATTCATTTTTCCATCACTTTATACACTGCTCGTTTGCATGGTTATGACCACCCTGCAATCCAGCAGTGGTGGTCGCGCTTGCACATTATAGGAAAAAGCATTGACCTTTCTGGTGGTTGGGACCATAGGAGTACACATAGGCTAGTGCTTTTTCCTATAGTATGCAGCACGACCACCACTGTGTCACGGGACGCCGAGGCGCTCGCTCTCCCCAGCGATGTCGGCGTCCCGTTTCTTTGCAGAAGTGAGGACGCGCACAGCATCCTCGTCTCCTAGGTGATAGGGGGCAGGACAGACCGGCCGCGCAAGTCTCCTCCACGCGGCCGGCGTCTTCAGTTCCCCCAGCAACCAGGGGAGGTCTGAGCACAGAGCTGGGCACTCGGTGCTCAGCTGTATTACCTAGTGTGGGTGATTTGACGCTGGCCACGTCACATGACCCCGGCTAGCCAGTATTTAAAGGGAACCTGTCACCGGGATTTTGTGTATAGAGCTGAGGACATGGGTTGCTAGATGGCCGCTAGCACATCCGCAATACCCAGTCCCCATAGCTCTGTGTGCTTTGATTGTGTAAAAAAACGATTTAATACATATGCAAATTAACCTGAGATGAGTCTTGTCCCTGAGATGAGTCACGTACAGGACTCATCTCAGGTTAATTTGCATATGTATCAAATCAGTTTTTTTATACAATAAAAGCACACAGAGCTATGGGGACTGGGTATTGCGGATGTGCTAGCGGCCATCTAGCAACCCATGTCCTCAGCTCTATACCCAAAATTCCGGTGACAGGTTCCCTTTAACAGGCAGCCTGCTGGCCACAGGTTGCCTGTTAATTAGGTTCCTGGCGATTTTTGGTTTCCCAGTATACTTACCTGATCCTGTGTTCCCTGACGATTCTCTGCCTGCTCCTCCTGTACTGCGCTACTCTCCTGGTATTTTGACCCTGGCTTCCACCTGACGATTCTTTGCGGACTCCTGTTGTACTTCATTACTCTCCTGGTATTTGACCTCGGCTTCTCCTGACTATTCTCTGCTTATCCCTTGGTAATGCGTAGCTCTCTAGGTATTGACCAGGTCCGTTAATGATCCGTTATTTGTCTTGTCTGTCCTCCCTGCACGTATCCTAAGTTAGGGACTGCCGTCCAGTTGCCCCCTGTCATCAGGACTCGCAAGGCAAGTAGGCAGGGCCAGGGGTGAGGGTGGAGCGCAGTAGTCACTATCCTCCCCCCTGTGTGTATGTGTACGTGACCGTTACACACTGCTTGATTGTAGGGTGGTCGTAACTATGGAAACACAGTACAAGTTATGTGACCATGATGTCCTGCAGGTTCTTCATCCCTTCTAAGAAGAGAATTAGCATTGATAATGCAGGGTCATTATCAGTGCATTTTCTGCTTTGACACATTGGGTAACCCACTGACCAACCTCCTACATTCCACTTTGGGACTAAACTAGCTGCACAGCTGGTATGTCCACGCCTGCAGTGCAAAATCTGATGCAGCCTTATTCAACACTGTACAATATTATGGGCTCAAAAAGGATTTTCTGAAATGTCTGTGAAACATGTCAGAAATGTTTTGGGGGGATTTTATGTCTTGTGACCACCACCATTCACAAGCATGAAAGGGAAGCCAAGCTCCTCATAGACCTTTGGATCTCCAAGTCTGTTTTTGGAAATCTCCCATTTTATTATTCATCCATCCAGTCTCCAGCACTGTATCTCTGCAGATGATCATGTTCCTTACTGTCTCAGGTTTGTGTGGATGCTCTCCAACCTGCACCAACCAACTTCCTTTTTAAAAGAAGCACTGTCCCGATTCCTCTGCTTATTGATGTTGAGTTGTTAGGGCCAGAAGATGACATTGACCAGTTTGCCTACTTAAGGAGGTTTCCTGCTGCTGGATGCCACCATTTTACTTATCTGGTTTTGCTATCTAGGTTTCTGTCATTGTGATTGTTGCTGACCTTGGCTTATTTACTAATGTTTCTCTTGACTTACCCCTTGGATTCTCCTTTGGGATGTGTACTTCTACTTGACTTCGATTTTGCTGTTTCTCTGTTTGGTTTATATTTGTTTTTGTTGGTTTTGACTCTTTGATGCTGCTGCACAATCGCTGTCATTTTGAGACAACTCTAGCAGCTGTGAGCTGGGGATTTCCTCCAGCGAAGTCAAGATCCCTGTATGTGGGTGAAAGGGTGAATACCAGGGAATTCCTTAGACTCTGCACCTTAGTTTAGCAAGAGTAAATCGGATTGAAGCTTAGAGGGTCCATTGCTAATATTAATGTTACACGTTCACTACAGTTGAATTGTAATGCACATTTCAGTGAATGAGAGATCTTTATCCCAATATATTAAAGGGGTTCTTCAGGATTTTCATACTGATGGCCTCTCCTAAGGATAGGTCATCGATTTGAGATTGGCAGGGGTCCGACTAACTGCACCTCAGCCCATCAGCTGTTTGAGGAAGCTGCGGCGCTCATTGGAGCTCCGGTGAGTTCTGCAGTCTCCTCACAGCTTACCAAGCACAACATCATCCACTGGATAGCGGCTGTGCTTGGTATTGGAGCTCAGCACGGTTCATTTGTGTGGGACTGAGCTGAAATTAGGCTGTGTGACCGATTAACGTGTCGTCATATGGCCTAGGAGGAGGCCTAAGCACTCACAGAGCGCAGTGGCCTCTTCATTCAGCTGATTGTGGGGGTGACTGGAGTCAGACCCCCTGCCAATCTGATATTGATGACCTGTCCTGGGGATAGGCCATCAATATCAAAATCTCAGAGAACCTCTTTTAAAGCAGGTATCGCCTTGAACAAAACTTGTCAATTAAATCAATATACAGCATTATAAGTTCGTCCATGGCTGTGGTTTGTTGCTTCAACGCCACCATGAACCAGGAAATTCCCCACGTGTGTGCCTCACTGCAATTGCCTGCATTCTCCACCATATGTAGGGGTTTTCTTTGGTAGGCAGGTGGTAGCGATGCAGTAAGACACACGGACACAAGCAGGTTAAAGTCCAAAACAGTCTTTTATTCACACTTTCAAAATAAAACATAAACTGCATTAACTTATCCACTAGCTAAAACACCAAACAATCCCTCTCAATATGAGGCCCGACTGCCAGACCCAAGCTATGGTTCCACCACTATGCAGGTGCCCAGGTAACTACACCTCTGATTCTCTGAAAGAGATTATATCAGGTTCCTAACGAGCCCCATGACTAACGGCTGTGAACTAGGGAAAAACCCGGGATGGAGTGAACAGTCCCACTGCCAACCTACCCTTCACTCCATAAAAAGCAGGCCCATAACAGACTTTACAAAAGGTCTATGGAAGCTATGCCAAACATAGATCAATGCTCTTCCTGCTTTCCATGTCTGTCTCAGCCAGCTCACAGCTTGAGGCAGACAAATCCTGGGTTTCACCACACACAATGCAATCTGCTGGGTGACAGATACCTGTTTTCCCAGACCATTCCTTTCACTTTCTCACAAATGGAAAAAGAGAACATGTAGACTCATCAATTATTAAGGTCAGCTCTATGCAATAAACAAAAAAATAAAATTTGGACCCACTCAAAAAATATGTTAGGCTAGTTTCACATTAGTGTTAAAATCTTCCAGCTGGCTATTCCAGCAGAGGCACCATCAGGCCCCATCAACTACTGTATACTGGCATTACAGTGGTATCATTATTTATATACTGGGAGCTAAGGCTGGCATATATATATATATATATATATATATTGGCACTATGTGGGAGAGGAGGAAGCATTTTATACTGGTACTATGGGGGGGTGGCATAAATATGAATTGGAAGTACAAGGGGGCATTATAATATAGGGATTACCACAGGTGAGTTATAACTGCAGGGGGTGAGTAGAACTACAGGGGGCATTGCAGGAGGAGCTTTATAAATACTAGAAGAAGGGCGTGGTCTGAGAGCGCATGGAGTAAGTCGCACCGCTCACAGCTCCTGCCGGCATCCTGATCATTAGAGTGGTAGCAACGTCTGATTCGATTATTTTACCTTACCTGGTGGATGAGAGGAGACCGGAGAGTGCGGGGGTGATTCTGAGAGCTCCGACATGCCGAGAAAGTCCAGCAAGGGGCTGCGATCCGACAGGCCGGAGGTGAGCCAGCATGGCGCCGAGGAGGAAGAGGGGCCGGCCTTACAGTCAAAGCTGAGCCAGAGTGCGGCCGCAAAGCTGAGCAAGTTTGCCCGCGCAGATAGCGGTGTGGGCGACTGGGCAGAGGGAAAAGAGACAGACGCACATACCTCCTCTGCACAAGAGGACGGATCCCTTGATGGGGAGGCCCTGGATGCGGTGGATTGGCCGCCATTGACCCCTGCACGTCCAGCTAAAAGCGCGGTAGGCCCCAAAGCTGCGGCTAATGAAGAGCCCACTTTAAAAGATATTATGGCTGCTGTGGCCAGCTGTAACAGTACCCTGAAGGTGCTCTCTGTGCAAGTTGGTAGCCTGAGGTCAGATGTGTCTATAATTAGGCACGACCTACACAAGATCTCTGAGCGCACCTCTGAATTGGAGAAGAGGGTGTCCACCATAGAGGATGATGTTCGGCCTCTGCAAATGGCGGCAAAAACAACTGCTAAGGACATAGCTGCTTTATATGCCAAAACAGATGATCTGGAGAACAGGTCCAGAAGGAACAACCTGCGGATTGTGGGAATGCCAGAAAAGACGGAGGGGGATAACGCTACAGAGTTTGTGAAAAAATGGTTGCATCAGCTATTTCATGAGAAAGGTCTATCTTCCCTGTATGCGGTGGAGCGGGCGCACAGAGTCCCCATGCGGCCGCTTCCGCCAGGCAGACCTCCTCGTCCTATACTGGCGAAGAACCTGCATTTTAAAGACCGGGACACTATCCTGCGGCAATCAAGGGACAATGAGGAGATGGTCCTGAATGGGGTTAAAGTGTCCATATTTCCGGATTATTCCAATGAAGTGCAGCGGAGGAGAAGCAGATTTATGGACATAAAGAAAAGGCTGAGAGGTCTACAAGTTCAATATGCTATGTTGTTTCCTGCTAAACTGCGTGTGGTGGCATTGGGATCCACCAGATTTTTTGAAGATCCGGAGGAGGCGGCGCAGTGGCTGGACGTCCACGAGCGACAATTGAGAAGTGGGGCCCTGAACACTTGAAGGAGGCTAAGATATAGTTTCTTATGTCCACTTTATATTTGCATTTGCACTCTAAGGTTGCTATAAATGTTGCACCAGTTAAGAAGTGTATTATGTAATGCTACCACAAGGTAGATCCTGTGGAGGGAGTAGGTTGCTGAGAGTGAAAAATGTATTTCTCAGATGTGGGGAGGATTCTCTACCTGAGGGATGTTGTTATAATCTGTTATGATTATTATATGTTGGGGGGTAAGTTGCTCTCAGATGGCCCTGTTTTAATGTGTGAGGTTGATATCAAAGGGACAATGTTCCCCAGTTATAGAAATCTGATTGGGAAAGGGAGGGAGGGGGGTGGGAGGATGGGTAGTGAGTTGGGGGGAAGGGATATGGTCTTGAAATATGAGCTGAGTGAGTTGGAGTGGGGTGTGAGATCCAAGTATGGTCTGAAGTTCTACCATGTCACAGGTGATTAGAGTTTTAAGTTGGAATGTGAGAGGAATGGCAGATGCACGAAAGAGACAGTGTGTTTTTCAATACTTGGGGCGGTTTCAGCCGGCTATATGTTGTCTTCAGGAAACGCATCTGATTGGAGAAAATCTACACTGGATGAGTAAAAATTGGGTGACATATGCGTTACATTCAACTCATTCTTCTCACTCTAGAGGGGTTAGTATGATTGTGCATAGTAGCATTAGGTATGAACATATGCAGGAATGTGTGGACGCTGATGGTAGGTATGTGTGTGTGGTGTGTAAGGTGGATGGAATACAGGTGGTGCTGGTGTCTGTGTACGTGCCCCCACCATTTGCATCCCCATTGATAAGAGAGATCATGGACTTTGTGGCGGACTTCCCTGGGCTGCCGTGGCTATTGGTTGGGGACTTTAATTGCACGCTGAATGACTCCCTAGATAGATGCCGGGTGGAAGGAGCAGGGGGTTTACCGGGGAGTGTGGCTCTCAGAAATATTATGGGTGAAATAGGTGTGCATGATGTATGGAGACTGCGTAACCCTGATAAGCGTGAATTCTCGTGCAGATCAGCCGCGCACCATTCGTTATCGCGTATTGATTTGGCTCTTGTTAATGATATAATGCTGCCACTGGTTGGGGATGTTGTCTATCATCCTCGGTCGTTGTCTGACCATTCTTTGGTGCAGATTGACTTGTGCCTGGGGGTGCTCAGACAGGGACCGAGGCTGTGGAAATGTAACTCACATTGGCTAAATGTGTTGGGTGATCTGTCCGGGATCTCCCTTGAAATTAAGGAATTTTTTGCTATCAATACAGGGACGGCCTCGGTACCGGGTGTTTGGGACGCCATGAAAGCATTCCTGAGGGGAGTCTTGATGAAAGAAATTAACAAGCATAAATCTAGGTCTAGGGAGGCGGATGTTAAGGCGCATGTACTGGTGGCTGAGGCGGAGAGAGAGTTTGGTAGATCCCCCACCCTGATTAATAGTGAGGCGCTGGCGGTAGCTCAGGAGCAGCAGAGGTGTCATTTAGTGCAGGCTGCAGAGAGAAAGAGAAGTTTTTATCGTCAGAGATCCTTTGAAGAAGGTGAGAGGGTGGGTCATCTGTTGTCTGTGGTTTCACAGGCTCAGAGAGGCTCCTCTTGTATTCAGGAACTGAGAGATGACAGGGGGAATAGTAGCCAGGACACGAAAGGAATATTAGATATTTTAAAAAGCTTTTATGTATCTCTATATGCTTCCACCGGCTCTAGTTCTGAGGAGGCTCTTAATGATTTCCTAGGGGAGGCACAGTTATCGAGGCTGTCAGAGGAGGATAGAGTAAGGCTGGAGGAGCCGATTTCACTTGAGGAACTGGAGGCTGCGCTTGGGGGTATGGCGAATGGTAAGGCGCCTGGAGCTGATGGCCTCCCAGTAGAGGTGTATAAAAAGCTGCAAGGGATATTACTTCCTGAATTACTTAAGGAGCTTGAGCACTCATTGGAGGCAGGTTCGTTACCACATTCAATGCAGGAAGCTATAATTGTGGTTATACCTAAACCTGGGAAGGATCCTAAAATACCGGATTCCTACAGACCAATTTCGCTCCTCACGGCTGATGTTAAGCTCCTGGCGAAGGTGTTGGCGAACAGGCTGTCCAAAGTAATTCTGACTATAGTACACCCGGACCAGACGGGTTTTATGCCTGGGAAATCGACGGCTATTAATCTCCGTAGGCTGTATGCTAGTTTAAATATCCCGGCGGATAATTGTGGAGACAGGGCCTTGCTTGCTCTCGACGCCGCCAAGGCGTTCGATAGTGTGGAATGGAGCTACTTGTGGGGGGTCTTGAAAACCATGGGTTTTGGAGTGCGGTTCATTCAGTGGGTAAAGGTCCTGTACTCTAGTCCTAAGGCGAGAATTAGAGCTAATGGAGGGTTGTCAGATTGTTTTGCTCTTGCCAGGGGCACCAGACAGGGATGCCCATTGTCGCCCTTATTGTTTGCTCTCGCAATAGAGCCGCTCGCGGCGCATATCCGCTTATCAATAAATATAGAGGGGTTTAGATACGGTGGGCTGCACAATAAAGTGGCTATGTACGCTGATGACACTCTGCTTTTTATGGGCGATACTGGTGCGTCCCTGGATGCGGCCATGGCATTGATTGACAGATTTGGTGGCTTCTCTGGACTTCAGATAAATTGGCAAAAATCCTCTTTGATGCCAATTGATGGGCAGGCCCTGTCAGGCAGACAAGTAGATAGCCTGGTGCCTTGGGTGGATAAATTTAAATATCTGGGACTGTATATAACACCGAGACTATCGGATTTTTAAGACCTTAATCTGTCCCCATTGCTGGCTACTTTAAGGCTTAAAGTGAGGTCATGGTGTAGACTCTTTCTTTCGGTGGTAGGTAGAGTTAACCTTTTAAAAATGGTTATGATGCCCCAGTTGCTCTATGTACTGAATAATGCTCCCGTATGGATCCCCCTGGATAGATTCAAGAAAATTCACTCTATATTTAGGGATCTTACTTGGAAATATGGGCAGGCTAGGATTAAACTGGAGACATTGCAGTATCCTAAGTCGGAAGGGGGCCTGGCTGTCCCTAATGCATGGATTTATTTTCTGGCTTCCCAATGTCAGCATTTCAAGGGATGGATTGATTTACAAGCACCGGATATGACTGGGCAGATATTGCAGCATTGGCTGGGCAGTCGGGACCTCATGGGCATTCTGGAAGGCTCAGGAATGCATGCTGGGAGGGAAAAACTCCCTCTTATTGAACTTATGAAAAGAGTTTGGGCAAAGGTGAAGCAGCTAAGAGGTGTAGGTGGAATCAGTGAACTTTCCCCTATTGGAAAGAATCACCTGTTGCCCGAATTTTTTGCCATACCAGGACTTAGGAACTGGGAAACTTATGGAGTGACGAGAATTGGCCAATTAATTGAGGACAAGATATGTAAGTCATTTCAAAACCTGCAGCAGGAATTTAATATTCCTAGGGGGTGGTTCTATAAATATCTCCAAATGAGACATGCCCTTGAGGTCACACTGCGGAAAGGATGTGAGATAGCTCAAATGGAGGTGGTTCATAAGCTTGTTCTCCCGACAGGGGGAGGAAAAAGAGGGCTGATATCACAGTTATATGCCCTTTTACTGGAAAAATTCCTGGAGGGGTTTCCACTCTCAAGAATGAAAAAATGGGAGGCTGACGTGGGGGTTATGTCTAAAGATAAGTGGGAAGATATATTGGAAGGGGTCCCCAAAGTGTCCTTGAGCGAACAGGGCAAACTGTCCCAACTATTTATTATACATAGAGTGTACAAAACACCGGTGTTTCTAAAAAAGGTTGGAGTAAGAATTGATGACAAGTGTCCAAAGTGTATGGAAGATGGTGCAGATTTGTTGCATATGCCGTGGTCTTGTCCAGTAATTGGTAATTATTGGGAGGATGTAAGAAATATGATTTATAGCAGAATGACATTGAGAATTCAAAAAGACCCTAAGGTGTGTGTATTGGGGTATGTGTCTGAGATTGGAGGGACTGAATCGGTCAAGGTAGCTGTGGGGAGGTTGCTATACGTGGCCAGGAAACTGGTGGCTATGAGGTGGATTCAGGGAAGTCCGCCTACACTGAGTGAGTTTGAACGGAAGGTGCATGACATGCTGATACTTGAAAAAGGGGTGTATGTGAAGAGAGGGTGTCCTCAGAAGTTTGATAAAATGTGGAGTGATTGGTTATCTCATACCCACGTGGTTATATAGGCTTGTGAAGGTCAAGACTAGTTGTCAGGGAGGGGGGTG
Organism: Bufo bufo; assembly: GCF_905171765.1. Taxonomy (NCBI): domain Eukaryota; kingdom Metazoa; phylum Chordata; class Amphibia; order Anura; family Bufonidae; genus Bufo; species Bufo bufo. The sequence continues at coordinate 710,510,497 of NC_053389.1, read as the reverse complement.
TTAGGGTAGGGTGGGGGGGAGGGGTTTTGGGGGGGGTTAAGATATTTGTAATTCTTTGTTTCAAATATTTGTTTTAACATGTGTACACGCTATGTACAGATACTTGATAAAACTGTGTGTTGATATTTCTATGGTTACTGTTGTACACTGATTCCACATGGTGGAAAAAGCAAGAAAAAGCAACGTATTGTTTTTTGTAATACTCTGTATTTATTGATTCAATAAAAACGATTTGATTTAAAATAAATACTAGAAGAACTATGGCTATATTAATACTACTGGGGTACTGTAGGGGCATTATTATTGGGCACAATATGGAGGGCATTGCTACAAATTGGGGCACTTTTTGGGAGTATTATCACTATTGATGGCACAATTACTAATAAGGGCAGTCTAGGAGTACTATTACTATGGGGGGGGGGGGGACTATCTGCATGGCACTGTTATTTCTACAGTATAGTGTTTGTGGGCATGGGGGAGCACAGTGGGCACAGTATTGGGAATAGCAGCTGGATGACTGTGGCCTGCATAAAGTTGCCATTTGATCTGGGGTCTGTATATATTTGGGGCTGATTTGCAAATTCTGTAACTGTTCCTCCGCACTCCTGGCCAAAGACATCTGCCCATTATGGTCTGGATCAAATGGAGAAAAAAAGGAAACTGAACAACCGAAATCTGTGGAGATGTCACCTGTAAGTCGCTGTATCTGCCCTTGACTGCTTCTTTTCAGATGTGTTTTAATATCTTTATTAGAAAGTAAGGTCACTTAGCAATAAAACTCCTCGTTCCGGCCCTGGGCTCTGGCAGGAAATGGCAGAATCCGGCTATGTTGGATCCGATGAACTCCAGAAGACTCTTCCTCTAGTGTGAAACTAGCTTTGGTAAATGTTGTTATAAAATATTATACTATTATGTGAGGAATCTTTTAGAAAATGGGGGACAAACCTTTTTGTTTTAGAAATACATGGATTTAAAGGCTATGAACACCATTAGGGGAAGTTCAAAAAATTTCCAAGACAAGACAGGAGGGGAAAAAGCCTTTTAGCATGCACTGGAATTACCGTAGATATACTGTACAGTATATGTGTACTGCAACACACGCAACAGACTGAGTCATCTACCACATAAAGAGATCAAAGCAATGAAAGATTTACAAGAAAACCAACAAATCTCAATCAGCCCAACTGTGGTTTTAGATCCTACAGAGAAGTCCACTAAATTATAAAAAATATGTGAAAGAGCCTTAGGCAAAGGGATACTCAATAAGTAACATCATTATTACATACTTGGTAACTCAAAACATATAACTTTATTTTATTGTAATTTTCTCTCTATAACAGTGAGCAATCAATAGAGCACTCAGGTGCTACTCTTTCTGTAACTTCCATTAATTTATATGGGGTTTTGGAATCAGTGTTGCACAGCCTGTTTCCACAATCCTGACCACCTATACCCCTAAAAGTTCTTGACCAGGCTTAATTTTTCAAATCTGGCATGTGTCATTTTATGTTGTAATAACTTTGGAACGCTTTTACTTATCCAAGCCATTCAGAGATTGTTTTCTCGTAACACATTGTACTTCATGACAGTGGTAAGTTTGAGTCGATATATTTCACCTTTATTTAAAAAATAATACAATATTTTCCGAAAATTTGGCAAAATTAGCAATTTTCAAAATTTCAATTTCTCTGCTTTTAAAACAGAAAGTGATACCACATAAAATATTTATCACTTAACATTCCCCATATGTCTACTTTATGTTGGCATCATTTTATAAATGTCATTTTATTTTTTTAGGACGTTAGAAGGCTTAGAATTTTAGAAGCAATTCTTATTTTTAAGAAAATTTCCAAAACCCACTTTTTAAGGACCAGTTCAGGTCTGAAGTCACTTTGTGAGGCTTACATAGTGGAAACCCCCCATAAATGACCCTATTGTAGAAACTACATCCCTCTAGTTACTCAAAACTGATTTTACAAACTTTGTTAACCATTTAGGTGTTCCACAAGAATTAAAGGAAAATGGAGATGACATTTCTAAATTTCACTTTTTTGGTAGATTTCTATTTTAATCCATTTTTTTCTTTAACACATTGAGGGTTAACAGGCAAACAAAATTCAATATTTATTACCCTGATTCTGCGGTTTACAGAAACACCCTACATGTGGTTGTAAACTGATGTAAGGGCACACGGCAGGGCGCAGAAGAAAAGGAGCGCCATATGGTTTGTGGAAGGCAGATTTTGCTGAACTGGTTTTTAGATGCCATGTCCCATTTGAAGCCCCCCTGATGCACCCTTACAGTAGAAACTACCAAAAAGTGACCCCATTTTGGAAACTAGGGGATAAGGGGCCAGTTTTATTGGTACTATTTTGGGGTACATATGATTTTTAATTGCTCTATATTACGTTTTTTGTGAGGCAAGGTAATTAAAAAAAGGCTGTTTTGGCACTGTTTTTATCATCTGACAGGGTAGATCATGTGCTATTTTTGTAAAGCAGGTTGTTACGGACACAATGATATCATTTATTTTTTTTATTTTTTTTACGGTGTTCATCTGAGGGGTTAGGTCATGTGATAGTTTTATAGAGCTGGTTGTTACAGATGTGGCGATACCTAATATGTATACTTTTATTTATTTCACTTTAACACAATAATAGCAGTTTTGAAATCAAGTCATATTTTTTGTATTAGGTATGGTCTCATTTGTTGCGGGATGAGGTGATGGGTTGATTGGCACTATTTTGGGGGGCATACGCCTTTTTGATTGCTTGGTGTTGCAATTTTTGTGATATAAGGTGAGAAAAAATAGCTTTTTTGGCACTGTTTTTATTTTATTTATTTTTTTTGGTGTTCACCTGAGGGGTTAGGTCATGTGATATTTTTATACAGACGTCGCGATACATAATATGTATACTTTTTTTATTTATTTCACTTTAACACAATATTAGCATTTTTTGAACAAAAAAATGATGTTTTAATGTCTCTATGTTCTGAGAGCAATATTTTTTATTTATTTTTTAGAGCGATTTTCTTATCTAGGTGCTCATTTTTTGCGGGATGAGGTGAAGATTTTATTGGTACCATTTTGTGGGACATACGCCTTTTTGATCACTTGGAGTTGCACTTTTTGTGATGTAAGGTGACAAAAATTGCTTTTTTTTTTACACAGTTTTAATTTAGTTTTTTATGGTGTTTATCAGACAGGGTGGCTCATGTGGTATATTTATAGATCCGGTTGTTACGGACACAGCAATACCAAATATGTCTATTTTATTTAATTTTTCTATTTTTAACATTTTTTTAAATTACTTAATTGGGGATTTTTTTACATGTGAAACCTTTTTATTAAAACACTTAATTTTTTTTAATTTTATTTTACACTTTGAGTCCCCCATAAGATCATACAAGACCTCTGGAGGACATTTAAATTCATTTTTTTTTTCTTTCACTCTTGATTTCTCCTGTAACTGAAGCTGACATATTAGCCCCAGTTACAGTTGAAATACACCCCCCAGAGAGGCTGTACAGCAGAACACAATGCTGTACAGCCTCAGTGCAGGGCTGATCGTGGTCTGTGAAAGACCCGACAGCTCCTGCACTCTCCCGGCCCCGGCGGTCACATGACCACCAGGCCGGGACAGGAAGCGTATAGAGTTTCCTGATCTGTATACAGCGTTCTAGAAGGCAGGGACACCTGGGACACCTCCTTATTTGTGTCCTTTTTTGGGGGGGGACAAGAAGATTTTTCCTCCCTTCACAGCCGGCATGATGGTATGCCTGATTGAGGACCATGTCCAAGTATCCCCTTAATCTAAATCTATGCCTTTAAATCATCGGCAATAGACTTAAATTCAGAGGTACTAGAACAATTATGTCTCACCCTCAGATATTGACCTTTGGGGATGCCCTTCCACAATGCCCAAGGATGCCAGCTTCACCACTGTAGAAAATTGTTGGTGGCAGTAGGTTTTCTGTAAAATCAGGTGGTTAAATGATTGCCTGCCCCCTTGTAATTATAAATCAAGGAAGGTCATGGAGTAGCGATCGATCGTGGAGATAAAGAATAGCCCCCATCGTCGTTCCACGAAGGAGTTGAATTGTTTAATATCTCCCTTCCGCATAATCAGCACGTCATCAATGTATCTTAGCTAAAGCTGGATACACGCTAGCTCTCTCTGTGTGATAGGCGATACATGCCTCTATACTTATGCCCTTTTGTGCTCCTGATGAAAGACCCGCTATAGGGTATTTAGAAACGTGTCGAGCAGGGCCAGTTATTTCTAACTAGATCGCAGTCTAGCAGAGGGAGGGTCCTTGGGGATCTAATTACAGTTGATCTCTCCTATTAACTAACGGGACCCTGTACATATTTACATGTGGTGAAGGAACTGGGACTGTACAATACAATAATCCCAGCCCTTTCACAGTCATCACATGAGTGGTGGGATTACGTCCTGTGGACTATATTTGGCTTATTGTACACTATTTGTACAACTGAATGCACCTCCACAACACAAGTGGGAGGTGACCATTTCATGTCCACCCCCACATGCTACCTACCCATTGTAGCTTCTTGTCATACTTATAAGGGAATATTTTTTAACTTAAAATACCAATAAAGATTTGATATTTTAATTTTAAGCCGACCATTCCTATTCAGGGAATCACGCTGTGTAAAATGTAAATGAAAACAGAATGGCCCGTATAGACCCATATTTTATTCACAATAGAACTTAGAACACATATCAACTTTTGAAACAGACATTTTACCATTTGAGCTGGAAGAGCAGTTTACTATTAAGTCACACACTTGGTACAAAAAAGAGCATGGAGATGGAGTCTCTCATAAGCAAAGATGGTCAGAGGTTGCCCAATCTGTGAAAAACTGCATCCAAAAATTGTGGAACAATTTCAGAAAAATGTTCCTCGGTGTAAAATTGTGAAGACTTTGAATATTCCACCATCTAAAGTACATAGAACACCTATATTAACCGACCTATGAGGGCCACTTGTATTAAAATATAACTCTTTGTGTATACCCAAAAATCATTCATAAGCCACAATTGCCATAAAATAATATTTTCTTTATTTAAAGGATATGGACACCATTGTAAAAAAAAATTTGGAAGCTGGGGTTGTCGGTGCAATCAGAGATAAATGGACAATATGGAAGAGATGTATGAAAGCAGAGGAGGAGGATGGAAAGCACGGTTTGGGGTGGGGGGGCACGATCAGAGAAGAAGGGACAATATGGAAGAGATGTATGAAAGCAGTGGAGGAGGATGGAAAGCACGTGCGGTTGGGGGTGGTTGGGGGGCGCGATCAGAGAAGAAGGGACAATATGGAAGAGATGTATGAGAGCAGCGAGCGGAGGATGGAAGGCACGGGGGGTGCGATCAGAGAAGAATGGGAATGGACAATATGTAAGAGATGTATGAGGGGTGGGGCTGTTATCTCAGAGAAGGGAGTGGCAGCAGAGCTTGTGCTCGTGCATGTGAAAGCAACAGGAACACCCACAGAGCTGAGAAGACATGACAAACAGTGAGTGAATCTCATAGAAGAGCATTTCTGAGTGCATGTAAAGCAAAGCTGATACCAGTAAACTAACAAGTGCAATTTTATTATGTGCTGCATTACGGTAAGATATGGGGTTATTGATTTTTATAGCACAAAGGTGTCCATAGCCTTTAATCACTGCATTAAAAAAGCATATAAAAAAAAGAGTCCACACAACATTGGTGAAGCAAACAAGTGAGGGACCACTGGAAGACGGCTAGCAACAATTATATACCACATGAAGAAAGGCTGACACCAAATAATATAATAGTAAGATCTGCCTACTACCACAAAAATAGGCCCAAGTACAGATAAGTCTTAACAATTGTCCAGCATTTAGACTAAAAATAAAGACAAAGCATAAGCCAAGAAGTATATCTACCATACCAGTGTCTCTCACTCACCCAATGCATTTCGCAAACAGGCTTAGCTGACGAAGCCTGTTGGCAAAACGAGCCTATTTTTGTGGTAGTAGGCAGATCTTATTATTACCGTATTTTTCGCTTTATAAGACACCCTTTATTTCACCCAAAAGTGGGGGGAAAGTGGCCGTGCATCTTATAAAGCGAATAGAGCAATATAACATGGCCGGCACATCGCAGGCCGCGCTGTGCTGCATAGGCATAGCGGCCTGCGATGTGCCAGTGACATGTAAACAGGGGGGCTATCAGGGTAGTAGCGGGGCCCGGCGCAGCCACTGAACTTCATTAAGCTGGGCACTGGTCAGAGCAGCCATCACATATAAAGTGTATGCAGCAGCCCCTAGCAGTACTACTTTTCTAAACTAGCTGTAATCGCTTATCAGCAGTACTCACTATGCATGCAGCGGGCAGGCCGGCAGCGCACCTCAGTCACACTCTGGCCTCACCCATTTCATTAATGAAGTGAGCGGGGCCGGAGTTTATGATTAGATCAAATGTCCATGATTAATCAACATAAAAATAGGTACCGTTAAGTATATCTTGTGTGACATTCGTTTATAGAAATGTCTGTATTGATGTTTTTTTGGATGGCCTGCTGGCATAAGAAGGAAGTAATATGTAAATTTCTAATTGAGCTTATATATATAGTACTCCTTATAGTTATCTAATTGCGCTGGTGTAAATATACACTGCTCAAAAAAATAAAGGGAACACAAAAATAACACATCCTAGATCTGAATTAATTAAATATTCTTCTGAAATACTTTGTTCTTTACATAGTTGAATGTGCTGACAACAAAATCACACAAAAATAAAAAAATGGAAATCAAATTTTTCAACCCATGGAGGTATGGATTTGGAGTCACACTCAAAATTAAAGTGGAAAAACACACTACAGGCTGATCCAACTTTGATGTAATGTCCTTAAAACAAGTCAAAATGAGGCTCAGTAGTGTGTGTGGCCTCCACGTGCCTGTATGACCTCCCTACAACGCCTGTGCATGCTCCTGATGAGGTGGCGGACGGTCTCCTGAGGGATCTCCTCCCAGACCTGGACTAAAGCATCTGCCGACTCCTGGACAGTCTGTGGTGCAACGTGACGTTGGTGGATAGAGCGAGACATGATGTCCCAGATGTGGTCAATTGGATTCAGGTCTGGGGAACGGGCGGGCCAGTCCATAGCATCAATGCCTTCGTCTTGCAGGAACTGCTGACACACTCCAGCCACATGAGGTCTAGCATTGTCTTGCATTAGGAGGAACCCAGGGCCAACCGCACCAGCATATGGTCTCACAAGGGGTCTGAGGATCTCATCTCGGTACCTAATGGCAGTCAGGCTACCTCTGGCGAGCACATGGAGGGCTGTGTGGCCCTCCAAAGAAATGCCACCCCACACCATTACTGACCCAATGCCAAACTGGTCATGCTGGAGGATGTTGCAGGCAGCAGAACGTTCTCCAAGGTGTCTCCAGACTTTGTCACGTCTGTCACATGTGCTCAGTGTGAACCTGCTTTCATCTGTGAAGAGCACAGGGCGCCAGTGGCGAATTTTCCAATCTTGGTGTTCTCTGGCAAATGCCAAACGTCCTGCACGGTGTTGGGCTGTAAGCACAACCCCCACCTGTGGACGTCGGGCCCTGATATCACCCTCATGGAGTCTGTTTCTGACCGTTTGAGCAGACACATGCACATTTGTGGCCTGCTGGAGGTCATTTTGCAGGACTCTGGCAGTGCTCCTCCTGTTTCTCCTTGCACAAAGGCGGAGGTAGCGGTCCTGCTGCTGGGTTGTTGCCCTCCTACGGCCTCCTCCACGTCTCCTGATGTACTGGCCTGTCTCCTGGTAGCGCCTCCATGCTCTGGACACTACGCTGACAGACACAGCAAACCTTCTTGCCATAGCTCGCATTGATGTGCCATCCTGGATAAGCTGCACTACCTGAGCCACTTGTGTGGGTTGTAGACTCCGTCTCATGCTACCACTAGAGTGAAAGCACCGCCAGCATTCAAAAGTGACCAAAACATCAGCCAGGAAGCATAGGAACTGAGAAGTGGTCTGTGGTCACCACCTGCAGAACCACTCCTTTATTGGGGGTGTCTTGCTAATTGCCTATAATTTCCACCTGTTGTCTATCCCATTTGCACAACAGCATGTGAAATTGATTGTCACTCAGTGTTGCTTCCTAAGTGGACAGTTTGATTTAACAGAAGTGTGATTGACTTGGAATTACATTGTGTTGTTTAAGTGTTCCCTTTATTTTTTTGAGCAGTGTATTTTTTTGGTGTGTTAAAAAATTATCAATGCCTTTTCTTATTGCAGTAACTGGATACTTTATATCATTGTGGTGACTATTCATAAACAGTTTGATTTGTAACAAACTCTTAATAACGTTACCAGTCCTCCTGAGTAGAGACGGCGTCTGTGTCCACCATGGAGTTGTATTGTAGCGAACACTGTGCTTTGCCAACTTCGCTCTTCAGCGTCCCAAGTGGCGTCCCACGTGATCGGGAGCTGTTTCGTCACTTGCAGAGGGCTAAGGTAATAAACATGAATCGCTCCTATCGTACTCAATTAATTGAAAGTGAACAGTCCGTCTCTACAATATAGAATATTGTGATCAATTGTAGTCGCTCTCATATTCCCTGCTTATTCTTTTTCTACTAAATGCGTTTCGGAGCCCAGTGCTCCTTCTTCAGTGGTCAGCAGTGAGTGAATCAATGGTTCTTTTTAGGATATTCCATCATTAAGGGGAGGTATCTACAAACCGGATTCCAAAAAAGTTGGGACACTATACAAATCGTGAATAAAAACAGAATGCAATGATGTGGAGGTGCCAACTTCTAATATTTTATTCAGAATAGAACATAAGTCACGGAACAAAAGTTTAAACTGAGAAAATGTACCATTTTAAGGGAAAAATATGTTGAATCAGAATTTCATGGTGTCAACAAATCCCCAAAAAGTTGGGACAAGGCCAGTTTCACCATTGTGTGGCATCTCCCCTTCTTCTTACAACACTCAACAGACGTCTGGGGACCGAGGAGACCAGTTTCTCAAGTTTAGAAATAGGAATGCTCTCCCATTCTTGTCTAATACAGGCCTCTAACTGTTCAATCATCTTGGGCCTTCTTTGTTGCACCTTCCTCTTTATGATGCGCCAAATGTTCTCTATAGGTGAAAGATCTGGACTGCAGACTGGCCATTTCAGTACCCGGATCCTTCTCCTACGCAGCCATGATGTTGTGATTGATGCAGAATGTGGTCTGGCATTATCTTGTTGAAAAATGCAGGGTCTTCCCTGAAAGAGATGACGTCTGGATGGGAGCATATGTTGTTCTAGAACCTGAATATATTTTTCTGCATTGATGGTGCCTTTCCAGACATGCAAGCTGCCCATGCCACACGCACTCATGCAACCCCATACCATCAGAGATGCAGGCTTCTGAACTGAGCGCTGATAACAACTTGGGTTGTCATTGTCCTCTTTGGTCCGGATGACATGGCGTCCCAGATTTCCAAAAAGAACTTTGAATCGTGACTCGTCTGACCACAGAACAGTCTTCCATTTTGCCACACTCCATTTTAAATGATCCCTGGCCCAGTGAAAACGCCTGAGCTTGTGGATCTTGCTTAGAAATGGCTTCTTCTTTGCACTGTAGAGTTTCAGCTGGCAACGGCGGATGGCACGGTGGATTGTGTTCACTGACAATGGTTTCTGGAAGTATTCCTGAGCCCATTCTGTGATTTCCTTTACAGTAACATTCCTGTTTGTGGTGCAGTGTCGTTTAAGGGCCCGGAGATCACGGGCATCCAGTATGGTTTTACAGCCTTGACCCTTACGCACAGAGATTGTTCCAGATTCTCTGAATCTTCGGATGATGTTATGCACAGTTGATGATGATAGATGCAAAGTCTTTGCAATTTTTCGCTGGGTAACACCTTTCTGATATTGCTCCACTATCTTTCTGCGCAACATTGTGGGAATTGGTGATCCTCTACCCATCTTGGCTTCTGAGAGACACTGCCATTCTGAGAAGCTCTTTTTATACCCAATCATGTTGCCAATTGACCTAATTAGTGTTAATTGGTCTTCCAGCTCTTCATTATGCTCAAATTTACTTTTTCCAGCCTCTTATTTCTACTTGTCCCATCTTTTTTGGGATTTGTTGACACTGTGAAAATTGGAATCAACGTATTTTTCCTTTAAAATGATACATTTACTCGGATTAAACGTTTGATCTGTCATCTACGTTCTATTACAAATAAAATATTGACATTTGCCATCTCCACATCATTGCATTCAGTTTTTATTCACAATTTGTTTAGTGTCCCAACTTTTTTGGAATCCGGTTTGTATATCTCTGTGTTGTGTCATTCTTCTATTATACCTATTAGAAGTTATGAATGAATTGCCAGCAGTCCGCAATAAAGGTCCAATGTCTAATGTTCATATAGCTCCTTCTCATCAATATGGAGGTAAGATCATGTATGTTCTCACTGTGTGCCATGAAAAGAAATGTGTATGCTGTATACAAACACTTGAATAACGAAACTATACATGCATGGCACCTGTGGTATAAGGCACCAGGGAAACGTATTCTTACTGCTTTAATCAAATAAAATAACAACAAAATTCCAAATACATGATATGATATATAAATGTAGAATGTGAATACTATAATTATTATTGTGTACCCTCACACTATAAATACAGGGTGTGAGGGTGCTACATTACATATACTAACCTTTCTAAACCTTATATTTCCACTGTGGTATGTGGCACTACCATGCCTCCTAGGGAGCAGGCAGTCTTGGGGTTATGTTTGACTCTGATCTTTCCTTTACTCCCTATATTCAATCTTCCTGCTCCTGCCACTTGCACCTCAGAAGCACTTACTGTGAAAACAGCAAAAAACTGTTGTGGCGAAAATAACCTCGCCACTGGGTTTTGGAGGGGCCTGGTTGCCAGCCTCTTGCCCCAGGATTATGGACCCTCTCATCAGCCCATGCAAAACTTAAACCCCATGGCGATTTGACTGTGTTTGTGGCATCTGAGCGCTCAGATCCAAGCCATATGGGGACATGTGGGGTTTTGAGGTGTGTGACAGAAACATCTGTCTGTGTAATTGTATTGTATGTTATGTGATGGTACCCAGATAGCTAATTTTATTGTATTTGTGTATTCTGAGTGCTATTCACCTAATGATATGCACTCAGACTTGAGCTATCTGGGAATATGTTAAATGTCTGTGTTTGCTGTCAGGGTGTGATATTGTGTGTTTGGGTGGTGATTCCTGTCCTGTTGTTCCCACATGTGTATTGGTGATTTCCCTTTGTCCTGAGAGATAATTGAATTGCTCCTCGGGTGTCTCCAGGGCAGAGAGGAGGAAACCATGATGCATTGTGGGGATGTGTTGTGTCTGTGTATCCTGAGTGCTACGTATCTGTCCTGTGTCACAGTCTTCCTTCTGGTCCCCTAGGGGCGTGTACACCAGATGGGGACCTGCATAAATACGGGCGGGTAGCCCTCAATAAAGTGTTCCTGTTTTACACTCAACATAGAGCCTCGTCTCATGTGTGTGGGGATTGCTATACTGGTTCCTGTGCTGGTATAGGTGTCGAGCGGAGTGCTTGGAGTCCTCGGGAGGCACTGGAGGTACCCGGTCGGGGTGCCAGGAGATCCGTTACAACTGTCATTGTTGTTCTCTCATCTTGATTACTGTAATTCATTTCTAGTCAGTATTCTCCTCACTAAACTCTCACCTCCCCCAATCTATGCTGAATGCAGCAGCTACGTTGATCTATCTGTCAAAATGCTACACAATGCCCCCACCCTGTACCTGTCATATTGTCCATACAATATAGGATTTAATTTAAACTTTGTCATTCCCAAAACTCTCCACAATGCTGCACCTGCTATATCTCCTCCTTCACCTCTGTCTACCACCCTATCTGAGCTTTCCATTCTGCTAATGATTTATGACTAACATCTTGCATATCCCAAACGTTTCACTCCCGTCTTCAAGACTTCTCTCAAGCTGTACCATTCCTTTGGAATATGCTACCCCAAGAAATTAGGTTAACTCCTAACAAACAAAGTTTCAGGCGCATCCTAAAAACACATCTTTTTAGGGTGGCCTAGCACATTTTCTAATCTAACTCATATTCATTCAGCCAACCCTTCCTGACATCCACCGTACATGAACGACGGATGTTGGGTCTTTAAAGAAGGCGCCCTCTCAAGAGCTGAGCCGAGTACCTGCTGTTTTACACAACAGATATTTGGTAGCATAGTCTGTGATTGGTGATAACGCTAACCATGAACTTTTAATCCTTCAGATGCTGTGGTCAATCGTGACTGTGGCAACTGAGCGGGGAATTACCAGGAATGCTATACTCCCAGTGACCCAACAACTCCCCCCCTCCCCTCCGATGAGATTTGGGGAGTCGTTTGGTTGCTCTGGCAGCCTCTGCCCTTCTGAACACTCCAAGGGCCACCAATAAATAAAGATCATTGGCATTGTTGCATCCCCAAATGCCCAAACTACTAAAATATAAAAGTTATTATCCAGTATGGTTAATGGCATAATGGAAAAATATTTAAAATGGACGATTTGACATTTTTGGGCTGCTTCATCGCTGCCAATTTTTTTTTTTTATAAAAAAATTATTTAAAAAGTCATACAGATACCAAAATGATATTAATTAAAACAGAGATCACCCCTGCAGAAAATGAGCCTTCACACAGCTCTGTAGATGTACCGTAAATATAAAAAAGTTATGGGGGACAAAATATGTTAATGCAAAAACAAAAAGGTATTATTTTTTTAAAGTATTAAAATACAAGAAAAACACGGTTAACACGGTAAAAATGAAACTTAAAGCTATGGCAGAAATGCATTACAATTCTATTCTATTTTATTTAGAATTATTGTAGAACTTTTTTTTCCAGCTTCATACCAAATAATATGCAATATTAAATGGTGCCATTAGAAAGTACAACTCCTGCAAAAAACATGTCCTTATACGGCTATATGAAACAACAAAATATAAAAGTTATGGCTCCTGGAAGGCGAGGAGAAAAAAACAAAAGACGGAAAAAAAGAAAATCACTGCCTCAATAAGGTGTTAACATTATTTCTCGGAACCTGGTATTTCTATCCAACAGAGCACTGGCTCAGCAGATTTTTATGTACTACCCTATTTATTTAAGTACATGAGCCACCCCTATTTCCTCATAGATTGCAAGCTCTTGTGAGCAGGGACCTCACTCCTATTGTTTGAATTGTTAGTTTGTTATTGTGTAATGTCTCATTTTGTCTGATTGCAAAGCGCTTCAGAATATGTTGGCACTCATATGAATAAAGTTTATTATTTTTATTATTATTAGGTAGCACTTCCATAGGTCTTGGAATTCATATATTAGTGCTACTATGCATGGTTCCAATACTTTTCATGTTAATGGGGTTGCCCAGTATTAGGAAAACATGGTTAAATTTTTTCAGAAACAGCAATACACCTTTTCCATAGGATACGTCTTATATAGCAGCTCAGTGAATGCGGCTGAATTTCAATACCACTCACAACCTGTATACAAATGTGGCTCTAATTTTGAAAGAAAAATGTTCTTGAAACCTTGTCCAAACCATTTAAAGGGGTATTCCCATCACATACAATGGGGGCATATTGCTAGGATATGCCCCCATTGTCTGATAGGAGCGGGACCCGCCGCACCGACAATGAGAACGGAGCAGGGAGAGCTGTGGCTGAAGGACTCTGCATTTCCCGGGGTCCGTTCACCACCAAGTGCTGCTCCCCGCTGCTCCCATGGAAGTGAATGGGAGCGCACCGTACATGCGCGGCCCCTGCTCTCATTCATTTCTATGGAGCAGACGGAAATAGCCGAGCCAGCGCTCGGCTATTTTCGGCGGCCCCATAGAAATCATTGGAGGTTAGCTGCGCAGTGAGCCCTCCGTTAATTTCCTCGCTCCGTTCTCATTGTAGGTGTGGGTCCCAGAGGTGGGACCCGCACCTATCAGACAATGGGGGCATATCCTAGCGATATGCCCCCATTGTCTGAGATGGCAAAACCCCTTTAACTCTATTCAACTTCATAGGACGAACCGGACCATAACAAGCAAATAGGATTTTAAGGAGAAAATAAGAAAAAAAATATTTTTCATCAGACCTCAGATCAGACCCCCAATCCTTATCAGACCTCAGATAAGACCTCCAAATCAGACCCCTATTCCTCATGAGACCTCACATCTGATCCCTAAATCAGACCCCTATTTCTCATCAGACCTCTGATTAGACCCTCAAATCAGACCCTCATTCCTCATTATCTCATATCAGACCCCCATCAGACCACAGATCAGACCTCCAAATCAGATTCCCATTCATTATTAGAGCTCAGATCAGACCCCCATTCATTATTAAACCTCAGATTAGACCCCATCAGACCTCAGAGAAAACCCCCAAACGTGACTCCCATTCATTATTAGAGCACAGATCAGACATCTATCAGACCTCAGATCAGACTCCCATTCGTTATTAGAGCTCAGATCAGACCACCATAAGACCTCAGATCTGACTCCAATTCATCATTAGAGTGCATATCAGACCCCCATAGCTCATTAGACCTCAGATCGAAATCCCATCAGACCTCAGAACAGACCCCTATCAGACATAAAATAAATAAATGAACTTACTGCTCCTGCTCTGACACTCAGGAGATCTAGCTTGCTCTTCCTTCACTAACTGCGTACTGGTTTTCTGTGATGTACAGCGTCAGGTCATAATGCGCACTACGTTACTGTGTAGCATGGTGCCCAGAGAAAACTAGGGAGTGGTGAGTACAGCCAGCATCCAGTAGATTCACTACTCCCTGGTCTTACTGTGTACAAATGAGCGCTTTCATAATAGAAGCGCTTACTAGTATTCGGTCCATAAGACGCGCTGCCATTTTCCCCCAATTTTGTTGGAAAAAATGCATCTTATGGAGAAAAAAATAAAGGTATATTTATGAACCAGTTAATAAAGTATGAACAGTGCTATAGGGGAATGCTGCAGTGCAGAGAGAATGAGTAGCATAAATACCTATTAAGCTTTTTCTACTGGTTTTGACAAGTTTGCTTTATGACGACCAATAATTATCTCCCTTCCTCTGTAACCAGGCGAGAGGGAGCCTCACTTCCTCCGTTAGCTTCTCTCTGAAAATAATGGAAAAAAAAACTTGTACTGTTTCCTCTCACTCACAACAATGCTGTGTCTAGGTTATAACAGACCTTGAGCTAAAATTACAGTTGTTGTCATCCATCAGGTTCAGACAATGGCTGACCCTAGACCACCGGATTTGCAAGTCACAATTTGCAGGTTCCAACATATATCACTATCGTCTCAACAGATTATAATACATGGAGATGCGAAAACTGAATGGTATAAATAGTCAGCAGCAATTAATCAATACTGGGCTACCTTGCTTTATGAGAAACCGAGCATCATGTTCAATTCATTGTTACGTGTTTGACCCTGTGTATAAATATAGCTGCATGGAGGACATTATTCTCTTTTTTGCATATAAAAAAATCTATTGTACATTTCCATTGCTAAAATTACTGATTTGCTGCCCCCCCCACAAACTCCTTCACTTAATAAAAAAAAAGTACAAAATGCAAAATCCTCTCAAAACGGCAAAAATATCTTATTTTCTCTATTAAAAGGGTATTCCAGGTTAGTCTATCTACATCTCACAACCCCAACAATCAGCTGTTCATAAGTCCGGCACCGGACATTGGCTGCCCATTCTGTAGAGGATGGAGATGGTTACTTCAGCACTGCTCCCAGTAGCCAGCTCTGTCTACTACACAGTAGATGGAGCTGTGCAGGTGCGTTGCTGACTTCCAGTGCTGCAGCTACTGCAGAACAGCTAATTGTAGGGATGCCGGGTGTCGGTCCTCCACTGATCAGATACTGAGGATAGGCCATCAGTAGTAAAATGCTGACCAATCCCTTTTAGTCCAATGCTTGGTGTTCAATCTGCCTCATTAGACCTGAATCCTCCCAAAGATCATACATTACCAGAAATGTCCTGTGGTTCTTCATTTCGCAATGGATATGTGGACACCTTTGTACAGTTTCTCTCCATTATGTTATTTGATAGATATAGAAACAGGCCAGTAAGTGCGTTCAACTTTTTATGTGTCACACTATGGAGAAGGATTGTGCTTATATAGCCACCTCTCTTCGGAAAACAAAGGACAGGGGTACCCCATTCACTGTGTGTAATTTTTCCTATGGGGCCCTTTGTTTTCTTTGTAGGCCCCTGTATGTGGCATGCATTTTCAGCAGTAGCCATATGGACTGGACCAAGTGAATAGGCTAGTCTCAAGTGACAACAGGGGAGATTTATTAAAGTATCTAGAAGAAAAACCTCTAGTGGCCCATGGCTACCAATCACAACACAGGTTTCATTTCTGATTATGCTCTTGAAAAATGAGTGTTTTCATTAATCTCTTGTGAAGTTTTACACTTTCTTCAAGTAACTTTGTGGCTATATATAGGTAGTTCTGCCATTGTATCCACTACCAGTAAAAAGCCAATAAAGAGTTGAGATGATGATCATGTCATGAAAAATGTCTCAAAAACACTAACCAAATATAAGAAGATTACCTTGTTCATTTGGTGCAAATATTACACAAGTGCATACTGTACATACAAACTATAAAAAACCAAGCAGCAAGCACAGGTAAAGCTGGCCATACACGAGGCTGAAGTCCCTTTTGGGTGACCATCGTTTGAAAAACTAGCACTAATGATTGTTCACAATGGGTGACAGCAGACCTATGTCTGAAGGAAATGTGATTGGCCATATTGAATAACTTTGACTGTTCTTGGCCACCACTGAATGTGTATGGCATGATCAGATTAATTTGGGCAAACATTTACCACTGGGCTAAAGGACCAGGTGGTCAGCTCATTGTGCCATGTGTATAAGCCAGCTTAAAGTTATGTTCTCATCTGCATTTAAATTACATGTCAGGGTTTCCGTCTGTATTTTGGTCACTTTTGACAGTGTACAGTAGCATTCTTGCCATCAAAATGGCATAAATATTGGTGGTAAGAACCTGAAGGACCCTATTATAACTCAAAGATGTCCATTGGGCACAGCACCTTCAAGGGATGATATGTGTGCTTCCATTGCAGTACCTTCATGCTCTAAAGCAGTGTTTCTCACCTTTGGTCCTCAAGTACTGTACTCTCAACATGTCATGAAGGGAATCACCAATGAAATACTGAAGAAAATGTGAGAAACACACTGCTATATAGTAGACCTTCTTCTTTATATAGATTTATACAGGACCAATTCATAGTTGCCAACGGTCTTACGTGGTAAATTCAGCTTCTTCCGGCTTGAAAATGGGCACATGCTCAGAAGTGGGTGTTCCCAGTGGGTTTGGGGTGATCCCTGGGGGTGAGGACTTAAAGCTCCAAATTTACAAACATAAATGATGGTAAATATGCCAATGGTCAAACTGAATTACTTGGCTCACATATGGAAAAAGTAGGCAAAATAAATTCAATGATAAACTGTATATTAAAATAGTGTAGCCCAGCATTAATTCTGGCTGCATTCTGAACCATGAAGACCTATACATGTGACCATATACTGTAGAAAGGATGGACATACGTGATCAAACATTGCCCCACTCGTCGCTAGAGCTGTACTTACTTTGAAAGGCTATGTGAGCTTTTCTCAACACTTGGTTTCAGGGATTGGATTGCCTACCACACCTGCCAATTATAGAGATTGAATACTATAAATGAAGGCACAAGATGTAGTGTAAACCAAGTAAGGAAGTTATTAAATATGTTATTTGGGATAAAGTTTACCTTCAACACTATA
The DNA here is from genome assembly GCF_905171765.1 of Bufo bufo. Classification (NCBI taxonomy): domain Eukaryota; kingdom Metazoa; phylum Chordata; class Amphibia; order Anura; family Bufonidae; genus Bufo; species Bufo bufo. The sequence goes on along the minus strand of NC_053389.1, from coordinate 710,492,613 downwards.
AAATGTGAATGACTATTAGATGAGTAACAGTCAAAAGGAGGAACAATAATGATAGTAGAGGCAACCTATAATAGTAGCGTATGTTCACTGGGGAGTTTTTCCAATTTTGCAAGTGGCTGTGGATTCCCACAAACCAAAACCACAATACTTATACACAAATGAAAAACAACTGGAGTATAACTACACTAAATGTAGGACAGTACAGACATGTTTAGTGGCTCATAGTGGTAGCTGTAGATGTGCATGGCGTTTTGTCTAGGTTTTACGCCGTAGCTTTTCATTGGTGATTGTTTGCTCTTAACTTACTGAGCAATGTGTGACGTTTACTATAGACAGATATATTTCATATTAGCAGTTCATCCAGCCAAACCACTATGCAGGGCAGTGCTGGAAGGCTTGCCATGCCAACTAGTCTGGGTGGTTGATTTCTCAGTATGACTGGAAGCAGAGCCAATCAGGTTTCTAATTTTGTGTTCAATCCCCAAGCTAGGTGGGGGGTTTTAAGACTGTTGATTCATGTCACGAACCAGCGGGTGTTAACCCACTGTGCCACGTGTCCTACCTCCTCTAAGGGCGTTGTCTAAGTGAACCCCTGGATCTTCACAGTACCCCTGATGGTGGGGATAGGCTTTCCCGAGAGGAACACCAGGTCGCTACCTCTTGAGGAGGATAGGCACACGAGGCAGCTGGTTCAGGCGGACCAGGAGGTACATGAGAAAGGTAACAGAGGTGCAGGACCAAAGGATGAGGCAGAGGCGTAGTCAGACAGGCAAAAGGTCAGGGCAAGCGGCACAGGTACAGGTCAGGCAATCCTGGTCGGCAAAAGGAGATTCAAGGCAAGCAGGTAGGGATATAACAGGTAGCAGAGTCCAGGAATACATATACGAGTCAGGAACACAAGAACACGAGCTGAAAACAGGAACCTTAGCAGGGATCAAGGACCTTGACACTGAGGCAATCTGGGAAGGGGGCTGAGCCACTTATATATGTACAGGGGGGCTAGGATAGGTCAGCGAGTTCACATGACCTAACCCATAAAGCCCAGGAAGTGACGAGTGCCGGCACTTAAGAAAGTGCTGCAGGAAACAAACAGCAAGCATGCTGTGGCTAGGGCTGAGAGCAAACTGTGGAGCGGATCCCAGAACAACAGCACCCACACAGACAGAGCCCAGGACTGCAGCGGTGAATGGGAAACACCGGCCGCAGATCACCGCTGAACACGGCACCTGGGACTGCGGTGGTAAGCAGGGGAACAGCGGCGCACAGCAGCCACTGTTACAATTCCTAATTGACTTGCCTGTGATTTCATTGTATCCTGGGTCTATATGTGTGATATTCTATTCTTGTATAGCGAACTTCCTGGTGAAACAACTATTGGTTTGCTTCTGGATAAAGCCTTTGTCTGCTGTTCCTGCTTATATTGATTATTTTGGTAAACTGACTTTGACTTTTCTCTGGATTTACCCCTTGTTTACTGCTGTGTCTATCTCTCCAGGTTTTAACCCTGCTTGCCAACTTCTTTTTTACCTCCCTGGTTACTCTGGTAGGTCTTCCACTAGTTTTCTGCTACCAACTCCGCAGATGTAACCTGGCTCCCTAACAGCATAGCCTCAAGCTCTGGTGAAGAACCTAGGGGTAGTCTTAGCTTACTACCACTAAGAGTGGTTTTGGAAGACTGTTAGCAGTTTTGTTGTTCACTGCCTAAGGTCTGGATGGTGATCTTAGAACTCTCTAACATTTGATTTTTGGGAAATATTGGTAAATCTAATTTCCATTGGATAGTGCAATAATACAAGGCAGCAGCAACTTTTATTCTCACTTTCCTGCACAAACCTCTAATTCCAATGGTCAGTGTATGAAAGGGAAAGCTTCACAGTTACTATCATTTTGCTTCCAATAAGGGTCCATTCACACATCCGTGTGTGTTTCGCGGATCCACGGATCCGCAAAACACGGACAGCGGCAATGTGCGTTCCGCATTTTGCGGACCGCACATTGCCAGCACTAATAGAATATGCCTATTCTTGTCCGCTATTGCGGACAAGAATAGGACATGTTCTATTTTTTTCAGGATCAGAATTGCGGACCCGGAAGTGAATGGGTCCGCAATTCCGTTCCGCAAAATACGGAATGGAATTGCGGATGTGTGAATGGAGCCTAAGTAGTGATAACTGCAAAACAGAAGTTTTCAGAAGTTTTCCTGGTGAACTGACTATTGATTTGCTTCTGGATTAACTCTTTATCCGCTGTTCCTACTTATATTGACCCTCCTTGTGAACCAACTAGTGACTTTCTTCTTGATTAACCCTTTGTCTGCTGTTCCTGCCTATATTGATTTTCCTGGTAAACTGACTTTGACTTGTCTCTGGATTACCCCTTGTTTACTGCATATTGCTTTCGATAAGTAGTGATAACTGCAAAACAAAAATGATGTATTACATATAAGGTTCTTTCACAATGTTTTATTAAAAGGCATGTGTACATGCACATTTAGTCCTAGAAACATAGAAACATAGAATGTGTCGGCAGATAAGAACCATTTGGCCCATCTAGTCTGCCCAATATACTGAATACTATGGATAGCCCCTGGCCCTATCTTATATGAAGGATGGCCTTATGCCTATCCCATGCATGCTTAAACTCCTTCACTGTATTTGCAGCTACCACTTCTGCAGGAAGGCTTTTCCATGCATCCACTACTCTCTCAGTAAAGTAATACTTCCTGATATTACTTTTAAACCTTTGCCCCTCTAATTTAAAACTATGTCCTCTTGTAGCAGTTTTTCTTCTTTTAAATATTCTCTCCTCTTTTACCTTGTTGATTCCCTTTATGTATTTAAAAGTTTCTATCATATCCCCTCTGTCTCGTCTTTCTTCCAAGCTATACATGTTAAGGTCCTTTAATCTTTCCTGGTAAGTTTTATCCTGCAATCCATGTACCAGTTTAGTAGCTCTTCTCTGAACTCTCTCCAAAGTATCAATATCCTTCTGGAGATATGGTCTCCAGTACTGAGCACAATACTCCAAATGATGTCTCACTAGTGCTCTGTAGAGCGGCATGAGCACCTGCCTCTTTTTATTGGTAATGCCTCTCCCTATACACCCAAGCATTCTGCTAGCATTTCCTGCTGCTCTATGACATTGTCTGCCTACCTTTAAGTCTTCTGAAATAATGACCCTTAAATCCCTTTCCTCAGATACTGAGGTTAGGACTGTATCACTGATTTTATATTCTGCTCTTGTGTTTTTACGCCCCAGGTGCATTATCTTGCACTTATCAACATAAAATTTTAGTTGCCAGATTTTTGACCATTCCTCTAGTTTTCCTAAATCCTTTTCCATTTGGTGTATCCCTCCAGGAACATCAACCCTGTTACAAATCTTTGTGTCATCAGCAAAAAGAAACACCTTACCATCGAGGCCTTCTGCAATTTCGCTGATAAAGATATTAAACAATATGGGTCCCAGAACAGATCCCTGAGGTACCCCACTGGTAACAAGACCTTGGTCGGAATATACTCCATTGACTACAACCCTCTGTTGCCTGTCCCTCAGCCACTGCCTAATCCATTCAACAATATGGGAGTCCAAGTCCAAAGACTGCAATTTATTGATAAGCCTTCTATGTGGGACAGTATCAAAAGCCTTACTAAAGTCTAGATAAGCAATGTCTACTGCACCTCCTCCATCTATTATTTTAGTCACCCAATCAAAAAAATCAATAAGATTAGTTTGACATGATCTCTCTGAAGTAAACCCATGCTGTTTTTCATCTTTCAATCCATGGGATTTTAGATGTTCCACAATCCTCTCCTTAAGTATGGTTTCCATTAATTTCCCCACTATTGATGTCAGGCTTACTGGCCTATAGTTGCCCGATTCCTCCCTACTACCTTTCTTGTGAATGGGCACAACATTTGCTAATTTCCAATCTTCTGGGACGACTCCTGTTGCCAGTGATTGGTTAAATAAATCTGTTAATGGTTTTGCTTGTTCACCGCAGAGCTCTTTTAATAGCTTTGGGTGTATCCCATCAGGCCCCTGTGACTTATTTGTATTAATTTTAGACAGCTAACTTAGAACCTCTTCCTCTGTAAAGACACATGCATCAAAAGATTCATTAGTCTTCTTTCCTAACTGAGGTCCTTTTCCTTCATTTTCCTTTGTAAAAACTGAACAGAAGTATTCATTGAGGCAGTCAGCTAGTTCTTTATCTTCTTCCATATACCTTCCTTCTTTTGTTTTTAATTTGGTAATTCCTTGTTTTAGTTCCCTTTTTTCATTTATGTATCTGAAGAATGCCTTATCGCCTTTTTTCCCTGACTGAGCTAATTTCTCTTCTGCCTGTGCTTTAGAAGCTCTTATAACTTGTTTGGCCTCTCTCTGCCTAATCTTATAAATTTGCCTGTCATCCTCGTTTTTTATTTTTTTATAATTCCTAAATGCTATCTTTTTGTTTTTAATGATTTTGGCTACTTCTGCTGAGTACCACAGTGGTCTCTTCCTTTTTTTGCTTTTACTGACAAGCCTAATGCAATTTTCTGTTGCCTTCAATAGTACCACTTTTAAGTAGTCCTATTTCTCCTGGACTCCAATGAAACTGTTCCAATCTGATAGGGACTCGTATACCACTAATCTAATTTTAGAAAAGTCAGTTTTTCTAAAATCTAAAACTTTTGTTTTTGTGTGGTGTGACTCAGTCACTGTACTTATAGTAAACCACACTGACTGGTGATCACTAGATCCCAAGCTTTCCCCTACAGTAATATCATATACCAAATTCCCATTTGTGAATACTAAATCTAAAATGGCCTCCTTCCGGGTTGGCTCCTCAACTACTTGCTGTAGAGATAATCCCAGTAGGGAATTTAGAATATCTGTACTCCTGGCAGAACTAGCTATTTTAGTTTTCCAGTTTACATCAGGAAGATTGAAGTCTCCCATAATGATAAATTCCCCCTTCAATGTAATTTTAGCTATTTCCTCAACTAGTAGATCATCTAATTCTTTGAATTGGCTAGGTGGTCTATATATCACACCTACACGAGTTACCTTATGATTATCAAGCTGCAAGGTAACCCAAACTGACTCTAAATTGTTCTCGCTAACTTGTATCAAATTAGATTTTATGCTATCTTTCACATACAGGGCCACCCCTCCCCCTTCTTGCCTTCTCTGTCTTTCGTGTATAGAGAGAACCCTGGTATTGTTATATCCCAGTCATTACTCCCCATCAACCATGTCTCAGTAACAGCCACTACATCTATATTCTCAGATGCCATTATAGCCTCAAGTTCATTGATCTTATTCCCTAAACTGCGAGCATATGTAGACAAGAATCTGAGCTTTTCATTTCTTAACCTTTGTGCTACTGGCATCTTCTGGCATTGTTCCGGGGGGCAGTTGGACTGCTGGATTATCACTCTTTTGCCCCCCTTTCCTAGTTTAAATGCTCCTTAGCAAATACTTGGAACTGTTCACCGAGGACATTCGTTCCCTTGAGAGAAAGATGCAAACCATCTTTCTTGTAAAGTTCTTTTCCATTCCAACAAGAGCTAACATGAGACACAAAGCCAAACCCTTGGTTCAGACACCATTCACCAAGCCATACATTGAATTCCTTAATGCGCATCTTCCTGTCATGCTGAAGGTTTTGCACAGGCAAAACTGCAGAGAATGAAACAGTTGATGCAACCTCCCGTATATCCTTTCCAAGTGTGTGAAAAGCTTCTTTCACCTTTGAAACCTCATTGCAGCCAGATTGTTTGTCCCAAGATGGACAATAACATCCACTTCCCTTTCCTGCTTTGCTTGCCTAACAATATTAAGGATCCGTCGTCTATCCCTGCTAGTGGTAGCACCAGGGAGACATCTCACAACACCATTCTCCTCAAACTTCACACCTCTTATGATGGAATCGCCCACCAACAGCTGCTTACTATCAATTCTCACCTTCTCCTTTTTGTCTTTGGCTGCAGTCTTGCATACTTTAGGCATGGGAGATGATTGTTTCTCATCCACTGTGCTTGAGCCATCCTCCATGTTGCTCTTGCACTCTGAAAGTGCTGCAGATGAATTACGGAGAGCCACAGACTGTGGGACATGTTTTCTATCCACAACTCTCAGTCTACCAGAACCTACAGTAACCCATCTTCCATTTCTAGGGGGCCTCTGTGGCAGTGGCATTGCAATGTTCTCAGCCTGAGTTTGTTTAATGGTTAATTTACAAATCTCATATTTCAAAAAGGTAATTTCCTGCTGCATTATGGAGAGCTGTCTACAGATCAGACAGTATCCAAACCTCTGAAGAGTGGAACCTGAAATAAAAGCACAACAATTCCTGCACAGAACCAGGTCTGCCATTGTAAAGAGGGGAAAGATTTTAAACAAACAAATCTTACTTGTTTAGATTGTATCCACCTCCAGATTACCTCCTGAGTATCTCCTGAATATCTCCAATGCACTTGTAAATCAGCACTTGGATACTAAATCAGCACTAGAGATACTAAACACCATATGACTAAAAGCCATTTACCCTAAATTCATATCCCTTGGTTGCCCTATAATATTTAACTTTTATTGAGTTAATTAACCCATAAAATATGAACCCACTGCTATTAAAAATGATAATGCACCTCTAGCTAGATCCTAATGTCCTGTCTTCCATTCAAGTGGAAGTGGCTGGCCAGTGTCTGCAGACCACTAGTTTGCCACTATTTGTTATAATATGGTAATAATCAAGCTCTTGTGGTAACTCAGGTATAGTAGATACTTTATGTCAGTTTATGGATACTATGTTATTGGAACTGACTGGATGGAAACAAATAGAAAGTTTGGATCTTAATATATGTGTACCTGCTAATTGTAACTTGTATCAGTACTGCAGTTTATACTAAACATGATAGTTTCACTCAGTTTGCTACCATGAAGCACAGGGCTCCTGTGCACTCTCACTGCTGGAGCCGCTTTCTGCATGCCCAAGGGGATGTCAAGGGATGCAAGGTGCCGGCCGCAGCCACCGCCGTTCGTGCCCAGCGCCGCCTTTCCAGACTTCTGCACCGCCTCCTAATCCTCTGTGCCACCTCTCGCTCTCCCTCCCTCCCCCCTCCTCCTGCTGTAAGATAACGCGCGTGCGCACAGGGCTTTGAGAGGCTGGCGCCAGAGTGCAGGTCTTACCTGGGTTGAGCGAAGTGCCGGCGCATGCGCACTTCGCTTTAAGAAGCCAAATCGAGAAGTCTGCACGGGCGCATCAGGCAGAGCCCTGTGTGCACGCGTGAGATCTTACAGCAGGAGGAGGGAGGAGGGGGGATGGAGGGAGAGCGAGAGGCGGCACAGAGGATTAGGAGGCGGTGCAGAAGTCTGGAAAGGCAGCGCTGGGCACGAACGGCGGTGGGTGCGGCCGGCACCTTGCATCCCTTGACATCCCCTTGGGCACCTTATTTCTTTGAGTGACAGGTTAGTAAAACCTGTTTTTTAGCAAAATAAGGCTACGGATCACATTTAGAAGCCCACATTAGGAATCCTGATGAGGCCCTGAACATCAGCATATGTTTAGCTGACAGGGGTGAAACCTGGTGACAGAATCCCTTTAAGCAAATGATAAATCTGGCCCATTGAGTTTAGTAGCAACTACAATATTGATACAAGTTACAATTAGCAGATACATTTTAGATCCTGGCTACTTGATGAAGGGAAACCACCTGTTTCCATCCAGCCAGTTCCACGTCATAACATAGTATCCATAGTCACTAAGTTACCACAAGAGTAATTATAACCACATAACAAAATAAACAGTGGCAAACTAGTGGTCTGCAGACACTGGCCAGTCACTTACATAGTAACTGGGAGACAGGACATTAGGATCTAGCTGGAGATGCACTATAACTTTTTAATAACATTTTATGGTTTTATTATCTCAATAAAAGTATGAATAAGAAAACCAAATGATAGGAATTTAGGGTAAATGTATTTCAGCCTTTAGGTGTTTAGTAATGTATTTACCCTTAACCTGCTATAGGTCTTGTTTTCTTTTGATACTGGATTGCACAATTCAGTTTGTTCTTTCTGTGACTTTTTCATACTGCTGACCCCACATGACATTGGTGTAATATGGCTATGGTTTCTAGGATTAGAAAAATGTCTGTTTTTCACAAAACAGTGCCATGTCTGTCCATGGGTTATGTCTGATATTGCAGTTCCATATCAACATACACATGAATACCAGATACAATGGGCCACCTCTTTAAAGAGGACCTTTCATGGTTTTATATTAATTGCGATAAATACTGCCACCCTGCCTGATTTTTTAAAATATCGTTCCTGCGCCCCGCTGTGTCCCCCTGTATTTTTCCCGCTCAGTATGCTAATACTGAGCATCGGTACAGGGAGGAGGAGACGTCAGGGTTTGTCAATGGGCATCTCCATCTCCCTCTCCAATTACAGCAGAGAGCATCACAGCCAGGGAGAAAAAAAACTCACCTTCTCTCTGGCTGTGACGCTCTCCGCTGTGATTGGACAGCGCTACAGCCAGGGAGAAGGAGACGCCCATTGAGAAACCCTGGCGTCTCCTCCTCCTCCCTGTACTGATGCTCAGCATTAGCATACTGAGCGTGAAAACTACTGTACAAGGGGGCATAGCGGGGCGCAGGAGCGATGTTTTAAAAAATCAGGCAGGGTGGCAGCATCAGCAGGGGGTACCCCGCAAGGAATGGTATTTGACACAATTAATACAAAACCATGAAAGGTCCTCTTTAATTCTCGTGGTAAAGAAACTGAACTAATGAACTCAAGGTGGCAATGAAAAATTTGTAGTCATCTAGCCAGGGTGTTAACAATCAAAGTGATCAGTAATGGAGTACCAAGGGGTCACACAAGAAAAGAGGGTCAGGCCATTCCAAGTTAGAATCCTTAAAGAAGTTGTCCAGGTTCAGAGCTGATCCCGGACATATCCCCTTTTTCACTCAGGCAGCCCCTCTGAGATGAGCATTTCATGCTCCGATGGTCTCCCTTGACCTGTGCTGAATCGCGCACGGCAAGGTCTTTTTCATTAGATCCGGTAACATACCAGGTCTCTGCTAGGCGGAGGCTTCCGCCTAGCAGTGTTCCCAGTGACGTCAACGACACTAATGGGTGGGCTGTAGCGCTGGCCTAGCCTGTAAGACAGCTAGGGCAGCACTAAAGCCCACCCATTAGTGCTGGTGAAGTCACTGGCAACACTGCTAGGCGGAAGCAGTGTAAAAAAAAAAAAAGTTAACAAAGAAGCGCTTGCCCTGCACGATACATTTCATGCTCCGATGCTCATCTCAGAGGGCTGAGTGGCGGAAGAAGGGGTTATGTCCGGGTTCAGCTCTGGACCCGGACAACCCCTTTAAACTTACAAGGTAGTTAGCAGACAAATGCCAGTAACAACTTTAATTAGTATGGGCTATTTTTTGATCTTTGCATTGATATTGCCTGGCATTCTGGTGGCCTTAATCCTTGGTATAAAAAACTGTGGCAGTCAGGCTTGTAGCATAGCACAGAAGAGGAGCCAGGTACAGTATGTTATATGTAGTATGCCATATGGCATAGTACTGAACAATCATGTGGTTAGGGGTTTATGGTATGAACATTATGGCTCATTTTTAGACGTTTGAAGAACAGAATAAAATAAACTACAATCCAGTCTAATAACAGCCACATAAAGACACTAAAACTGGCCAATGTATATTATAATAAATGCGAAATTTTAAAGAAATTGAGGTCTATTTTTTTCCAATGCACATTGTGAGATTGAAACTGGAATATAGGGGCCAATAGGTTGCACTTTAATGCATGCTACAGAACAGTGCACTGTATATGTTTTGCAAAAGCTTTTTCTTTTAAAGACTTAACTGGTGTGAAAAGGGGGTTTACAGATCAGTTTCCTGTTTTGTTGAGTTCAGCCACTTCCATATTTCACCGCCACACTGCAGCTGGGTGAATGCTGGTTGCTTATTCATTGTGCCGGAAGCTGTAGTGGACATGCTGTGGTCTGTACTTCCTCTGTAGGATTTAGATCACTGTGAAGGGAGTGAGGTCTGCGGGCAGAAATTGCAAACTGGGCACAGTGAACGCAGTGCAGAAAGTAGAGTATCTCTTCATCTGCTTCACTTACTGTTGCCTGACTGCATTGATCCACATTTTAGTATTACTTAGGGTATAGAGCACAATCATTATTTTTTGCACCGTGTGTAAGGTCTGGGCTTGGATCTAGTATTTTCTCTATGCAGAAAGCTCATCTATGTAAAAAAAAAAAATATGTTGCCATAAGTACTTGCTTGACCTATGTGCTCGGGTGCCAGATGTTGCTAAGAGCCAGTAAATGTGTGCGCCACACTTTATCCTCTCTCCCAACTCCCACCTTTTATCTCATTGTGCATGTATAGTCATAGCACTTGTGAATATGAAGCATTCATGTACACACATCTGTATTGCATTAAGAAGCTCACACCGCACTATTCGCATTGAAAGCTGGGCACTGGGAAACAGTTTCCTACAGTAGTAGGACTAGAATGAGGCAGGAGGTGCCGCCATGAGGCAGGTGTTGATTCTTCTGAGGAAGCTGGCCAATTCCTCTCTCATGTGTTCCACACCCATCTCTTACCACAGGGAACACGCCAACTTTGTATATTCTGGAGTCAAGCCCTCAATAACAGCTGAAGAAGCACATTTTGCACTGGAATTGAACAAGAGTTAAAATATAGGACCAAGGCTCTAAATTTAAGCATTAAAGGGTTATTTCCATCACAGAAAGTGAAGGGATAACACTAGGAAGTGCCATCACTTTACTGATCGGTGGAGGTGCTACTGGAACCCCAGGTTCTTAAGTTTAAAGGGGCTGTACAGGGAACTATAGCACAGACACATTTACTATGCTTACCTAGGAAAAAGCTGGGTCTCCTTTCTTCTCCCTGGCATTTCAGTGTAAAGTGGGCAGACACTGGCCAGTCAGCATACTGCCCTTCCACTGCACAGAGGAGGCTATTTCAAGAATTAATATTATTCTCTATTAATATCCAATTATAAAATTATTATACAAAATATGTATGTCAACACAAAAAAGCACTTTCCATCCGCTCCATCCTAACCTGGCCCATAGGTTCCAGTACTCTAAAACTTTCTGCTTTTTCATAGCGCATGATGTTATCTACAGCCAATGACCACTCCCTGACTGTAGGTGTCTCCTTGGCTGCCCATTTGCTTGCTATTATTAATCTGTCTGGGAACAGTATTATATATATCACTGGATCAAATGGTCCTTTAGCCATGCAGATGGCCTTATATTGCACTCAAAAACCTCTCCCTTCTATCCCAACCATACACTATATTGATGAGCTAGCCCTCCAGTACACATATGTGAATTTTTCGACAACCCCACCAAATAAGCTCCAGGTCTGCTCCTATTGCCTCACATCTATTACATTTGGCATTATCCGGTAAGCCCATTGGAATTTATCAAGCCAATACTCTGGATTAAAAAGAGTCACAAAGTAGGGCTTTTGTGACTTTTTGGCTTATCTGCACAAACCTTTGCAACTTTTTGCATTTTTTACACCACTCACTCGAGTTTTGAAAAGTGGGTGGGAAATTGGGTGTGGTAAGCTATGTTAATTAGGGATGAGCGAACCCAAACTTGAGCGGGTTCAGTGTTTGGGTGGGTTGGCAGAACGAAATATAACGGAATTCGTAGATGGAATGCAAAACCGAAGGCTTTAAGAGGCATTCCACTTTGATTCGTCATAATAGAAGTCTATGGCCAAGCACTTTGAACACAAAGTCCTGCATAACAGAAACCAGACGGATCCATTATGCTTGCCCATAGACTTCTATTATGACGGAATCAAAACGGAATGCCTCTTAAAGCCCTCGGTTTTGCATTCCGTCTACGAATTCCGTTATATTTCGTTCTGCCAACCCACCCAAACACCGAACCTGGTGAAGTTTAGGTTCGCTCATCCCTAATTAACATAGCTTACCACACCTAATTTCCCACCCACTTTTCAAAACTCGAGTGAGTGGTGTAAAAAATGATAAAAGTTGCAAAATTTTGTGCAAATAAGCCAAAAAGTCACAAAAGCCCTAATGTTAATTAGTTTCACTCCAGATTTATCACTGAATCTATTTTAAAAAGTTGCAAAAAAATTCATACTCACTCCAGTAGGAGGTGGAGTATCATTCCTAGATAAAAGTGTTCAGTTTAAGGGTCCATTCACACGTCCGCAATTTCGTTCTGCATTTTGCGGAACGGAATTGCGGACCCATTCATTTCTATGGGGTAGCACGATGTGCTGCCCGGACACAGAACTGCGGACCCGCACTTCCGGGTCCGCAATTCCGTTCCTGCAATTGCAGACAAGAATATGCATATTCTATTAGTGCTGGCAATGTGGGGTCCGCAAAATGCGGAACGCACATTGTCGGTGTCTGTGTTTTGCGGATCCGTGGATCCGCAAAATACGTTGCGGACGTGTGAATGGACCCTAAAGATGAATCAAATTTAACAAACATTGAGGGATATTTATTCTGCAGTTCCCACCAGTCTTGATCCCTTTGCTATAACTTATTCCAGTTTCTGGAGCATGTTATAGAAAACCCAGCAGACCGTGCTAAGCCTTCCCTCCTTTGCTAAGTCCTGCCCCTTTTTGTGGTACTTTGGAAAAGGGGTGAGAATCTTAAATAGTAGCAAATCATTACAGACACATGACATGTGCCATAATTAGCGACTTTTTACACCACTGTTGTGCTATAAAAGCATTAGTAAATAGTTCCTCAATGTTCGACATTTCATATAATTGGTGCAAAGTATGCCAACGCAGACTCAAGCAAAACTGACTTCAGTAAATAGGGTTGAGCAAATCGAGCTTCGGAACATAGATCCAAAGTCGATTAGTTAAGAAACTTAATTTGTAATGCTGTTTCCGTCTACAGCATTAAAATGTATGGGCTCCATGTAGTAAAACTTTGTCTCAGCCAAAGTTGCGTGAGACTTCGGTAAATGACTTCGGTATTAATATCAGCGTATTTAAAAACATTTGGGTGACCCTGAAAACCACCATATTCGAAACATACAATGTATCTATTGTCGACTGATCAAATCAGGTTGACTGACTAAATGGTCATAACCAAATATATCAAATGCATGTACCTGAAAGTATATAGAAACAATAAAGAAGCACTCAATCACATTTTCTTATTCTCTGACCTGTTACATGTTAAGGTACATGTTATAAACTGTAGTGAAGATAATCTACTTACCAGAAACTGTATTTGTGAGTTATCCCCTCCCTTCTGATCCTCAGCTGTGTTATGTGACCAGCACTGTGACTTTCCAAATAACACAGCATCTTATGTGTGGACAGGAAGCCAGTTTCTATATGCAGTCCTAAGGAAGCTTCAATGTCAGTCTCATAGGAATGAACAGAGAAGTAACTGACTTCCTGTCCTGTGTCAGTTGGAGATCAGAGAGTTGGTCACATGACACAGCTGAGGATCAGAAGGGAGGTTATAACTTAAAAATACAGTCACTGGTAAGAAAATTACCTTCACTACAGTGTAGATCCTGTACCTTTCTAACAGGTCAGAGGATGAAACATTTTTTGGGAATGCCACTTTAAGGAAGGCAAAGCCTCTCTTCTTTTTTCAGGACTAACATTAAAAGAGTTTTCAGAGATTTTTTTTACTGATGACCTATCCTCAAGATAGGTAATTAGTTTCTGATTGTACCCCCGTCAATCAGCCGTTTTGAGAAGGCAACAGTGCTCACAGCTAGCGAGTGCTCCGTACAGTATTAGAATGTATTGGCTCCAATGAACCGAAGTTATTACTTCGCGAAGTCTCTGATGATGTTTCATCCGAAGTCGATTCGCATATCGCTACTCAAAGTTCACCAAGCACAGTGCTGTACATTGTATAGTGGTTGTGCTTGGTATCGGAGCTCAGCCCCATTCATTTGAATGGGGCTGAGCTGTGTCTAGGTCATGTGACACAGGAATATGTCGTCACACGGCCTAGGAAAAGCTGTGAGAAGGCTGCGGTGCTCACAGGAGTGCCACTGCCTTCTCAAATAGATGATCGGCGGGGCTCCTGGGTGTCGGACCCCCACCGATCAGACAGTTGTAAATTATCAGAAAACCCCTTTAAAGGAGTTATCCACTCTTCTACATTTTAATGTCAGTCTTATCCAGTGTTCTATTAATTAATATGTAATTATGAAATTTTTCATCTTGTTCTAAGTGATCAACTTTAGGGCTCATGCACACGACCGTATTTTCTTTCCATGTCCGTGTTTTCAATGGGTCTGCAAAAAAAAAACAGAAGTTACTCCATGTGCAATCCGTTTCCGTATGTCCGTATTTTCGTTCCACAAAAAAAAAAATAGAACATGCCCTATTATTGTCCGCATGACGGACAAGGATAGTACTGTTCTATTAGGGGCCAGCTGTTCTGTTCCGCAAAATGCGGAATGCACACAGAGGTCATCCGTATTTTTTGCGGACAGCAAAATACATACAGCCACGTGCATGAGCCCTTACACTTATCTACTTTAAACTTTAAGGGGTTGTCCAGGCTACAGATACTGAAGACTTATCCTACACTGCATTGTTTCCGGCTCGAAACAGCTGATTGCTAGTACTGATATTGATTCTGAGGACAACCCCTTTAATCTGCAATTTCTTTAACTAACTTCACAAAATCTCTCTGTAATATACCATCCTATGTGTTATTACAAAACAGAGCCTGCTATCAGCAAAAACTGTTCTGCAAGCCATCCCCAAGGTCATTACTATGAAATAACAGAGCCCAATACTTACCCTTGTGGTACCCCATTAGTTATGCCTCATTAATAATCACCTTATGTTTTCTATTCATCAGCCAGATATTAACCCAGTTACACCTTTTTCCCCTGGGTTCCATCATTCTTATTTTACGTGGAACAGTATGAGATGATTTTAACAATTAACTCGAAATACACTTCAAAGAGGACCTTTCATGGATGTATGCGTTACAAACTGCCATGCTTACCAGATAGTGCGGCTCCTACAAATGCAAGCTTTTCTTTTTTTTTCTTAAATACCCCTCCTTTCTGCCCACAGTGCTGTTTTTGGCGCCTGATATATTAATTTAGACCATCGGTACAAGGAGGACGAGACTGTTGTTTTTCTCAATGGGCGTCTCCATCTCCCTGGTTGTGATGCTGTCAAATCGCAGCAGAGAGCGTCAGAGCTCACCTTCTCCGCGGTCCGCTGCGATTTGACAGCATCACAACCAGGGAGAAGGAGACACCCATTAAGAAAGCCAAGTGTCTCCTCCTCCCTGTACCGATGGTCTAAATGAACATATCATGTGCTAAAAACAGCACACGGCGGTGAAACGGAGGGGTATTTTTGAAAGGAAAAGTCCTTGCATTTGTAGGGGCCGCATCTAGTAAGCATAGCAGTTTGTAACACATCTCCATGAAAGGTCCTCTTTAAAGGGGTATTCCAATCAACCAATGTTATGCATATTATAAAATACGCCATACCGTTCTCTCTCTCGTCATAGTTTCCACTAACTATATACTTTTTTCATTGGCAAGAAGTCTTAAAAAAGCATCTCCAAAATAAAAAAAATAAAAAGTAGAATTTTTTGGGTGTAGTGCAGCGAGTATAAGAATGAAGTATTAGTCATTTCCTAAATCCTGATTCTCTGTGATAATGGCTTTTTTTGTTGAGTAACTTTAAAAGCATAGCAACAATTAAATAGAGAAACACAATAACGGTTTGGACACTATTAACCAGCTTATAAACGGAATATAGCACCATAGCCACAATATGACAACATGGGAAATGTCCGACAAGTATGGGACAATTAATTAGAAAACAGCTCATACACCTAGAAAGGTATGTCACATAGAATAGGTATATTGGTATTCTTTGACTCTATATAGGAAACAGCGGCAGACTATGGGGGTCATTTATCAAAACTTGTGAAAGGGAAACTGGCTTAGTTACCCATAGCAACCAATCAGATTTCACTTTTCATTTTCCAGAGGAGCTGTGGTAACACCTCAGAGTGGCGTTATCATTCCTACACCCTGCTACTGTCTCTATTGGGCTCACCTGAATGTTATCTGTGTATTTCTGTCCAGGTCCTCTACATTGTGCATTCCTAATCCTGTTATGCAACTGTTTATTACATGTAATGTGCCTGGTTCACCGGCAGGTGGCAGTGTAAATGGCAGAGCTATAGTTAGATAGAATGGAACTCACCATTCTATTCGTCCCCCTTTGGGGAGAAGTGGTCCAGTCCTGCCGGAATGGTGGGGCAGAAGTTTCTAGTTAGTTCTAGTTCTGAGCTAGACAGGAGGTGTGTGAGCAGGGACATGCTCAGGCGTGCCTATGCCAGCCAGAGCACCCTAAGCTTTGCTGGCCATGAAGAAAGATGTCTGGAAGCCATAGGGGCCAGAGGAATAGGCCACCATAGGAGATATATGAAAGAGGAATAGTTATTCGGCTGAAGATAAGTTATTTGCTGAGTGTCAGGAGGGGAATAACAGTCAACGGCACCCCATCCAAGGATACCAGAAGAGACCTAAAGTAAGAAACCAGACTTAAGCAGAGTTTAGTGCAGCACAGAGAAAGAAAAGCAAAGTATTTAAGTAAGCCTGTCAGTACAGCATAGAAAGAGAGCAAGCAGAGTTATTGAGTTTGCCTGCCAGTTTATGCTAAAGCCTGCTTGAACCAAGACAAAGCCTGCAAATCATTTGGATGAAAGTTTATTCAAGTAAAACTTCACAACAATGTCTGGAGTTATTTTTTTCCTTCATTCCTCAATTATTCCCCTTTTCAATGCCACGGAGCCAAAGCCTGGGGCCCCACTGTATCCAGGTAAGAGCACCGTGACACATAGAGACATATAGGCCGCACCACACCACTTGGCATTCCACTAAACCTGGGACGCGATAGGGCCATAGAGGGAGGCACGTTGCACTGTGAAAAATTAAAGGTGGAATCTTATTGGTTGCTATGGGCAACTCAGCCAGTTCTACTTTACACCAGTTTTGATAAGTCTACCTCTGTGTTTCCTATACAGTGAACAAACTGGTATACTAATGCTATATGGTACTAATTTGGCATACTCCAGGTGAATGGTGGCAGTGTTTTACTGGCACAGACGTTGGAAATAAAGCCCAAATTACTATGGTTCCTATTATTTGTTGCAGACAGGGGCAATTAAAGAGGACCTGTCATCTCTCCTGATTTGTCTGTTTGAGTAACTACTTGCATTTCCCATATAATAACAATTATGGAGTATACAGGTTGTGCAGTTCCTTTATTATTCCTGTGGGAATTTATTATTGAATTGCTAGCAGTTTGCAATAAAGGTCCAGATGGGTGTCACTATTGGGGGGGGGGGGGGGGGGTGTCCCTGCATAGTCTTAATGTGGCAGGACTGATTGGATAGCGACAGTCTGTGCAGTGCTTATTCTGGACAACTTTCCCCAAATCATGAACAACCAACATTTTTTTTACAGACAAATTAGAAAACCATAATGAATGATAAAAAAATATAAGTAATATATGTCTATAGCTCAATGTACTGAGAATAACTCATTACCAGCATTTACTGAGAGCTGTAAAATGATGAAAATTAACACCAAAATAATCCAGTCAAGTACCAACAACCTTAAAAAAAAGTCACCTATTTTTACAGACTGTCCAGAAATTTCTGGACGGTTGGCAACCCTGGGCCTAAAGCAATGGACATGAGAACCAGATTATGGCAGGGGCTGCGCAACAATGAAAATTATGGAATAGCTCACAAAACCACTGGACACTTCCTGAAAAAAATAGCATACTGGTAAGGATTTGCTAGGGAGTCATGCAGATTTAGACAATGACCACCTACAAACAAGGGGCCCACATATTTTTACCCACCGGGGCCCTCTGCTATATAAATATTAGACTATACAGAAATGGAGTAATTGAAAGTCTTGTTGCATAGTTATATATTACTGCAGTGATTAATTATAGCTGATTTTTAGCATTGTGGCACTTTTAGTGGCTGTATTAGGTAGATGTGTCTAAGCATTCCAGAATCAACAGGGGGTGAAAGGGCTTCTGACCCCACACATGGTCAGTGATGGAAGGTCATGGGACAAGTATAGGGTAAGAGGGCATTGCACTTCTTGAAGGATGTTAGAGTCTTGACTCATGTTAACCCCATAAGCTTCTTAGGATTCTCTCAATCACAAAATAGTATTACACTTCAAAGAGCTTACATAGGCGGTACTTGTACTTACTGCAGGTTACATGGATGGATCACTGGATATGATTACAGATGCAGTCATATCACACACCATTGTTACCCATCCCCCAGAGGCATGGCGATGTAAAGGTCAAACGCTGGAGGCTCTATCAGGCACAGTGTGCAACTTGGCCTAACGCCACCTCTGCTCATCTTACCTTTCTTCGATGACCTATCGGACCTATCTCTCTTTGCAGTGGCAGATATATTAGAAACACAACGGTGCCCATAGGCATAGCAATTTTTGCCATCTGGCAGAGAACCATGCAGTTGACACGGTTTTGCAATGCTGTCTTCTGAATTTACCTTTAGGTCCCTGTAAAGAACTAGCTGAGGATTTTTAATACAAATACATTAGTGAGTGGCGTCACTTTAAAAATACTATACAGTCGTATATGCACGCCGCATCGCAGTGCGGACCCATTGACTTCAATAGGTGTGGCCAAAGATAGCCATGTGGCTGCATGGAACCTGGATGCCCTTCTGTGCGCTTCCAGTTCAGTGCAACCATGCCGCAAAAGATAGTCTTGTCCTAACTTTGGCCGCAACATGCAGATCGCGGACTCGTTGAAGTCAAAGGGTCCACACCGCAATGTGGCATGTACATGGCCAAGGAGAGCTGTTGATCTTTAAAAAGCTGATTGGCAGGGTTGCCAGGAGTCCGACCCCCACCGATCTGAAATTGGTGACCTATCCTGTAGGTAGGTCATCAGTACCATGAAACCAGACAACCCATTTAATTTGACCAACTAAACTACTATGAAACTGTTTAAATTAACTGCACATGACCATAATGACCAGGCATACTTACCAAAATTTCTGTTGGTAAGTTAGAAACATTTAAGGGTGGGTTCACATAACATTTTTCCCATCCGTTTAACATATACAAAAACCATATATGTTAAACTGATGCCTCAGATTGATGCCATACAGCGGCATCTGTTCATCATAGAGTTCCATTTAAAAAAATATATACCTCTTTTTACTGGACTCTGCAGGATACAAGAACGTTTACGTCAAACAGAGGCATAAAACGTGATGTGAACCCACCCTAAGTCCTGCCCATCCACATTCATCTGAGAATGCCTACCTATGGGTAGGGTTTAATCAAGCCCCACCCATTGTTGTATCGGGACAAGCAAAATTTGCTGGTATTGTCTCAAAAATTCGGTACAATCCTGGCAAATGTGGGACTATTGGCAGCTATGCAAAGCTCACGGGCCTGATCTGTAATATTGAAGGACTGGTCTTGTTGCCCATAGCAACCAGTCTTTTTCACAGTAATAGCTAAAGAAATGCTGAGCCGAGCTCTGATTGTTTGCTACCAGCAACAAGACCATTTTTTTTTGTAGAACGATTTGGATAACTTAGGTTCCTTACAATTTGGTGGCTTTTTTTTATTAGCAAGCCAGTAGGTTTTATCTTATTACCCTGTCCAGACCTAGTTTGGTAGATTTTGGGTCTTTGTGCTGGTTGAGTAGACTGTATTTCTAATATAAGACATATAACAAGTACAGCCAGAAGGGGGCACTAGCAGAAAGTCTCCTCTCTATTGCCAATTCTGCCTCCTGTTCAGACAGCCATCACTCTATGGGAAAAGAAGGCGAATAACCCTGGTGCATAAATCCCAACTTTTGAAAATTGCTAAGAGGGACAAAATGTGCGACGCGCATTTTTACATACCAGGCCACGCCTCTAACTCCGCCCAAAGCATAATTACTGACTCCGTCACAACTGCAGTAGCTGGGGATTGGTTAGATTAGTGTAAGTTCCCTTATTTTTTTTACAGTATGTGGAGCCCGTGGGACAATTTTCTTCTTGCGCTTCAAATCCATTTAAATATTATTACATGAATCATCAGATTGTAGATATTCTAAGGCCCAAATTGCACCAAATAATGGAGTTGTAGTCTAATATACAGGTAGAAACCATACAGATAGTAAAAGAGGGACAGAGGGACTTGGGTCAAAAAGAGGGACTGTCCCTCCAAAAGAGGGACAGAGGAGGCATGCTGGTATGGTAGATGCCATTATATCTGGGTGGAATATGACTGTCAATATTTGAGGGATCATATCACTTTGGCTATTGCTGTACTGTATTTGCAGGTAGTCTGGCTGTCACTATAACTGGGTGCACTTTCTAGGCAAAAAAACATCTATCCTCAACCCCTTCACAGTAGTAATGCCCACATTGTGCCCCTCATAGTAATTATGCCCAGATATGTGCCCCCTCACAGTAATTATTCCAGATATGTGCCCTCTTACAGTAATTATGCCCACATATGTGCCCCCTCACAGTGGTTATGCCAGATATGTGCCCCCCACAGTAATTATTCTAGATATGTGCTCCCTTACAGTAATTATGCCCAGATACTGTATGTGCCCCCTCAAAGTTACATCACATATGTGCCCCCTTAGGAGGAAGTAAAAAAAACAAAAAAAAAAACAGCAAATACTCACCTAGTTCCTCCGATGCTCCCAGCTCACTCCCCAAGAGGAAACTTGCAGACATTGCACTGCTGGTTTGTGTAGGAGGAGTCCATAGGCTGATTCCTGGCTCCTCCTACATAGACCAGCAGCGCAATGTGTACATTTTCCTGCTGCTGTGGAGCGCCGGCAGCTGAATGGGGGAAGCGGAAGGCTCTGCTTCACCATTACAATCAGCTGTCTGTGTCTTATGGATGCAGAGACAGCTGAGAGCGGGACATACCTCAGCCCTTCCAGGAACGCAGGACAATCACTGAAATCCGGGACTATCCCGCCAGATCTGGGACAGTTGGGAGCTATGTATCCTGCATAATGTAATAAAATGAAGCCTTGGGACTATATAGGGTGTCCACATAAAGTACCCTAATGAGCACAAAATTAAATGTGAAGCGGTCCTGTAAGGCATGGGATTCAGACAGTTCCCTCCAGTTCTCCAGATCCGGTTATTAAAATTACAACTGGATCTGAGAACCGTGTTACCGGCTGAGTCCCGATCTGGTGCTCTGACGGCAGCAGGGCAGCTGGAGAGGTTCACTTCCATTGTTTTGTGCGCCGCTGATAGTTTAGCTCCTTAGTTGGGTGGTATGTGTGTGTAGTATATATATGGTGTATTTATGTATGTGTACCACCATGTATATGGTGTATTTGTGTATGTGTGTTGCATATATATGATGTATGTACAGTGAGAAACAGAAGTATTTGAACACCCTGTGATTTTGCAAGTTCTCCCACTTAGAAATCATGGAGGGGTCTGAAATTCACATTGTAGGTGCATTCCCATTCTGAGAGACAGAATAAAAAAATTCAGGAAATCACATTGCATGATTTTTAAAGAGTTTATTTGTCTTGCACTGCTGAACATAAGTATTTGAACACCTGAGAAACAGCAAGAATTCTGGCTCTCAAAGACCTGTTACTGTGCCTTTAAAAAGTCCACCTCTACTCCACTCATTAATATAACTTAGTAGCACCTGCATGAGCTCTTTAAATACCCCTGTCCACCCCACAGTCAGTCAGATGCCAACTACAACCATGGGCAAGACCAAAGAGCTGTCAAAAGACACCAGAGACAAAATTGTGGACCTCCACAAGGCTGGAAAGGGCTGCGGGGCAATTGCCAAGCAGCTTGGTGAAAATAGATCAACTATTGGAGCAATTGTTAGGAAGTGGAAGAGGCTAAAGACGACTATCAGTCTCCCTCGGACTGGGGCTCCATGCAAGATCTCATCTCGTTTGGTATCACTGATGATAAGAAAGGTGAGGAATCAGCCCAGAACTACAAGGGAGGAGCTGGTCAATGACCTGAAGAGAGCTGGGACCACAGTTTTAAAGGTCACTGTCAGTAGAACCCTACGCCGTCATGGTTTCAAATCATGCATTTCAAGGAAGGTTCCCCTGCTCAAGTCATCACATGTCCAGGCCCGTCTGAAGTTTGCCAATGACCATCTGGAGACAAAATTTTAATTATTTTTTTAAGAAATCACATTGCATGATTTTTAAAGAATTTATTTGTCTTGCACTGCTGAACAGTATTTAAACACCTGAGAAAATCAGTGTTAATATTTGGTACAGAAGCCTTTGTTTGCAATTACAGAGGTCAAATGTTTCCTGTAGTTCTTGACCAGGTTTGCACACTGCAACAGGGATTTTGACCCACTCCTCCACACAGATCTCCGCTGAGCAACACAGAGTTTCAGCTCCCTCTAAAGATGTTCTATTGGATTTAAGTCTGGAGACGGCTAGGCCACTCTAGAACCTTGATATGCTTCTTACGGAGTCACTCATTGGTTATCCTGGCTGTGTGCTTCGGGTCGTTGTCATGTTGGAAGACCCAGCCACAACCCATCTTTAATGCTCTGACTGAGGGAAGGAGGTTGTTGCTCAAAATCTCACAATAAATGGCCCCATTCATCCTCTCCTTAATACAGTGCAGTCGTCCTGTCCCCTTCGCAGAAAAGAACCCCCAAAGCATGATGTTACCACAGTAGGGATGGTGTTCTTGGGATGCAACTCATCCTTCTTTTTCTTCCAAACACGACGAGTGAAGTTTAGACCAAAAAATTCTACTTTGGTCTCACCTGACCACATGACTTTCTCCCATGCCTCCTCTGGATCATCCAGATGGTCATTGGCAAACTTTAGACGGACATGTGATGACTTGAGCAGGGGAACCTCCCGTGCAATGCATGATGTGAAACCATGACGACGTAGTGTTCTACCGACAGTGACCTTTGAAACACAGATGGAAGCGCTCATTGCTAGGGCTGGCGGTCCTTTCACTTGCTGACCGCTCAGTTCCCTGCACTCCTTCCTTCCTCTAGGCCGCCTGCTCCGTTTCACCATTCATCCCTGCAGGCACAGATCGGGCTGCCAGACTGTGCAGGAGGAGTCCGGGAATATGCCTGTGCACTCCTCCCACACAGTGCTGCAGCATGATCTATGCCTGCAGGGGAGTTTTGGAGGTGATTGGATCATCAGGAATGGGACAAGGTGAGTAGTTACAGTTTTATTTTATTAACACTGAGGGGCATATAGAAGACATTTCTACTGTGAAGGGGGCATAACAACATTTATGGGGAAACAAAGAGGGCATATCTACTGTGAGGGGAGCACAGTGACGGCATAACTACTGTGAAGGGGCACAAAGAGGGTATAACAACTGTGAGGGGGCACAATAAGCCCATAACTACTGTGAAGGGGGCACAATGAAGGGATAACTACTGTGAGTAGGGCACACTATAGGCATAACTAGTATGAAGGGTCACAATGAGGGCATTCTACTGTCCGGGGGCATAGTGTGGGCATTAAGGGGCACAATGTGAACATTACTAATGTGAAAGGGCACAATGTGGGCATAACTACTGTGAAGGGGCACAATGAGGGCATACAATAACTACTGTGAGGGGGCAGAATGTTTAAAAGTATGGGGGGTATGGAATACACTCCCAGTTTTGGCTTCCAAAACCGCATCAAGAAACCTGACTATGTGGCCGTACCCTAAGGCTAATTTCACATGGCATAGCCAGTGCACCGTCAGATCCCGTTGACTATAATGGGACCCAGCGAGGATCCATTCTGTTTCCAGCATGGGTGCCAGGATTCGACCAGACAAAAACCTGTGCTTGCAATCATGCTGGAACTGGCCGGGTCCCATTATAGTGAATGGGCTCCGGCGGTGAATGGCATCATATGGCTATGCTGGATACGGTGAACTTTGGCAGGCTGTTCCTCTGATGGAGGGAAACAAATGACAAAACTGATCCTACAGTTCCCTGTAAGAACAGCTTTGTGTCTGGTGGTATCAGTTGTGACACTGGATGTTTCCCCGCACTGTATAGATAAATGTTAAATGCGGGGTATTTCTGTCCAGTTTTAGGGCTCATTCAAACAAGTGATATTCTCTGGCAGTTCTGGCACTGAATAACTGATGATTTTCCTTCAGTTAGGTTCTCTGTGTTCCACGATTCTGTATAGTCCTTGTGAACACACCCACGAAGAATAAAACACAGCATCTACTTGCAACCATCAGTGAAAAATGGATCATCCTTTAGAATGGTTCAGTATTTATCACTGACCCATTGTCTTGAATTGAAAACACATGCCTTTTTCATGCAGACCAATTTATTTCTATGGGGTCCTTCCTGTGTGAACAACTCATATGATAAAACATGCTGCATTTGTTTCCTGCAGAGCAATCATGCTTGAGAAAAAAAAGCCCATGTACATAAACCCATTGGGAGGAATTTATCGCGCACCACACTCCAGAATTTTGGCTTCAAAACGCTGCTATAGGGTTTATTGCAAATTCTTGGGAATACTTGAAATTTGTTTTTGTTTTTTTGCATTTTTACACCACTTCAATTTAGAAAAGTGGGTGGGAAAGTAGGCATGGTTAAGCTATGATAATTAGTACAATTTCCAGACATAAGTGTTAGATTTAGAGAAGAACCAAATGTAACAAACAACGTGTGACCTTTGATAAATTTGTCACAAAGTACTCCAATGCAGAACTGACTTCATACATTAATTTCATGATAAATTACCCTCATTGACTTTAAAGGGGTTATCCAAAGTCTAAAACATGCCCCCCAATGTCCGGGCCCATCATATAAATTATACTTACCCCGCGATGCTAGGGAGGCTCGTCTATGTCGTGGCCTGCTATTGGCTGCTCTGCCCCATCACCGAATGTTTTGATCGGCGCGACCGGGAGATGCAGTGGCGGCCATGCGCAGATTAGGAGTGACGCGGGTGCTGGGGAGCAGGTAAGTATAATGTATACGAGAGGCCCGGGCATTGGGGGCACGTTTTAATGGGTCAGTTTTCACTGCGGATGCTGTCTGTTTTAAATACGCTTGATTGTATGAGCCGTTAGACTACTTGCACACTAGCGTTAAGATCTTCCAGCAGAGGAACAGCCTGCCAAAGTTCATGGTCTCCAGCATAGCTGACAAGGGCCAGAGCACAGCCAAGCAGCATTGACTACAAGCAGCATTTTTTTGTCCGGCTTAATACCAGCAACAGGCCAGATTCCTGCCAGGTCCCATCATAGTGAGTGGGCTCTGGCAGTGCGGGCAGTATCTGGCTGTGCCGCATATGATGAACTCCAGAAGGCTGTTCCTCTGCTGGAAGATTTTAACACTAATCTGAAACTGGCCTTAGACAATGGACCAGTGCACAAAATACACAAGTTTGTCACCAATGGTGTCTGGATCAGGCACCATGTAACCTGAGACTAAATAATAACATATGAACACAGTAATCTACTGTAGCTCTTTTATTTCTGAACATATTTTCTGTGTCCTTTGTACATATTATACTGCCCTCAGTAGAAAGAAATCAATAACCATTCTTTCTATGATTATTAATGGCCTTGAATCGTTATGCATTAATGACCTTCGAATTTTGCCTTTTTTACGTGAAGCAGGAAGACAGCTTTAATTGTAGGCT
This sequence comes from Bufo bufo, assembly GCF_905171765.1. Classification (NCBI taxonomy): domain Eukaryota; kingdom Metazoa; phylum Chordata; class Amphibia; order Anura; family Bufonidae; genus Bufo; species Bufo bufo. Next base: position 710,466,871 of record NC_053389.1, on the reverse strand, counting down.
GGGGGGCTCCACTGGCCTCCGGATGATTTCATTTTCTTGCACACAAATGTGTGAACTAATAATTTACAGCGCCCGTTAATGGAAATCTGCACGTGTGGACGTCAGCCACATCTGTATTATCTGGACATAATGAAATAGCCTACTTTCTATCTAGCACATTTTTGGGCTTAATGAAAGGAGGCGTTAAAAACGAAAGAAATTATAATTTTACAGTGTGAGGTAGACATATCTGTCATGATGTTAGCACCAATTGCACAAAAATTGCTTACCATGGTTTAAGTGAAAAATACATGACAGGTATTAGTCTGTGAAGCAGCGATGTGTGGGGGCTGAGCCGTGCGGCGGCCATCATGGGTTGTACACAGGATCTGCAATGCTCATCAGAGCCCTGCAACATGTTTGATCTGGTGAATGGTGGGAGTCTCAGCGCCCGATCCCTGACATACAGTGACATGTCAGACTCTGCAACTTGTTATGTGGTGAGCTTGCAACTTGATGCAGGGTCCATCACGTGGCAGGGACAGAGAATGCACTAATACAAATTGTGGATCCACAAAACACGCACGGAGTGCGTTCAGCAATTTGCGGAACGGGCAGCCTATCATAGAAATGCCTATTCTTGTCCGCAAAACTGACAAGGATAGGACGTTCTATTTTTTTTGTGGGTCCACGGAACAGAGCAGCATTTTTGCGGCCACATTGAAGTGAATGGGTCCGCATCCGAGCCGCAAAAAATGCAGCTTGGATACAGACCCAAACATTAGTCATGTGCATGAGCCTTTAGAGGGATAGGAAGAGCACAGGCTGCCTAATATCTGCACGCTGAAACCCGGCATTTATGCCGATATTTGGCTGGATCACTGCCGGACCTCATTGCAGTCAATGGGGATACGTCGTTGAAATGGAGCATCCAGCAGCGCCAGATTCTGCAAGATCTGTCAGGCTTCTCTGTGTTGGAACAGCCTGCTGGATCTCCTAACGGAGATGTGAACAAGGCCTTAGTCTCTTCATTACACACAGTTCAAGTCCATTTTGTACCCCGATACTCAACCTAGCACTGTGCCAACTGTTGCATGCACCCACTGCTTTTGCTATCATGCGGTCGCCCACAGCAGAATTGCATCTTGAAGAAATTTTATTTTTTATTTTTTTATAGAGAATGCCTCCCAATGTCACCCTGATGAGCGATGCATGGTAGAAACCTCTCCCCATACACTGCATGGCTGATTAACCCCTAAGAGTCCATGCATGTTCCCCTTCCCTCCCCCCTAACACATTTTAAAAGCATAACATCCCATTGCTTGTTTAAAGTGCAAGATACAGTCAGGTCCATAAATATTGGGACATCAACACAATTCTAACATTTTTGGCTCTATACACCACCACAATGGATTTGAAATGAAACGAACAAGATGTGCTTTAACGGCAGACTGTCAGCTTTAATTTGAGGGTATTTACATCCAAATCAGGTGAACGGTGTAGGAATTACAACAGTTTGCATATGTGCCTCGCACTTGTTAAGGGACCAAAAGTAATGGGACAATTGTCTTCTCAGCTGTTCCATGGCCAGGTGTGTGTTATTCCCTCATTATCCCAATTATAATGAGCAGATAAAAGGTCCAGCGTTAATTTCACGTGTGCTATTTGCATTTGGAATCTGTTGCTGTCAACTCTCAAGATGAGATCCAAAGAGCTGTCACTATCAGTGAAGCAAGCCATCATTAGGCTGAAATAACAAAACAAACCCATCAGAGAGATAGCAAAAACATTAAGTGTGGCTAAAACAATGGTTTGGAACATTCTTAAAAAGAAGGAACGCATCGGTGAGCTCAGCAACACCAAAAGACCCGGAAGACCACGGAAAACAACTGTAGTGGATGACCAAATAATTCTTTCCCTGGTGAAGAAAACACCCTTCACAACAGTTGGCCAGATCAAGAACACTCTCCAGGAGGTAGGTGTATGTGTGTTAAAGTGAATACAGGGGCTTCACCACAAGATGTAAACCATTGGTGAGCCTCAAAAGCAAGAAGGCCAGATTAGAGTTTGCCAAACGACATCTAAAAAAGCCTTCACAGTTCTGGAACAACATCCTATGGACAGAGGAGACCAAGATCAACTTGTACCAGAGTGATGGGAAGAGAAGAGTATGGAGAAGGAAAGGAACTTCTCATGATCCTAAGCATACCACCTCATCAGTGAAGCATGGTGGTGGTAGTGTCATGGCGTGGGCATGCATGGCTGCCAATGGAACAGGTTCTGACAAAAGCACCAGGATGAATTCTGAAGTTTTTCGGGCAATATTAACTGCTCAAATTCAGCCAAATGCTTCAGAACTCATTGGACGGCGTTTCACAGTGCAGATGGACAATGACCCAAAGCATACTGCAAAAGCAACCAAAGAGTTTTTTTTAAGGGAAAGAAGTGGAATGTTATGCAAAGTCAATCACCTGACCTGAATCCGATTCAGCATGCATTTCAGTTGCTGAAGACAAAACTGAAGAGAAAATGCCCCAAGAACAAGCAGGAACTGAAGACAGTTGCACTAGAGGCCTGGCAGAGCATCACCAGGGATGAAACCCAGCGTCTGGTGATGTCTATGCGTTCCAGACTTCAGGCTGTAATTGACTGCAAAGGATTTGCAACCAAGTATTAAAAAGTGAAAGTTTGATTTATGATTATTATTCTGTCCCATTACTTTTGGTCCCTTAACAAGTGGGAGGCACATATGCAAACTGTTGTAATTCCTACACCGTTCACCTGATTTGGATGTAAATACCCTCAAATTAAAGCTGACAGTCTGCAGTTAAAACACATCTTGTTCGTTTCATTTCAAATCCAGCCAAACAGTTAGAATTGTGTCGATGTCCCAATATTTATGGACCTGACTGTATAACTAGCAGTATTTCCCAGATCCTGCGCTAGGTGGTAAGACATTATTGCCAGGTACAGACGGGGTTCATATGTGTGTTAAAGTCATCATCACTATAATTCTCAATGTGATATACCTAGTAGCAGAATACTGTAATAATAGAGAATGAGATAGGTGGGGGCGCTTATGAGACCACTGAGCTTGGATCTCGTGGAGTACCATTCCAGAGAACAGTCAGTTCTGCAGGGATCCAAATATCATGAATGCTATAGTGGGCTGAGCATATCCAAACAAAAGCTAGATATAATGATCTGCTATTATAGTACCTCTGAGAATGGAATCTACTTCATATACACTCACCTAAAGAATTATTAGGAACACCATACTAATACGGTGTTAGACCCCCTTTTCCCTTCAGAACTGCCTTAATTCTACGTGGCATTGATTCAACAAGGTGCTGATAGCATTCTTTAGAAATGTTGGCCCATATTGATAGGATAGCATCTTGCAGTTGATGGAGATTTGAGGGATGCCCATCCAGGGCACGAAGCTCCCGTTCCACCACATCCCAAAAATGCTCTATTGGGTTGAGATCTGGTGACTGTGGGGGCCATTTTAGTACAGTGAACTCATTGTCATGTTCAAGAAACCAATTTGAAATGATTCGAGCTTTGTGACATGGTGCATTATCCTGCTGGAAGTAGCCATCAGAGGATGGATGCATGTTCTCATTCTGTTTACGCCAAATTCGGACTCTACCATTTGAATGTCTCAACAGAAATCGAGACTCATCAGACCAGGCAACATTTTTCCAGTCTTCAACAGTCCAATTTTGGTGAGCCTGTGCAAATTGTAGCCTCTTTTTCCTATTTGTAGGAGATGAGTGGTACCCAGTGGGGTCTTCTGCTGTTGTAGCCCATCCGCCTCAAGGTTGTGCGTGTTGTGGCTTCACAAATGCTTTGCTGCATACCTCGGTTGTAACGAGTGGTTATTTCAGTCAACGTTGCTCCTCTATCAGCTTGAATCAGTCGGCCCATTCTCCTCTGACCTCTAGCATCCACAAGGCATTTTTGCCCACAGGACTGCCGCATACTGGATGTTTTTCCCTTTTCACACCATTCTTTGTAAACCCTAGAAATGGTTGTGCGTGAACATCCCAGTAACTGAGCAGATTGTGAAATACTCAGACCGGCCCATCTGGCACCAACAACCATGCCACGCTCAAAATTGCTTAAATCACCTTTCTTTCCCATTCTGACATTCAGTTTGGAGTTCAGGAGAATGTCTTGACCAGGACCACCCCCCTAAATGCATCGAAGCAACTGCCATGTGATTGGTTGACTAGATAATTGCATTAATGAGAAATAGAACAGGTGTTCCTAATAATTCTTTAGGTGAGTGTATATGGAGAATCCAGCATGAAAACATAACAAACTGAAGTACATGTCAAGGTTTTTGGACTAATACAACTTCTGTTATGGAGCCCCCAAGGTTCAAGCTGAATGTGATCAAATAACATAACTATAATAATACACTGGAGCTCATGTATAATGCTTTCTCCCTGTTTGATATTGTATATCCGTTTTCATATTGCTAAGTACGACATTTATGTCTACTTTTTAGCATATTAAAAAATGGGCCTCATTTATCAAACCTGCATAATATTAGGACTGTCTTTGTCACTTACAGCAACCAATCCGAGCTCAGCTTTCATTTTTCCTGAGCAGATTAAAAAATAAAAGCTGAGTCATGATTGGTTGCTTTGGGCAACAAAGCCAGTCTTACTATTAGACAGTTTTGATGAATGAAGCCCATGTGAGGGACATTTATCATTGCCCTAGGCCAGTTTTCTGGCATCAAAAATTTGCAAAATTTGGGCCATATTTACGCAAAAATATCTGACTTTTTAGGGGATTTGCACCTTGTCTACCACTTTTCAAAAAAAGTGGGAGGAGTGTGCTTCTCAGAGCTGCCCATTTATTATAATTTATGCCAGCAAACTTGTGTAAATTAGAAACAAAAGCAAACCAGCTCCCTTGCTGGCGCACAGACCTGAACAGATGTGGCACAATTGTGAAGAGGCATGTGTGACATCTATTGTAAAGTGCTGGTCTTATAAATGCCCCCAAGGTGTTTATAAATGTTTATCCCATTCTTCTTGAAGACATGTCTATCCCATGAATTTTTAAAGGGCATCTGTCAGCAGATTTGTACCTATGAAACTGGCTAACCTGTTACATGTGCACTTGGCAGCTGAAGTCATCTGTGTTGGTCCCATGTTCATATGTGCCTGCATTGCTGAGAAAAATGAAGTTTTATTATATGCAAAGAGCCTCTAGGAGCAATGGGGGGCACCGTTTTCTCTGCAGCTGCCACGCCCTCTGCACTTTGATTGACAAGGCCAGGCAGGATCACATTTTTATTGCCTGGGCCTGTCAATCAAAATGGAGAGAGCAGGGCAGTTGCAGAGCGTGCACAGCCTCTAGGTGTAATGACAACGCCCCCATTGCTCCTAGCGGTTCATTTACATATATTAAAACATCATTTTTCTCAGCAATGCGGCCACATATGAACATGGGACCCACACAGATGTCTTCAGCTGCCAAGGGCACATGTAACAGGTCAGCCAGTGTCATAGGTACAGAGATGCCCTTTAAGGCTAATAACTATGTATATGTACATATACTGTATATAGCTGAGCAGCTAAAGCAGATTGATGGCAGGAATTCAATCAATATTCACTTAAAGTAACCACTTAGATCTGTCTCTGTGGATTTTTGGGCAGCTGCCCAGAGAGAAGTCATATTCACAACCTGCTCATAAGTAGCTGAGGTTTCTTCTAGAAGGCTACTTTCACACTAGCGTTAATATTTTCCGGTATTTAGATCCGTCATAGGGTCTCAATACTGGAAAAAAAACGCTTCCATTGTGTCCCCATTTATTGTCAATGAGGACAAAACGTAACTGAACAGAACGGAATGCTCCAAAATGCATTCCTTTTCGGTTGGTTGTGTTCTCATACCGAAGAGCAAGCTGCAGTTTGCTTTCTGTCATGGGATGCGGAGCAAGACAAATCCATCACGACCCACAATGCAAGTCAATGGGGACGGATCAGTTTTCTCTGACATAATAGAAAACGGATCCGTCCCCCATTGACTTTCAATGGAGTTCATGACGGATCCGTCTTGGCAATGTTACAGATAATACAACAGGATCCGTTCATAATGGATGCAGGTGGTTGTATTATCAGTAACGGAAGCATTTTTGCTGAACCCTGCCGGATCCAGTAAAAACGCTAGTGTGAAAGTAGCCTTAGACCAGTGTGGCCAGATAAAGTAAAATACTGGCTGGGAAAGTGGGTATGGCCTGGGACCTGTCATTTTGTGTCAAAATTATGGCACAATTCTGGCGTCAAATCCTGTTGCAAAGGAAGCCAAAAGTTGGTATAAACTTAGAAAAAAAATAGAAAATTTGGTGCATCTAATATATAAAGCTGAGTGTGTGTGTCCGCTAAAGGAATCCACACCGTCGCATTAACAATCACGAAATTTGGCACACAGGTACATCAGGTGTCCGGGAAGGTTTTAGACCAGGTCTCAGCTCTCTAGGATGTACCCGTTCCATCCTGAGATATTCCCAAAAAATGCATTAGCCAATAGAAGCTTGGTCACATGACCCTTATCAGCCAATAGAAGCTCGCAGGTCCTCCAGTCTCCACATGCACACAGTTTTACTCTAGGTTTCCATAACAACCCAGCCATTTATCTTCACTGCTGTAGGAGAGCTTTAAAAGGAAATCTGTCACCAGGATAATCGCTATTGAAGTAAAGCCATAGCCTAATAGCACTTAGTACCTTATTTCAAGATGTGCCTTTGTTCCAGGAATAGATGTTTTTATCCTCTGAAAATCCAGTTTATTTAGTATGCAAATGAGCCAGTAATGTGCCCAGAGGGACGTCACTCTTGCAGGAAGGAGCCCAGACACGCCCCCTGCCACAATGTTTCCACCCTAAAAAGACTTAAAACCCCGCCCCCAGGCCCCGCTAAGTCACACCCTGATCTGGTTAGGCCACTCCCCCTGCCACTTCTGAGCCGACTGGTATTGAAAAAATGAAGGTAAAAATCAACTTCTGTCAGCTACAGGGGTGGGAGGTTGACTTTCTCCCTGCAGCTTACACTCAGACAGCACAGCTGTTCAAAAGGACACGCCCCGATCTGGTTAGACCACGCCCCCTCCCACTTCTCAGCCAACTTGAGATTGAAAAAAATGAAGTTAAAAATCAACTTCTAGGTCTCAATAAGCCACACCCAGATCTGGTTAGGCCACGCCCCCTCCCACTCCTGAGCAGACAGGGATTTAAAAGGTAAATGAAGGTAAAAATCAACTTCTGTCAGCTGCAGGGGTGGGAGGGTGACTTTCTCCCTGCAGCTCACACTCAGACAGTACAGTGCTGCTCTCTTAGAGTGAGCTTTTTAAAAGGACATGCCCCCGATCCAGTAAAGGGCACTGTTAAGGGGATGGTGTGCTGTGAAAGTCACTGTTAAAGGGGAAGGCTTCTATAAAGGTCAAAGTTAAGGGGGTGGGCTGCTGTGGAGGTCCAATTTTTAAGGGATGGGGCACTGTGGGGGAGGGGTTCAGTGTTAAGGGGTGGGGGGCTGTGGAGGTCACTGTTTTGGGGGCGGAGTGCTGTAGATGTCACTGTTATAGTGGATAGTGTTTATATCTTTTAACGACACACACAAACATTAAATGAAATAGATTAAATATACCCGAGCGAAGCTGGGTCCTTCTGCTAGTCCTTAATATTTATGCTATATGCCCTAATTAGGGATGAGCGAATCGACTTTAGATGCTTCATCCGAAGTCAATTCGCATAAAACTTTGTTAGAATACTGTACGGAGCTTATTGGAGCCAATACATTCTAATACTGTACGGAGTGCTAGCTCGGTACAGTATTCTAATGAAGTTTTATGTGAATGGACTTCGGATGAAGCATCCAAAGTCGATTCGCTCATCCCTAGCCCTAATGACTGATCCCCTGGCTTTTATCCTATCTGGTGAGACAGAGACTCTTCATTAAAAGGGGTTGTCTCACTTCAGCAAATGACATTTATGATGTAGAGAAAGTTAATACAAGGCACCTACTAACGTATTGTGATTATCCATATTGCCTCCTTTGCTGGCTGGATTCATTTTTCCATCACATTATACACTGTTCATAGCCAGGGGTTACGACCACCCTGCAGTCTATCAGCAGTGGCCGTGCTTGCACACTATAGTAAAAAGTGCCAGCCTCTCCGGTGGCCCAGACCATGGGAGTGCACATAGGCTGGTGCTTTTTTTTCTATAGTGTGCAAGCACGGCCACCGCTGATGGATTGCAGGGTGGTCGTACCCATGGAAACGTGCAATGTATAATGTGATGGAAAAATGAATCCAGCCAGCAAAGAAATATGGATAATAACAATACGTTAGTAGGTGACTTGTATTAACTTGCTCTACATGATAAATGCTTTTTGCTGAAGTGACACAACCCCTTTAACCTCTCTCTGAGGCATGGAAACTCCCATAGAAGTGAATAGAAGAGCCACTGCCATGATGTGCAGTCAACTCTCCATTCAGTCCTTGCGTGGACACAGTGGTCAGAGGCCACTCCCCCAAGGAACCCCTGTTCTAGGAATAAGTGTGGGTCCCATCCGTGTGAATATCTTGTGGATATGTCATAAATAGAAAATATGGGAATAACTAACGCATCTGTGTTACAGTCTCAAGACCCCACTGTTCTGTGGTGATCAAAGTTTTGTTCACTGGAAGTGCAGATGAGGGGCCTTGCCAATGTAGTATCAGTGTTAAAATGCAGTCACATTATGGTCATCAGAATGAGCTTATTAGCTTTACTTTTCCGGAAAATCTATTTTGAAAGTCAAAGCAGTTAAACCTTTTTGCTTCTCCTTATATTAACAATTTTTTCCAGAATTTTTTGGAGCTAATGGTTAGAAAAGTGCCGCAAGCAAGTATGATCAAAGGAGCAGCAGAACCAAGTTATTGTCAAGGATGGGCATAAGTCAAGTTCCTTCACATGTTTCAAAACATAGCACCAAAGATGGAGGACCTGGATGTATCCACTTGAAAATTGCGTAGCTGCAGAGTTATGGTTGGAAAAAAAAGTTCAACTAAGGGATGAAAGAGGCTGTGGATGAAGGGAAGGGGTCTAGTTAAACTTAAGACAATAGTTTCCCATTGATCTAGAGGAATGTAGGAAACCCTTAACGCATGAACCAATCTTCCCTAAAAAGGGGACATTTTCCTTCCCAACCCCAACTGGCAACCGTACATTCAAAATAGGAATCCTATATATTTACATAAGTGTTAGGCCTCTTGCACATGGCCGTTGGGCTGCTGTTCCATGCATTGGGAACCGCGATGGATCCAGACCTATATTCAACTTGAACAGGTCCATGATCCGTCCGCACCGCAGAAAAATAGAACATGTTCTATTTTTTTGCGGTGTGGAAGCACGGATAGAAAGCCCATGGAAGCGCTCCGTAGTGCTTCTGTGCCTCCTGTCTGGACTGCACCTTCCGGATTTTAGACCCCACTATTTGCAGGCCGCAATACGGGCCACGGCCGGCAAAGGCCGTATGCAAGAGACCTTAATCTTATATCTGAGTCTTTTTTAATCCATCAGCTGTTCCTATTGTAACCAGCTCCTGAGCCGATTATTGACAAATTCAGTTTCTATGGTAAAGAAGCCTTGTTGCTTTTGGAGATTGAATCTTTTTTTCTGTAGGCACAAGCAGAATTTTACATGGAACAGCTTTTCACCATATTTTTGAATGAGCTATTTATATAGGTTAGGCTTCATGCACACGACCGTGGCCGTATTTTGGTCTGCAAAATAGAGATACCTTCCATTTGCACTCCTGTATTTTTCTCACACTAAGGCCTCTTTCACACTACAGTATGTCGATTTCAGTGTTTTGCGTTCCGTTTTTCACGGATCCGTTGTTCCGTTTTTTTATTTCCGTTGTGTTTCCGTTTTGTTTTTCCGTATGGCAAATACAGTATACAGTAATTACATAGAAAAAATTGGGCTGGCCATAACATTTTCAATAGATGGTTCAGAAAAAAACGGAACGGATACGGAAGACATACGGATGCATTTCCGTATGTGTTCCGTTTTTTTTGCGGACCCATTGACTTGAATGGAGCCACGGAACGTGATTTGCGGCCAAATATAGGACATGTTCTATCTTTCAACGGAACGGAAAAACGGAAATATGGAAACGGAATGCATACGGAACACATTCCGTTTTTTTGCGGAACCATTGAAATGAATGGTTCCGTATACGGAACACAAAAAACAGCCCGCAAAACGAAAAAAAAAAACGGTAGTGTGAAAGAGGCTTAAGGCCTCCTGCACACGGCTGTTTTTTTTCCCCCGTTTACTGGCCGTTTTTGCGTTCCGTATACGGTGCGTATACGGAACCATTCATTTCAATGGTTCTGCAAAAAAAACGGAATGTACTCCGTATGCATTCCATTTCCGTATTTCCTTTCCGTTTTAACATAGAACATGTCCTATTATTGCCTGCAAATCACGGTCCGTGGCTCCATTCAAGTCAATGGGTCCGCAAAAAAAACGGAACACATACGGAAATGCATCCGTATGTCTACTGATTCCGTTCCGTTTTTTTGCGGAACCATCTATTGAAAATGTTATGCCCAGCCCAATTTTATCTATGTAATTACTGTATATGCCATACGGAAAAACGGAACAGAAACGGAAACACAACGGAAACAAAAAACGGAACAATGGATCCGTGAAAAACGGACCGCAAAACACTGAAAAAGCCATATGGTCGTGTGCAATAGGCCTAAGGCCTCATGCACACGACCGTTGTGTGCATCCGTAGCTGTTGTGCCGTTTTTTTTCGCGGACCCATTGACTTTCAATGGGTCCGTGGAAAAATCGGAAAAATGCACCGTTTTGCAGCCGCATCCGTGATCCGTGTTTCCTGTCCGTCAAAAAAATATGACCCGTCCTATTTTTTTGACGGACAACGGTTCATGGACCCATTCAAGTCAATGGGTCCGTGAAAAAACACGGATGCACACAAGATCGGCGTCCGTGGCCGTAGGCTACTTTCACACAGATGGATCCGCCTGCATAAAAGCTTTTTCAGAGCTTCGTGAAAACTCAGATCCGACAGTATATTCTAACACAGAGGCGTTCCCATAGTGATGGGGACGCTTCTAGTTAGAATTTACTTTGAACTGTGTACATGACTACCCCCTGCTGCCTGGCAGCACCCGATCTCTTACAGGGGGCCGTGATCCGCACAATTAACCCCTCAGGTGCTGCACCTGAGGGGTTAATTGTGCGTATCATAGCCCCCTGTAAGAGATCATGTGCTGCCAGGCAGGAGGGGGCACCCCCCCCTCCCTCCCCAGTTTTAAATTCATTGGTGGCCAGTGGGCCCCCCTCCCTCCCCTGTAGTTAACACATTGGTGGCCAGTGCGGCCGGACCCCCCCTCCCTCCCCTGTAGTACTGTAGATTCATTGGTAAAATCTCCCCCCTATCATTGGTGGCAGCGGAGAGTACCGATCGGAGTCCCAGTTTAATAGCTGGGGCTCCGATCGGTAACCATGGCAACCAGGACGCTACTGCAGTCCTGGTTGCCATGGTTACTTAGCAATTTTTAGAAGCGTTATACTTACCTGCGATGTCTGTGTCTGGCAGGGCGCTCCTCCTACTGGTAAGTGACAGGTCTGTGCTATAAGCAATGCGCTGCACAGACCTTTCACTTACCAGTAGGAGGAGCGTCCGGCCGGTCACAGACATCGCAGCTCGCAGGTAAGTATAATGCTTCTAAAAATTGCTAGGTAACCATGGCAACCAGGACTGCAGTAGCGTCCTGGTTGCCGATCGGAGCCCCAGCGATTAAACTGGGACTCCGATCGGTACTCTCCGCTGCCACCAATGATAGGGGGGGAGATTTAAATTAGGAGGGGGAGGCCCACTGGCCACCAATGAATCTACAGTACTACAGGGGAGGGAGGGGGGGCCGACCGCACTGGCCACCAAAGTGTTAAATATAGGGGAGGGAGGGGGGGGCGGCCGCACTGGCCACCAATGTGTTAAATACAGGGGAGAGAGGGGGGGCCGGCCGCACTGGCCACCAATGTGTTAAATACAGGGGAGGGAGGGGGGGCCGCACTGGCCACTAATGAGTTAAATACAGGGGGGGGGGGGACTGCTCCCTGCTGCCAGGCAGCAGGGGGCAGTACACAGTTCTTTTAGTATATTCTAACCTGAAGAGTCCCCATCACCATGGGAACACCTCTGTGTTAGAATATACTGTCGGATCTGAGTTTCACGATCTAACTCAAATCCGATGGTATATTCTAACATAGAGGCGTTCCCATGGTGATGGGGACGCTTCAAGTTAAAATATACCATCGGATTGGAGAAAACTCCGATCTGATGGTATAAAAGGGACTCCTGACTTTACATTGAAAGTCAATAGGGGACGGATCCGTTTGCAATTGCACCATATTGTGTCAACGTCAAACGGATCCGTCTACATTGACTTGCATTGTAAGTCAGGACGGATCCGTTTGGCTCCGCACGGCCAGGCGGACACCAAAACAACTTTTTTTTTAATGTCCGTGGATCCTCCAAAAATCAAGGAAGACCCACGGACGAAAAAACGGTCACGGATCACGGACCAACGGAACCCCGTTTTGCGGACCGTGAAAAAATACTGTCGTGTGCATGAGGCCTAACCAATAAAAAGGACTATTCTCGTGTGCAATACGGACAAGAATAGGACATGTTCAATAATTTGCAGAACGGCCACATAGGTCCGCAAAATATATGGATGGGTCAATGTGCTAAACGAAAAACAAAATGCAGATAGAACATGGCTGAAAAATAGTTTTCTGAACTAGGCCTAAATTATGTCTCCCCTTAGAAGGCTCTTCTCAAGACTAAATAAATGTCATTCATTATGGCCCTTATCAGTTTAGTTGCTCGTCTTTGTACTTATTCCAGCTCCAGAGTGTCCTTTCTATGAACCGTTGCCCAATATTACGTTCCGGACCTTCAAATTCATGCCCAATACACAACAGTATCTTGCTGGCGTTAGAAGCAGCTGATTGATATTTCATGTTGTTAGTCTATGATATACAAGTACACCTAGATCCTTCTCAGCAAGTAACTCTCCCAGTTTTACTCCCCCTAGGTTGTACATTATGTTGCATGCAGATTACTAGTATCCAGAAGCATAAGCCTATAATTTATTGACATCGTACATAAACAGCACATTACTACATAGCTTGGCGTCATCTGCAAAAATAGAAACAGTGGGTCCGTGGAAAAATCGGAAAAATGCACCGTTTTGCAGCCGCATCCGTGATCCGTGTTTCCTGTCCGTCAAAAAAATATGACCCGTCCTATTTTTTTGACGGACAACGGTTCATGGACCCATTCAAGTCAATGGGTCCGTGAAAAAACACGGATGCACACAAGATCGGCGTCCGTGGCCGTAGGCTACTTTCACACAGATGGATCCGCCTGCATAAAAGCTTTTTCAGAGCTTCGTGAAAACTCAGATCCGACAGTATATTCTAACACAGAGGCGTTCCCATAGTGATGGGGACGCTTCTAGTTAGAATTTACTTTGAACTGTGTACATGACTACCCCCTGCTGCCTGGCAGCACCCGATCTCTTACAGGGGGCCGTGATCCGCACAATTAACCCCTCAGGTGCTGCACCTGAGGGGTTAATTGTGCGTATCATAGCCCCCTGTAAGAGATCATGTGCTGCCAGGCAGGAGGGGGCACCCCCCCCTCCCTCCCCAGTTTTAAATTCATTGGTGGCCAGTGGGCCCCCCTCCCTCCCCTGTAGTTAACACATTGGTGGCCAGTGCGGCCGGACCCCCCCTCCCTCCCCTGTAGTACTGTAGATTCATTGGTAAAATCTCCCCCCTATCATTGGTGGCAGCGGAGAGTACCGATCGGAGTCCCAGTTTAATAGCTGGGGCTCCGATCGGTAACCATGGCAACCAGGACGCTACTGCAGTCCTGGTTGCCATGGTTACTTAGCAATTTTTAGAAGCGTTATACTTACCTGCGATGTCTGTGTCTGGCAGGGCGCTCCTCCTACTGGTAAGTGACAGGTCTGTGCTATAAGCAATGCGCTGCACAGACCTTTCACTTACCAGTAGGAGGAGCGTCCGGCCGGTCACAGACATCGCAGCTCGCAGGTAAGTATAATGCTTCTAAAAATTGCTAGGTAACCATGGCAACCAGGACTGCAGTAGCGTCCTGGTTGCCGATCGGAGCCCCAGCGATTAAACTGGGACTCCGATCGGTACTCTCCGCTGCCACCAATGATAGGGGGGGAGATTTAAATTAGGAGGGGGAGGCCCACTGGCCACCAATGAATCTACAGTACTACAGGGGAGGGAGGGGGGGCCGACCGCACTGGCCACCAAAGTGTTAAATATAGGGGAGGGAGGGGGGGGCGGCCGCACTGGCCACCAATGTGTTAAATACAGGGGAGAGAGGGGGGGCCGGCCGCACTGGCCACCAATGTGTTAAATACAGGGGAGGGAGGGGGGGCCGCACTGGCCACTAATGAGTTAAATACAGGGGGGGGGGGGGCTGCTCCCTGCTGCCAGGCAGCAGGGGGCAGTACACAGTTCTTTTAGTATATTCTAACCTGAAGAGTCCCCATCACCATGGGAACACCTCTGTGTTAGAATATACTGTCGGATCTGAGTTTCACGATCTAACTCAAATCCGATGGTATATTCTAACATAGAGGCGTTCCCATGGTGATGGGGACGCTTCAAGTTAAAATATACCATCGGATTGGAGAAAACTCCGATCTGATGGTATAAAAGGGACTCCTGACTTTACATTGAAAGTCAATAGGGGACGGATCCGTTTGCAATTGCACCATATTGTGTCAACGTCAAACGGATCCGTCTACATTGACTTGCATTGTAAGTCAGGACGGATCCGTTTGGCTCCGCACGGCCAGGCGGACACCAAAACAACTTTTTTTTTAATGTCCGTGGATCCTCCAAAAATCAAGGAAGACCCACGGACGAAAAAACGGTCACGGATCACGGACCAACGGAACCCCGTTTTGCGGACCGTGAAAAAATACTGTCGTGTGCATGAGGCCTAACCAATAAAAAGGACTATTCTCGTGTGCAATACGGACAAGAATAGGACATGTTCAATAATTTGCAGAACGGCCACATAGGTCCGCAAAATATATGGATGGGTCAATGTGCTAAACGAAAAACAAAATGCAGATAGAACATGGCTGAAAAATAGTTTTCTGAACTAGGCCTAAATTATGTCTCCCCTTAGAAGGCTCTTCTCAAGACTAAATAAATGTCATTCATTATGGCCCTTATCAGTTTAGTTGCTCGTCTTTGTACTTATTCCAGCTCCAGAGTGTCCTTTCTATGAACCGTTGCCCAATATTACGTTCCGGACCTTCAAATTCATGCCCAATACACAACAGTATCTTGCTGGCGTTAGAAGCAGCTGATTGATATTTCATGTTGTTAGTCTATGATATACAAGTACACCTAGATCCTTCTCAGCAAGTAACTCTCCCAGTTTTACTCCCCCTAGGTTGTACATTATGTTGCATGCAGATTACTAGTATCCAGAAGCATAAGCCTATAATTTATTGACATCGTACATAAACAGCACATTACTACATAGCTTGGCGTCATCTGCAAAAATAGAAACAGTATGATTCATTTCTTCAATAAAAAAATAAGCTAAATAATAGTGGACCCAGCATTGATCCTTGGGTACACCACTAATAACAGAGAACCATTCAGAGTAGGAATCATTGACCACAGCTCTCTGTACACAGTCCTTGAACCAGTTTTAATTGCAACTACAAATTATATTTCCTAAAGGGGTTTTCTGAGATTCAAACATTGATGTCAGATGGGTGGGGGTCCACTTAGACCACATGACCAATGAACTTCTCCACAGCCATTATAAAATGCACTAAATTAGTAGCATCAACTAAAACCTGTAACTTAATTTTATGGAGAAAAGAACGCATAGATAATGCTTAAAAGGGGTTGTCTGGTTTCAGGGCTGAACCCAGATATAAGGTCCCCTTCACTCCTTTACAAGTGGAGCATCTGAGCATTTTCTTACACTGATGCTCCCTTTGCCTTTCTCTGCATTGCACAGGGCAAGGTCTAGGACCCGCACCTATCTCGTAAACGGAGCCTTGAAAGTCATGGGGGGTGCACTACCCATGCGTGGCCACCCTCCATTTATTTCTATGGGGCCACCAAAAATAGCCAAGCTCTTACTGTTTTTGAGTAATCATCTGACCCATGTATAGTTTTATCTCTTAATTCCTACCATTATTACTACACTGCTCAAAAAAATAAAGGGAACACTTAAACAACACAATGTAACTCCAAGTCAATCACACTTCTGTGAAATCAAACTGTCCACTTAGGAAGCAACACTGAGTGACAATCAATTTCACATGGTGTTGTGCAAATGGGATAGACAACAGGTGGAAATTATAGGCAATTAGCAAGACACCCCCAATAAAGGAGTGGTTCTGCAGGTGGTGACCACAGACCACTTCTCAGTTCCTATGCTTCCTGGCTGATGTTTTGATCACTTTTGAATGCTGCCGGTGCTTTCACTCTAGTGGTAGCATGAGATGGAGTCTACAACCCACACAAGTGGCTCAGGTAGTGCAGCTTATCCAGGATGGCACATCCATGCGAGCTGTGGCAAGAAGGTTTGCTGTGTCTGTCAGCGTAGTGTCCAGAGCATGGAGGCGCTACCAGGAGACAGGCCAGTACATCAGGAGACATGGAGGAGGCCGTAGGAGGGCAACAACCCAACAGCAGGACCGCAAGGAGGAACAGGAGGAGCACAGCCAGAGCCCTGCAAAATGACCTCCAGCATGCCACAAATGTGCATGTGTCTGCTCAAACGGTCAGAAACAGACTCCATGAGGGTGATATGAGGGCCCAAAGTCCACAGGTGGGGGTTGTGCTTACAGCCCAACACCGTGCAGGACGTTTGGCATTTGCCAGAGAACACCAAGATTGGCAAATTCACCACTGGCGCCCTGTGTTCTTCACAGATGAAAGCAGGTTCACACTGAGCACATGTGACAGAGTCTGGAGACGCCGTGGAGAACGTTCTGCTGCCTGCAACATCCTCCAGCATGACCGGTTTGGCATTGGGTCAGTAATGGTGTGGGGTGGCATTTCTTTGGAGGGCCGCACAGCCCTCCATGTGCTCGCCAGAGGTAGCCTGACTGCCATTAGGTACCGAGATGAGATCCTCAGACCCCTTGTGAGACCATATGCTGGTGCGGTTGGCCCTGGGTTCCTCCTAATGCAAGACAATGCTAGACCTCATGTGGCTGGAGTGTGTCAGCAGTTCCTGCAAGACGAAGGCATTGATGCTATGGACTGGCCCGCCCGTTCCCCAGACCTGAATCCAATTGAGCACATCTGGGACATCATGTCTCGCTCTATCCACCAACATCACGTTGCACCACAGACTGTCCAGGAGTTGGCAGATGCTTTAGTTCAGGTCTGGGAGAAGATCCCTCAGGAGACCGTCCGCCACCTCATCAGGAGCATGCACAGGCATTGTAGGGAGGTCATACAGGCACGTGGAGGCCACACACACAACTGAGCCTCATTTTGACTTGTTTTAAGGACATTACATCAAAGTTGGATCAGCCTGTAGTGTGTTTTTCCACTTTAATTTTGTGTGACTCCAAATCCAGACCTTTATGGGTTGAAAAATTAGATTTCCATTTTTAAATTTTTGTGTGATTTTGTTGTCAGCACATTCAACTATGTAAAAAACAAAGTATTTCAGAAGAATATTTAATTAACTCAGATCTAGGATGTGTTATTTTTGTGTTCCCTTTATTTTTTTTGAGCAGTGTACATGGGCCACAATGGGGTGCTTTATTATGATTATTGGGAAAATGATTTCTGCTATGTGCACTATTAGGGAGGCATTATTAATTATAGGACATTATGAGGTGCACTGCTACTAAGCATGCACTCTTGGGGGTACTATTAGTAAAGAGGACACACTGGAAGAGAATTATTACTTTGGGGACACTTACTATGGGGGGTGGACGATCTATATCTTAATTCATTATTTCAGCAGTATAGTATTTGGGGGAACAAAAGACACAGTACAGGGCGTAGCATCATGATAACACTGTTGGAGCACCAGAATGGGGAGGATGAAGCAAAAATGGTAAACGTAATATGTCTGTGCGGCTAACTCTGTAGAGACTAGTTGTGACTGGAAAAAGTTGTCATCGTGGTCTGATGATGAAAGAGAACATTTACAATCAGAGATGTCATCTGAGAGTCACTGGATGTTATATATATGTAGTGCCGTTTATTCCTGTAGGCTTGGTGGTGCTGAATGTAATGTCCGTCTAGTGCAGTGGTCAGCAACCTGCGGCTCTTTTGAACCTTTGCCGCGGCTCCGGCATGGGCATGAGCAGTGTGTGTGCGGCCTGAGCAGTGTGTGTGCGGCGGCGGGGAAGGCACTGAGATGAGCGCTTCCATTGTGGAAGCAAAGCGCTCATCTCCATAGTGATCTGTTTGCATCGCCGTCCTCAGGACAGCGATACAAACAGAAGGCTGTGCGGATGAGCAGGGCAGGGAGGTGTGTCCCTTTCCTGTTCCTCTGATAGGCTGCCGGCACTACTAGGGCGGCAGCCTATCAGAGGCCGGCATAGGCGGCGCGATGACTTCATCGCGCCACCTGAGCCGTACAGCGCTGGAGTCGGGACACAGGCCGGAAGATGCCTGCATCGCATCGCTCCAAAGAGGTAAGTATAAGTGTTAATTTTTTTATTTTTTAACTGACAGTCTGGCACATAATGGTATTATACTGGCACATGATTGGGGAATTTGGGGGGGCCCCTGGAATTACTGGCACATGATTGGGGGGGGGGGGGGGGTCTAGTATTACTACTGGCACATGATTGGAGGGGGGTTTGGTATTACTGGCACATGATTAGAGGGGGGTTTGGTATTACTGGCCCGATTGGAGGGGGATCTGGTATTACTGGCACATGATTGGAGGGGGGTCTGGTATTTCTGGCACATGATTGAAGGGGGGTCTGGTATTACTGGCACATGATTGGAGGGGGGTCTGGTATTACTGGCACATGATTGGGGGGTCTGGTATTACTGGCACATGATTGGGGGGTCTGGTATTACTGGCACATGATTGGGGGTGGTCTGGTATTACTACTGGCACATGATTGGGGGGGGTCTGGTATTACTACTGGCACATGATGGGGGGGGTCTGGTATTACTACTGGCACATGATGGGGGGGGTCTGGTATTACTACTGGCACATGATGGGGGGGGTCTGGTATTACTACTGGCACATGATGGGGGGGTCTGGTATTACTACTGGCACATGATTGGGGGGGGTCTGGTATTACTGGCACATGATTGGGGGGGTCTGGTATTACTGGCACATGATTGGGGGGGTCTGGTATTACTGGCACATGATTGGGGGGGTCTGGTATTACTGGCACATGATTGGGGGGGTCTGGTATTACTGGCACATGATTGGGGGGGTCTGGTATTACTGGCACATGATTGGGGGTGGTCTGGTATTACTGGCACATGATTGGGGGTGGTCTGGTATTACTACTGGCACATGATTGGGGGGGGGGTCTGGTATTACTACTGGCACATGATGGGGGGGTCTGGTATTACTACTGGCACATGATGGGGGGGTCTGGTATTACTACTGGCACATGATTGGAGGGGGTCTGGTATTACTACTGGCACATGATTGGAGGGGGTCTGGTATTACTACTGGCACATGATTGGAGGGGGTCTGGTATTACTGGCACATGATTGGAGGGGGGTCTGGTATTACTACTGGCACATGATGGGGGGGTCTGGTATTACTACTGGCACATGATGGGGGGGGGTCTGGTATTACTACTGGCACATGATGGGGGGTCTGGTATTACTACTGGCACATGATGGGGGGGTCTGGTATTACTACTGGCACATGATTGGGGGGGTCTGGTATTACTGGCACATGATTGGGGGGGTCTGGTATTACTGGCACATGATTGAAGGGGGGTCTGGTATTACTGGCACATGATTGAAGGGGGGTCTGGTATTACTGGCACATGATTGGAGGGGGGTCTGGTATTACTGGCACATGATTGGGGGGTCTGGTATTACTGGCACATGATTGGAGGGGGGTCTGGTATTATTACTGGCACATGATTGGAGGGGGGTCTGGTATTATTACTGGCACATGATTGGAGGGGGGTCTGGTATTATTACTGGCACATGATTGGAGGGGGGTCTGGTATTATTACTGGCACATGATTGGAGGGGGGTCTGGTATTACTACTGGCACATGATTGGGGGGGTCTGGTATTACTACTGGCACATGATTGGGGGGGGTCTGGTATTACTACTGGCACATGATTGGGGGGGTCTGGTATTACTGGCACATGATTGGGGGGTCTGGTATTACTGGCACATGATTGGGGGTGGTCTGGTATTACTACTGGCACATGATTGGGGGGGGTCTGGTATTACTGGCACATGATTGGAGGGGGGTCTGGTATTACTACTGGCACATGATTGGGGGGGTCTGGTATTACTGGCACATGATTGGGGGTGGTCTGGTATTACTGGCACATGATTGGGGGTGGTCTGGTATTACTACTGGCACATGATTGGGGGGGGTCTGGTATTACTACTGGCACATGATTGGAGGGGGTCTGGTATTACTACTGGCACATGATTGGAGGGGGTCTGGTATTACTACTGGCACATGATTGGAGGGGGTCTGGTATTACTGGCACATGATTGGAGGGGGGTCTGGTATTACTGGCACATGATTGGAGGGGGGTCTGGTATTACTGCCACATGATTGGAGGGGGGTCTGGTATTACTGCCACATGATTGGAGGGGGGTCTGGTATTACTGCCACATGATTGGAGGGGGGTCTGGTATTACTGCCACATGATTGGAGGGGGGTCTGGTATTACTGCCACATGATTGGAGGGGGGTCTGGTATTACTGGCACATGATTGGGGGGGGGATCTGGTATTACTGGCACATGATTGGGGGGTCTTGTATTACTGGCACATGATTGGGGGGTCTTGTATTACTGGCACATGATTGGGGGGTCTGGTATTACTGGCACATGATTGGAGGGGGGGGGTCTGGTATTACTGGCACATGATTGGAGGGGGGTCTGGTATTACTGGCACATGATTGGAGGGGGGTCTGGTATTACTGGCACATGATTGGAGGGGGGTCTGGTATTACTGGCACATGATTGGGGGGGGATCTGGTATTACTGGCACATGATTGGGGGGTCTTGTATTACTGGCACATGATTGGGGGGTCTTGTATTACTGGCACATGATTGGGGGGTCTGGTATTACTGGCACATGATTGGAGGGGGGGTCTGGTATTACTGGCACATGATTGGAGGGGGGTCTGGTATTACTGGCACATGATTGGAGGGGGGTCTGGTATTACTGCCACATGATTGGAGGGGGGTCTGGTATTACTGCCACATGATTGGAGGGGGGTCTGGTATTACTGGCACATGATTGGGGGGGGATCTGGTATTACTGGCACATGATTGGGGGGTCTTGTATTACTGGCACATGATTGGGGGGTCTTGTATTACTGGCACATGATTGGGGGGTCTGGTATTACTGGCACATGATTGGAGGGGGGGTCTGGTATTACTGGCACATGATTGGAGGGGGGTCTGGTATTACTGGCACATGATTGGAGGGGGGTCTGGTATTACTGGCACATGATTGGAGGGGGGTCTGGTATTACTGGCACATGATTGGAGGGGGGTCTGGTATTACTGGCACATGATGGGGGGTGGTCTGGTAAAGGTAAATTAAATATTTTAATTAGCTATTAATTTGCAAAAATATATTTTACATTGTTAAGTGAAAAAGTCCTTTTTTTCTTCAGATTGACAGCTGACTGCACGATCCTGTATATAGCATTAAGGTAAGAAACAATATATGCAGTGTTATATTTGTTTTAAATGTTGCAATGGTTTTGCGGCTCCCAGTTTTTTTTTCCCTTCGGAAACGGGTCCAAGTGGCTCTTTATGTCTTAAAGGTTGCAGACCCCTGGTCTAGTGAATAAAAAACATGGCTTTAGCTCTAGGGTGTGGGAATTTGGCATTTATGCATTGGGGTTTGGGTCCTTCTTTTGATACCGTAGAAAAGCCCATGAAACACAGTACGACCTCTTGTCAGGTCTTCTACAAACTGGCCCATAAAGTGAAAGTAACTCAGGCCATGGCAGCATTAGGTAGGTCTGATGGACTTTGTAGCTACAGTATTTTGTTCTGATGGAGAAAGAACGCTAATCTGTAGGTTTATGTCAATGTATACCTACAATTAGAACGTCTAACGAAAGACATTCATCAAAGGTCATGAGCGAAATCAACTATCTATACAGAGTTTACAATTACTGTACTTTTTATATAGCTGTTTATCTAGTCAGTAGTGTGCATGAGATGCAGCTCCTTACACATTTGGTGGAAGGTACAGTACGTATATAAATGTACCTAAAAATAGTGACCACTATATCATTATGTGGAGAACGTAGTCAGCACTAACTGTACTGTTTGCAGATGCATTATGGAATAAAAATAGTGCGGCCATTCATGGTTCTAACGTCACAGTGGTGCTGCTATCTCAATGCTTCCTCAAAGGCATCTGTTGAGCTATGATTTTACATTTTTCAGATGCATTAGCTCTCTGGTTATTTTAACATAAACCATGCATATGTCACACACATCCTGCAAAGCCTTTCTATGGAAAGGGTTATAACATCTTTTATAAATATTGCAGTGAAGCAATTGAATTACAATCCTGATGGAATGCTAAAATTGTGGTTTATCATATTTTTCTGCAAAGTTCCTATTCAAACCTTCAGCATGGTCAGGTCTTCACTATTAGCTAAGATAACTCCTCACCTTTTCTGCTGACAGTGGGATGGTTAGGGACAACTTTGCTGTAGTGAGTGCTAGAAGTTGAAACGATGGGAAAAATGTATTTACAAATCAGGAGTCCACCTCTCAGTTTTCTGAGACACTTTGGAAAATAAAATCATTAACCGGATTGCTTGCCTTGGTGCCCAGGACAACTACTCCACTTGTCCTTTCACAGATGTGATTAATTTTCCCCAAAACTCTGGATAACATTAAGGTAGGGCCTGGAGAGAGCAGTGCCTATATGCTTTTTAGGGCAATTTTACTTGAGAGTATTTAGTGTGGGAAATATGCTCCACGTGATTTATAATGCTGTGTTCCTGCCAGACCATGGCTGTGCTGAATTATACTGACTGCATTATGCGAGTACAATACAGTACAGCCAAAGTCATTACAATGCTGTGTGTTTGTGTCACAGGAGCAGTGTTCAGTCCAGGAAACACTGCTGTCAGATACGGTCAAGAAAGGGTATGAACAGATAGAACAGTGCAGCCCTGTGCTCCACACGCAACATTGTCACTACCTACTTGCACAATCCGTTCTAATGACGGCCCACAACTGGACCACAGTCCCTTCTTTAGGGAGTTAATGACGGATCCGTCTTGGCAATGTAAAAGATAATACAACCGAATAACAGATGCAGATGGTCGTATTTCGGGATCGACCGATACCGATAATTTGTGAACTTTCAGGCCGATAGCCGATAATTTATAGCGATATTCTGGGAATTTTCATTTGAGAAAAAAAAAAAATTTCCTACACAAATCTGCTGAAAATTAATGTTTATTGTTAGTGTATTTATTTTTGTTTTTTTAAATCTTTTTCATTTATACTTAATATTTTTGTGTTTTTTTTTTTTTACTAACTTTTAGCCCCCTTAGGGACTAGAACCCTTGTCCTATTCCCCCTTATAGATCTCTATCAGGGGGAATAGGAGCTCACACTGTCCCTGCTGCTCTGTGCATAGTGCACACAGCAGCATGGAGCTTACTATGGCAGCCAGGGCTTCAATAGCGTCCTGGCTGCCATGGTAACCGATCAGAGCCCCAGGCTTACACAGCTGGGGCTCCGATCGGAGGAGCAGGAGAGAGGGGACCCTGTGGCCACTACCACCAATGAGTAATACTGGGGGGGGGGGGGGGGGGGGGCACTGCGCCACCAATGTTTTTACGATGGGGGTGGGGGGCGCACTGCGCCACCAATGATTAATACTGGGGGGCTTGGGGGCGCACTGCGCCACCAATGAAGAGAAGTCTCTCAATCATTCATATACAGGAGGCGGGAGCTGGCTGCAGAATCACATAGCCGGCTCCCGACCTCTATGAGTGGTAGCTGCGATCTGCGGCACCTGAGGAGTTAACTACCGC
Organism: Bufo bufo; assembly: GCF_905171765.1. NCBI lineage: Eukaryota > Metazoa > Chordata > Amphibia > Anura > Bufonidae > Bufo > Bufo bufo. The sequence goes on along the minus strand of NC_053389.1, from coordinate 710,442,538 downwards.
GGACCGCAGCTACAGTTCATAGAGGTCGGGAGCCGGCTATGTGAATGTGATTCTGCAGCCAGCTCCCGCCTCCTGTATATAAATGAATGAAAGGCTTATCTTCCCCTCCTCTTGTCTTCTCTCCTGTCATTGGCGGCAGCGTCAGCAGCAGCACAGGGGAGGGAGACATTGCTTCCTTTCCCCCTGTGCTGCGGAGGGAACACAGAGAGCGCTGAGAGCAGCGCGTTCTGTGTTCCCAATACGTTATCGGCATCTATTTTGCCGATATACCGATAACTTCCAAAATCCTCAATATCGGCCGATAATATCGGCCAAACCGATAATCGGTCGATCCCTAGTCGTATTATCAGTAAAGGAAGAGTTTTTGCCAAACCCTGCCGAATCCAGCAAAAACGCTAGTGTGAAAGTAGCCTTCGCTAAGTGCAGGGGCTAAACCAAAAAGGAAAAGCATAGTCAGACAGAAAGAAGAGAAAAGCAGACTAGGACCAGATCAGAATTCAAAATCAGATACAAATACACAGCAAAGTGAAACCAGAAGAAAACATCAGAGACAAAGTCAGCAGGCAAAGGCAAGGTCACAAACTAGCAGAATCAAATAAGAAACAGTGTCCAAAATTAAGCAAGGTCAAATTACAGGCAGAGTCAAATACTAGGAGGTCACATCAAAAGGCAAAATCAGTAATCAGTGGCAATGTTAATTGATCCAGAGTAGTAAATACACAACTAGCTAGTGAGGCAGAATACCAATCACAGGCAATAGTGGCAAGCAGCTATCTGTTTAAATAGCAGACATCAGGAAGCACATGACGCTGGCACAGAGCCTGATTGGTCCATTGTTTCGGCCCCCTGATGGGTTGACCACTGTCAGTGGGGCTGGATGCCACATTGCGGTCAGACTCGCCACGGGAGTGAAAACAGGTAAGTGCATGACATGGAGAGTATTTTCCGCACTGAATACACTTGTGTGAAACTGCTCTCATGGAGCTTCTATCATCACAAATTAGTGTCAATATGAAGTTTTATTCTTCTGCTCCAGCAAGTGCCCAAATCAGAGCTTCACTGTGAAGTGCTCTGTACATTGAGCTGCCTCACAGCCCTTCTCCTCTCTGAGTGACCGCTGCAGTGCTTTCCTGGTTGGATGCTACAGATGTCACTCAAAGGGGAGGGGTTGTAAAGCAGATCAATGCTGGGCACTTGCAGGATCAGAATCTGGCAGAATAAAACTTCATATTCACACTAGTTCTAGTGGAGGTGCTGGGACATGGACCAGGGGTCATACCTGAAGACCAGGAGAACACAAAGAATTGAAAAAATACATGTTCTGTTACTATTCTAATTATAATGGAGCAGATTGTTTTTTTTCTTACTGGAAAAACCTTTAATTCCAGACAACTGAGGCTTCTGAGCCAATTACTAGTTTTCAATAAAGTTATGGCCACAAGTTACAATGGTTGTCCTGGAATTAATGAATGACTGCACAGGTAGGATTGTTTTTTTCAATGCCGCAGAAAAGTGTGCCTGCCCTTCAACTACAAGGCAGCTGAAGACAGAATTGTACAAAGAACAGGCGGGCGTTTCACAGAAAAAGCAGCTTTATTTCAGTCCATGTTTTGTTGAGACATTTTGGGGATGAGGTCATTAGAAATAATGAGCTATTCCCGTGCCTTTAATAAGATGTCTGGTCAGCAGCCATGGTGTTCTACTAACACGCCGTGTTGAGAGGTCTGCTGTCAGCACATGTGATCCAGAAAACATCTGCGACCCTTTTGATCGCAGGTAAAAGCTACGGTGTGATGACTTGCATCCATTTAGAAAACTTTTCTTTCCTAGTAGGATCACCAATAATGGATCAGCTCTTGTCAGTGGCAGTGAAACAGTTAAAAGGCAAGACTGTAAAATATTTTATCTTCATGAAGCACCATTATGACGGTCAAGATATGGAGGATTCAAAGGAAACTGGCAACGCCATCAGAAGAACATTTAATGACTATATAGTCTACCTGCTGGATTTCTTGGTTTTTGGTGTCTGATAATTCAGTAAAGACTTTCTTGCTCCTCGTGTTCTGGTCATGGACATACAATGTTGACTGGTGTCTCTGATACGGACATACACTGCTGACTGGTGTCTTTGATACACAAGGAAACATGCCTGAAGAAGGCCACTGCAAACCACAGAACAGATATGTGCTACAATGGATATTTCCATCAAAGCCATTCTACCTGCAGACTTTACATACTGTTGACAAACAGCAATCACGTTTTTTTTTAAATTTTACATGACATGAATCCTTGCCTGAGCCTTCATCTTTTTATTATTTAAGGTGTCAGTTTTGAGTAATGGTTAAGGCTGGTGTGGGCCTGTTTGTTAAAGCACATCTTTTATAAGTGTTTTCGATGGCAGATCCACCTGCCTGTGGTATGTATGATTCATCCAAATACACACAAGGAGAAGAGGGCCTTTATTGAAGAATCTGCAGGAAAGCACACGAACATCGGCAGTCCCCTGTACTCAAACTGATTTGCACATGTAAGATATATCACTGCTGGTTGTTGTTTCGTAGTTGAAGATGAAAGGGCAATGTCGGACAGTCCAATATTGCCGGAGAAAATAAATATCAACTCAGTAGATCGAACGTCTGGAGACAGTGGATGGAGCAGCAGTATGCCACAAAACTGACAGATGTTTTCCTGCAAGAAAAAAGCAAAATGTGTGTCGGGGGTGGATGCAGAATCCCACTTTGATATTTCACCCAAGTGCTATTATTCATAGACATACTTTCTCCTTTTCTCAGAAAAAAAACATTATACAGCTACAAGCACCATCATATGATTTATTAAAATAAGTTCTTATAACTATACTACACTTGGTGCGTTTCAGATATTTTTTTAGGACACAATGTGTCCAAAAGGTACTTAAAAGGGGTTGTCTGACCTAAGAGGTGACAGCTACAGTGGTTGGAAGGTGTACCCGATTAAAAACAAACAAACTTTAATCTGTCTGCAGCAGAGTCACTGCCCTGTTTCCGGCCAGACTGGAAGTAGCTTGGTCCTGTGAGCGCTGCGGCCCACCACTGGCCTCCATGGTCACATATGCCATGTCTGGCATGCCACTAGCACCAGCATGTGCAGTTCCAGCACATGTGATGTCTGAGGCCAGTGACTGGCTGTCGATCTAGGAGGTCACTGGAAGTGGCTGGGAATGGGACAGCAGCACTGGGACTGAGAGAAGGCACACCTTCTGACCACTTGGGTTGTTGGCTCCTAGGCAGGACAACCCCTTTAAATGCTTCACTTGTTAAAGAACTTCTTTAACCTGGAGGTTTAATCTGAAAATGCTCTTAATAAATAACGGATTCACCAAAAAATATACTTTAGAGTCTGATCAGGTCCTGTCTCCTGCAGCTTCATCTTCTGGTCAGTTGGTTGTTGCACTGCAGTCTGGCAGTGTAGACAGGACCACCCAATGGACCATCTGATGTGTATCAGGGTGTCCTGACTCTCCCCTGACAGCAGATGTTGGGAGCAAAAGGATTGGGCATGTTGGATTTCAACATGCCTGATCCTTTCTTCTCACACGAGATATGTTAAGCTACACTTAGAGTCCATGCAGGTCACATTTTATTCTGACTCTACTGATTCTAATTCAACCAAAAACATTAGATAAAGAACCGCTTCTAATACTGCGCAAAACCTAGTTCTCATCGACACGAAAATCTTATGGACTGCCCCTGCGCCATCATGGTCTAACTGAACGCATTACTAATGTATGGATTACCCTCGATGTATTTCAGCCATAGGGGTCTCCCTCAGAGGGAAGAGCTTCGGGTATACGATTGTAAACATGGACTGGCTGCAGCGATGGCAGTGCCCAAGAGGACACTGCAGTTGCTCCAAGATTCTTCTGGGCAATGAGATGTGGGAAAGGCAGCTTATATCTAATGAAAGAGAATCACAATGGTCAGTTTATATTACTCTTAAAAGGAACACTCCAAGACTGCTTGCATTCCCCACTTAACAATTCTGGAGCATCCCTTCTTATAACCATGTTGTGCCAATACTCTATTATTCCTGCTAGATCTTTACGAATAAATGTACAACTGGTAATAAAAATAGAATGGGCACTCATATATCCAGTTCACAAGATAGGCAAAGCGACTCAAACAATATATTAATAATATGTCAATTTATTTGTTTATTTGAGACAGTATAAAAGCGAATGGGTAGCGATAATATTATAACCATACGCAATGGGTATTGAAACCTAAACCAAAGCTGTGTCCCCAATACAGAATATTTAAAACTCACATAAAATATATATTAAAAGGCAATTTATCCACTGTTATAGCTAATAGAAACTGGAAAACCGGTCCGGCATATATGAAAGAACTAATATAATTCTGTTATCTAGAACAGTGGTGCAGCAGATATATCTCCAGAATATATAATTGAATAAATAAATGAACAATAAAAAGTGTGAATATCAAAATTAGTAGTGATAGTGCATGGTATAAAACATTAACATATAGTGCATATAGTGAAATACCTGTAGGATAAATATATTAAATAAATAAATATATAAGTGTACAATTAATTAGTGAATATATATAATAAATCTCTGGAGAATCAACATTAATAATTAACTTGTTGCATCCCACTGATGGTTTTATTCCTAGAAAACAGTCTTTTACTGTTGGAGCATATAGCCTGGAAATCGGCTTGGTCCGCGCAATTTCCCAGGAGTATAGTAGATTTCAACAAAGTCAGCCGCAACAAATGTGGCAAGATAATTTGAGCAGTAATATAAATGTATCCACAGTGATGTGCCGATGATTGTGCAACAGCACCAGATTACTCACGTACAGTCCTGCTCTCACCGTGGCGTCCCACGTGGTAGAGATCCGGGGTGAACTTGTCTTTCAGTAGCGCAATCAAAATCTGCTAGATTTGTCTACTAGCAGTGGTATGTCCACCCGACTGTGGACGGAGGTGCTTCGTTGTAACACACTGCAGAGCTGCGTCAGGTTTCTCTGATTAGAATGGGTGTTCCACCTGTCTGGGTCAGTGCTGGTGGTGAGGATCTCACCCGTCAATCACTATAGTGTGTCCAGAAAAACCCGCAGTTCAGTTGCTCCTGGAAACCGCAATAGAGTTGTCCTTCAGAAAGCGCTTTCTCAGTCTAATAAATAATCGGAATTAAAGCTGGTATTTCATCAGGTCCAATTGCTCCTCACCAAAGGAGCAATTGGACCTGATGAAATACCAGCTTTAATTCCGATTATTTATTAGACTGAGAAAGCGCTTTCTGAAGGACAACTCTATTGCGGTTTCCAGGAGCAACTGAACTGCGGGTTTTTCTGGACACACTATAGTGATTGACGGGTGAGATCCTCACCACCAGCACTGACCCAGACAGGTGGAACACCCATTCTAATCAGAGAAACCTGACGCAGCTCTGCAGTGTGTTACAACGAAGCACCTCCGTCCACAGTCGGGTGGACATACCACTGCTAGTAGACAAATCTAGCAGATTTTGATTGCGCTACTGAAAGACAAGTTCACCCCGGATCTCTACCACGTGGGACGCCACGGTGAGAGCAGGACTGTACGTGAGTAATCTGGTGCTGTTGCACAATCATCGGCACATCACTGTGGATACATTTATATTACTGCTCAAATTATCTTGCCACATTTGTTGCGGCTGACTTTGTTGAAATCTACTATACTCCTGGGAAATTGCGCGGACCAAGCCGATTTCCAGGCTATATGCTCCAACAGTAAAAGACTGTTTCCTAGGAATAAAACCATCAGTGGGATGCAACAAGTTAATTATTAATGTTGATTCTCCAGAGATTTATTATATATATTCACTAATTAATTGTACACTTATATATTTATTTAATATATTTATCCTACAGGTATTTCACTATATGCACTATATGTTAATGTTTTATACCATGCACTATCACTACTAATTTTGATATTCACACTTTTTATTGTTCATTTATTTATTCAATTATATATTCTGGAGATATATCTGCTGCACCACTGTTCTAGATAACAGAATTATATTAGTTCTTTCATATATGCCGGACCGGTTTTCCAGTTTCTATTAGCTATAACAGTGGATAAATTGCCTTTTAATATATATTTTATGTGAGTTTTAAATATTCTGTATTGGGGACACAGCTTTGGTTTAGGTTTCAATACCCATTGCGTATGGTTATAATATTATCGCTACCCATTCGCTTTTATACTGTCTCAAATAAACTAATAAATTGACATATTATTAATATATTGTTTGAGTCGCTTTGCCTATCTTGTGAACTGGATATATGAGTGCCCATTCTATTTTTATTACTATTGTTCTTTGGTGATTGGGTACAACACCTGTTTGGTGCACCTGGCCATCTTAAATCGGAGGTGAGCCGTCCTTAACCCTTTGTTCTACTAATGTACAACTGGATGTCAGTTAGGGAGGTGTCCCTACACATTGTGATACTGTGAGAACCAACTGGGCAACGTCAGGCTGTGCAGTGACACCCCCCAATTGGTAACACTCTGTTGGCAATTTATTCATAAATTTCTAGTAGGAAAAGCAACATCATTCTAAGAAAAGATGCTCCAGAATTTTTATTTCACGGTAAATGCAAGTAACTACCTGTGACCTGATCCTACAAAAAATAAGAAGTATTTGCTAACTTGAAAGAAGTCTGGACGTCATGTCATTGCACAGCTCCAGGCACATGGTCAATGGTTTAATGCAGGGATGCTTAACCTGCGGCTCTCCAGCTGTTGTAAAACTACAACTCCCACCATGCCCTGCTGTAGGCTCATAGCTGTAAGCTGTTCGGGCATGCTGGGAGTTGTAGTTTTGCAACAGCTGGAGGGCCGCAGGTTGAGCATGCCTGGTTTAATGTGACAGACAGCCTGTGTGTTAGAAGAGGAACTGTCAGCTCTCCTGACATTTTAAGTAAATACTTGTATTCCCCACAAAACATCAATTGTGGATCAGCTTTTTTCTAGAAATCCTGTTCTTTTCCTAAAATTCCTCAGTTATTGCTCTTAAAAGTTATGCATTATTTGACAACTGGGCATAATCAGCATTCACCTTGTCAAATGGACGTGTCCATACACTGTCTAGCACTGGCAGTTCTGACTGAACAATGTCAAACTGTAGGGACACTCCCAGTTAGTAAAGCTCAGTTGTCAATGTATTCATACATTTCTGGGAGGAGTAAGGCTACTTTCACACTACCGTTCAGAGCGGGTCCGTCTGATGTTTGCCCAGACGGATCCGCTCATATAATGCAGACTTGGGATCCGTTCAGAACGGATCCGTCTGCATGATATTGTAGAAAAATTTCTAAGTGTGAAAGTAGCTTCAGACGGATCCGTCCAGACTTTACATTGAAAGTCAATGGGGGACGGATCCGTTTGAAAATTGAGCCATACTGTGTCAACTTCAAACGGATCCGTCCCCATTGACTTACATTGTAAGTCTGGACGGATCCGCTTGCCTCCGCACGGCCAGGCGGACACCCGAACGCTGCAAGCAGCGTTCGGGGGTCCGCTTGCTGAGCGGAGCGGAGGCTGAACGCTGCCAGACTGTTGCATTCTGAGCGGATCCGCATCCACTCAGAATGCATTAGGGCAGTACGGATGCGTTCGGGGCCGCTTGTGAGCCCCTTCAAACGGAGCTCACAAGCAGAGCCCCGAACGCTAGTGTGAAAGTAGCCTAACAGAGGAATGGAGTTATAAGGAATGAAGCTACAGAACTGTATGGGAAATACAATTATTTACTAAAACAGACCGGTCCACTTTTTCAGCACATCTTTGTAGTTGCGAATACTGGGGATACACGGCAAAAGGACTGATTTGGAGACAATGAAGGAAATATTGTGTGTGGCATTTTTCACTGTACACACGTGCACCCACTCACTTAGCTGTGACTTGCATATCTCTGTATGCTCTACGGCACAGCAGGCATTATAGCAAAGCTGAATAATGGATAGAAGGCATACTGGTGACACTTTTGTGGCAGCCTAATACATGCCTAAAAATGTGCCAAATAAACACAGAGGACGCACATACAGTGATATGTAACTCCTCTGTGTGGGGTTTTTGTGTGAGCAGTCTTTTGTATTGCTGACATTGTGCATTAGATTATTGATGAGCGAACCTGGTTCATCCTGCTGTGGACGAACCCGATTTGTTCATCTGCATCAATCATATTCATTATCATCCCTATCTGCCCATGTGCATTAAAATTTATTGTGTCAGGTGAGGCCATTTCAAGATGGCTGCCGTTAACGCGAGACTTCACTAGTCTCGTGCATGCGCCGTTACAATAAGTAGTGATGCATAAATGTATTAATAATGAATCCAAACCCTAATCTGTGGCGCGCGCCGCAATCATTACAGATTTGTTATGGAATACATTTATGCATGTGCCACTACTTACAGTAATGGCGCATGCACGAGACTAATAAAGTCTCGCTTTAACGGCAGCCTTCTTGAAAGAGCCTCATTGGAGGAAATACATTTTAATGCATATACAGAGATAGGGATAATAATGAATAAGAGTACAGCAGGAGGAACCAGATTTGTAGGTCTAATAAGTGGACGCACTTACAACTGCTCTTCTACTCTATTAGGGAATCCATAACCTTATTTATACAGATCTGTAGTAATAAGTTTTCATTAAAGGGGTTCTCTGGTCTTTTAATATTGATGCCCTATCCTCAGGATAGGTCATCGGCAGCGGTCCGACACTGAGAACCCAGGCCAATCAGCTGTATGAAGGGAAGGCGCGCAGTGTGCATAAGACGTTTCCCTTATAGCTTACTGCCCACATGTCATAGTTTTATTCCGCCCGCGTCACGGCATGTTCACCCGCTGGAACAGCCTGCCGGAGAAGGCTTCTGCTAATGTAAAAGTAGCCTTAATTTTATTTGTCTAAATGTGTTGTAGGCAGCCATTTTGCAGGCTGTAATGATATCTGAGAAATGGTTTCCCTGCTTTGCTAGTAACCATATGCAAAAAGGTCAGCGTCACCTGGTAAAAACGAGCAGAACGCAGAATGGAGAGCACGCAGCGACAGTTCTTGCAGAGACAACACTGAGTCAGTGGACAGACCAATGGACTTCACCTCGGCCGGAAGGAGGACACTCAGGGGCCCAGAGGTGAAAGAAAGCAGCTTTGTTTCAGCTATGGGAGAAGACGAGCCGCAGCTGTGAGGATGGAAGGAAGGAAACTGTTAACATCACAAGGTGTATTTCTTTCCTGGAATTCTCTAACAAAGACAGCTACGCGTCTAGAACAGCTAACCCTAGAAAAAACAAAATTAAACTAAACTCTTAGCAGGCAGCCATTTTCAATCACTTAAGAGTGGAAAATAGTGATCACAGCCTGGCCTGCCTCCAGACGGACTTGGTGCCGAGCGTTAAACAAGACAAGATACATCACATAATTATTCTACACTCCCGACTCTGCTTTATCAGTCTACTTCTTCTAGTGTACTTTTTATTCCTTCCAAGTATATTTGAGTTATGTGCCCCTAGGGGACGTCAGAGGTGTGGGCAACATTTGATCCAGATTTATCCGATGAGGACCTTTGAACTCTGTTGAAAGCAAACAAAATGAAGCCATTTTATATGCCTGGAGAGTAGAAAGAAGGATGCCAGATCAGACCTACCTCAAACAATGACTATAGCAATCTGCATTAAAATGCATAATAAAATCACCTATAAATAAAAGTCCTAGATTAAAATGTGTTTCTTCTTTATATCTGTTTCTATGGAAGCTGAGTGAGAATCAATACAGGCACCCTGAAGCATTAACTTGAAGCTCCTGGGGTCAAATGCTACTTTTGTGCCATTTCTTCGGAGGCATTATGGTCCGAGTCCCTTCAGGAATCAGGGCCTGGTTGCGACTGCTAACCTCTGCCCCTACCGAGCCCTGCAAGCACCATTAGAGATTCCACAGGGATTGTCACCCAGCTTTACCAGACTCCTGAACGGCGACTTAGGCTACTTTCACACTAGGACTGCAGCTATCGACTATTTTTGTAATTGAGTATCTAACAATTAATCGAGTACTCTAATAAAAAAATAAAAAAAACTTTTCTTTTTACAAAAAACTAATTTTCTTTATAAAACGTCAGGCTCCCCCCTAGTGCCATCAGCTGCCCACCCATGCCATCAGGTTTCCCCATGACATTAGCTTGCCCTCCCAGTGCCACCAGGTGTCCCCCAGTGCCACAAGCTTGCCCAAAGTGCCACCAGCTTGGTCCCCAGTGCCACCATCTGCCCCACCTAGCCATGTCCCTATCGCCAGTGAAATAAAATACTTACCTCTCCTGTAGGGGCGCCGCTCCACAGCTCCATCATCTTCCTGACATCACACAGTCGGGTCATAGTGCGCACTTATGTGCACTATGACCTGGCGATGTGTCAGGATACAGTACAGCGCGGTACGGGCCGGCGGGTGACCATATAGCGGTGAGTAATAGCAAGCGCTTCACTCCCACTCTGTGGTCACATGACAAACTAATCCTCTATGCAAATAATTGGCATCGAGGATTTTTTTGTGTCGAATCGTTTCAGCCCCATTTCACACTAGCGGTAATATTTTCTGGTATTGAGATCAGCCATAGGGTCTCAATACCGGAAAAAAACGCTTCTGTTTTGTCCACATTCATTGTCAATGGAGACAAAACGTAACTGAACAGAACGGAATGCTCCAAAATACCAGAGAGAAAACTGCAGCATGCTGTCGCTTGCTTTTTGTCATGGAATGCGGAGCAAGACTGATCCGTCATGACCCACAATGCAAGTCAACAGGGACGGATCTGTTTTCTCTGACAATAGAAAACTGATCCGTCCCCCATTGACTTTCAATGGAGTTCATGACGGATCCGTCTTGGCTATGTTACAGATGATACAACTGGATCCGTTCATAACGGATGCAGATGTTGTATAATCAGTAACGGAAGCTTTTTGCTGATCCCTGCCGGATCCAGCAAGGACGCTAGTGTGAAAATAGCCTTAGCTTAGTTAATAAAGTGATACAGCCCCCTCATATGGCTGCAAAAGGAGTAGTCATTGCTGTTCAGAGCACTGAGAAAAGTAGTTAAATATCCCTTCAAAAACCGTAATGGCAGCCATAGCATGCATGAAACCTCTTTCCCTGTATCATATTTAAAGTGGTTCTCCAGGCTTCTAAAATTGATGACCTATCCTCAGGATATGAGAGATCTAGCCGAGCACAGCGTCCCTATAGATTTACCATTTATCACCTATCCCGTATGATAACTTCTTCAGGCTATGATACCCCTTTAAATCAGCAAGATTATGCTTTAGAAATAGGGATGGACTTACCCACTGCAGCCAATCACCTTGTTGTAGAGATAGGAGGGAAGACCCTTCAGCTGATTGTTGTTGTCCACAAAAACATACTGAAGCTCCCGAGATCTTCCCAAGTCTGTCAAATATGACAAAAAAAATAAATCTATTCACTCACAAATGAAATTGCAATAAAACAAATTACTCTACACAATTTTTTTTTTCTTGCAAACTCCAATGCATGAAAAATGGAAGACCAAATCTCATCTAAAAGGGGTACTTCAGGATTTTAATATTGATGGCCTATCTGCAGGGTCTGACACCTTTGTTGATAAGCTACACAGCTCCATCCACGGTGTAGTGGATTGAGATGGCTAATACAGTGCTGCTCCCATTCGCTTCAATGGATTCAGCGTTGCAGGATTCTCTACTTCAATGGGAAATAGTGACCATAAAGTAATAACCTTCCAATTATCAGTCAAAAGAGCGTTACTACAGGGAGGAACAAAAATACCAAACTTCCAAAAAGCTAAATTTAGCCAACTAAGAGAGGCCATAGGCCTAACTAACTGGGACAAAGTCCTCAAAAATAAAAATACAGCCACAAAATAGGATATCTTTAAAAGCATCCTAAAATCTCATTGTGAGAGGTACATACCATATGGGAATAAAAGATTAAGGAACAAAAAGAAACCAATGTGGATAAATAGAACTGTAAAGAAAGCAATAAATGACAAAAAGAAAGCATATAAATCACTAAAACAGGAGGGTAGCACGGAAGCACTGAAAAACTATAAAGGAAAAAAATAGAACATTTAAAAAACTAATAAAAGCGGCCAAACTAGAGACCGAGAGATTAATTGCCAAAGAGTAAAACTAATCCTAAAATGTTCAGTTATATAAATGTTAAAAAAGTATAAATCTGAAGGTGTTGGCCCTTTAAAGAGTAATGAGGGGGGAGTCGCAGAGAGCGACGAGGAGAAAGCAAAGCTGTTAAATATTTTTTTTTCTCCAATATATTCACTGAGGAAAATAAACGGTCAGATGAAATGCAGAATGTAAAAATAAATTCCCCATTAAAAAAAGTGTCCTGTCTGACCCAGGAAGAAGTACATCAGCAACTTAAAAAGATTAAAATAGACAAATCGCCAGGACCGGATGGCATAAACCCCCGTATCCTAAGGGAATTAAGTAATGTCATAGCCAGACCCTTATTTATGATATTTGCGGACTCCATATTGACAGGGAGCGTCCCACAGGATTGGCGCATGGCAAATGTGGTGCCAATATTCAAAAAGGGTCCAAAAACAGAGCCTGGAAACTATAGGCCGGTAAGTTTAACATCTGTTGTGGGTAAACGGTTTGAAGGTTTTCTGAGAGATGCTATATTAGAGCATCTCAATGGAAATAAGCAAATAACGCCATATCAGCATGGCTTCGTGAGGGATCGGTCATGCCAAACTAATTTAATCAGTTTCTATGGGGAGGTAAGTTCTAGACTTGACAGCGGCGAATCAATGGATGTCGTATATCTGGACTTCTCCAAAGCATTTGACACTACCACATAAAAAGGTTAGTGTATAAAATGAGAATGCTCGGACTGGGAGAAAACATCTGTATGTGGGTAAGTAACTGGCTCAATGATAGAAAACAGAGGGTGGTTATTAACGGTACACATTCAGATTGGGTCACTGTCACTAGTGGGGTACCTCAGGGGTCAGTATTGGGCCCTATTCTCTTCAATATATTTATTAATGATCTTGTAGAAGGCTTGCATAGTAAAGTATCTATTTTCGCAGATGACACTAAACTGTGTAAAGTAATTAACACTGATGAGGACAGTATACTACTACAGAGGGATCTGGATAGATTGGAGGCTTGGGCAGATACGTGGCAGATGAGGTTTAACACTGATAAATGTAAAGTTATGCACATGGGAAGGAATAATGCAAGTCACCCGTACATACTAAATGGTAAAACACTCGGTAACACTGACATGGAAAAGGATCTAGGAATTTTAATAAACAGCAAACTAAGCTGCAAAAACCAGTGTCAGGCAGCTGCTGCCAAGGCCAACAAGATAATGGGTGAATCAGAAGGGCATAGATGCCCGTGATGAGAACATAGTCCTACCACTTTACAAATCACTAGTCAGACCACACATGGAGTACTGTGTACAGTTCTGGGCTCCTGTAAACAAGGCAGACATAGCAGAGCTAGAGAGGGTCCAGAGGAGGGCAACTAAAGTAATAACTGGAATGGGGCAACTACAGTACCCTGAAAGATTATCAAAATTAGGGTTATTCACTTTAGAAAAAAAGACGACTGAGGGGAGATCTAATTAATATGGATAAATATATCAGGGGTCAGTACAGAGATCTCTCCCATCATCTATTTATCCCCAGGACTGTGACAAGGGGACATCCTCTGCGTCTGGAGGAAAGAAGGTTTGTACACAAACATAGAAAAGGATTCTTTACGGTAAGAGCAGTGAGACTATGGAACTCTCTGCCTGAGGAGGTGGTGATGGTGAGTACAATAAAAGGAATTCAAGAGGGGCCTGGAAGTATTTCTGGAGTGTAATATTACAGGCTATAGCTACTAGAGAAGGGTCGTTGATCCAGGGAGTTAGTCAGATTGGAGTCGGGAAGGAATTTTTTTATTCCCATAAAGTGGGGAAAATTGGCTTCTACCTCACAGTTTTTTTTTGTCTTCCTCTGGATCAACTTGTAGGATAACAGGCCGAATTGGATGGACAAATGTCTTTTTTTCGGCCTTATGTACTATGTTACTATGTTAATGGAGTCAATGGAGATCTGGCGGTGATCTGGCAGATTTCCAGCATAAATGCCATGTTTCGGCTGGACAAAAACTGTTGCATGCAATGGTTTTCAGTCCAGCCGACATTAGCGCTGGATCTCCTAAATGGAGAAGTGAACGCAGCCTTACTTGTGTAAAATGTTTGCGCCTTTGTGCATTTTTACATCACTCACTCCAGTTTTGACATATGGTTGGGAGAGTGTCATGTAGACAAATGTGTACAAGGCACTTACTAATGTATTGTGACTGTCCATATTGCCTCCTTTGCTGGCTGGATTCATTTTTCCATCACATTATACACTGCTTGTATTCAGGGGTTACGACCACCCTGCAATCCAGCAGCGCTTCAAGTACTTTTTCCTATAGTATGCACGGCCAGCACTGCTGGATTACAAGGGTGGTCGTAACCTCTGGATATGAACAGTGTATAATGTGATAGAAAAGTGAATCCTGCCCGCAAAGGAGGCAATATGGACAGTCACAATACATTAGTAAGTGCCTGGTAGTAACTTTCTCTACAGGATAAATGCCATTTGCTGAAGTGAGACGACCCCTTTAAGGATAAGACAAATGTATAAAACATGAGACCTCTGATAAATGTGACAAAGTACACCAACTCAGACTCAAGCAAAACGGACTTCAAATATTCCTCATTATTAATTCCTTACAAACTGTTCTCCTTTAATATAGTGGGGCATTAATAGAGGTTGTGACCTGCCCTAATAATTAAAGGTTGAAGACAGGTGAATTTTTAACGTTCCTGGTTTACATGTCTGCCTGTTGCTGTTCCATGAGTTCACTGAATCTTAGCCAAGCAGAAACATTACTGTCATTCTACTGCATACCTTGCCCTGCAGGACATGGGCTCGGGGCATCTCCCACCTTCAGGCTGGAGGGCAAAGGGTTCCTCCGCATGCTGCCTGAAGGCACAGTACAGACCCTGTCACCTGGTGTCCTGTCAGGGATGACATAACGCAGTGTTAACCAGCCCATCCTGTACGGAGAAAGCCTCGCTTGCTCTCGCAGTATGCTGTCACTTGGCTGGCCCCTTGGCCGCGGCCCAACACATTACTTTTTATCACCGCAGCTCAGATGTTGGCAGCTGCAGCACTATTGTCTGGACAGTAATGCTTGCGATTTACATTGAGCTATGGACCGGACGAGTGGTGATAGCCAAACTCACACAAAGTCCAAATATGGGAACTTCTGCTAACCGTGCAGAAGGGACCAAAGCAAATGATGTTTGTACAGAGGCAGCACCTTGCCAAGAGCACACTGATGTGGTAGAATAGACATCTCAGGGAGGAGAAGGTAGCGATAAATGACTCATTCATTAACTCCTGCATTTCTGGGGCTGGGGATGTCACCGGAGTAAAGCTGCAAGCTGAATTAACCCTATCAAGACCCACTTACAATTAGGGGGCCACATATCCCAATATTCTTTTTTTTATCAGAATATAATCCATTTTTAATTACCATACTATTTCTTCCTTTGGTTCTAGTCTCGCAGATTATGCATAATCCTAGAAACCTTAGCATAAGGCATTTTGCACGCGAGTCCACAGTACAGACCTACAGTATGGTACGGAGATATTCTCACTCAAAACCAATGCTACCTCCATAATACAGCATCTAAGGGAACATGCCACACATTTTTGTTGTCAGATTAATACAGGGTCCATAAAAAAAAAACCTTCTTATTGCTCTGTTACATGGAGAGACTGAACAGTGTAAGGCTACCTTCACACTCGCGTTTGGTGCGGATCCGTCTTGTATCTGCACAGATGGATCCGCACCAATAATGCAAATGCTTGTATCCGTTCATAACGGATCAGTTTGCATTATTCATAAAAAAAAAAAAAGTCTAAGTCAAAACGGACTTACGTTGAAAGTCAATGGGGAATGGATCAGTTTTCAATTGCACCATATTGTGTCAGTGAAAAACGGATCCTTCCCCATTGACTTACACTGCAAGTCAGGATGCATCCGTTTGGCTCGGCATCGTCAGACGATCACCAAAATGCTGCAAGCTACATTTTAGTGACAGTCTAAAAAAACGCAACGGAGACCAAACACCGCCAAATTGATGCATTCTGAACGGATCCTTATCCATTCAGAATGCATTGGGGCTGAACTGATCCGTTTTGGGCCGCTTGAGAGAGCGCTGAAACGGATCTCACAAGCGGACCCAGAAACGCCAGTGTAAAAGTAGCCTAACCCCATAGATTCAGAAGCTGTATGGAGCCATAACCTAGAGGAACAACCATGTACCGTGGATAACAATCCAGACAGCACAGGATAAGGGGATTTACTAGCAGCATACAAGATGGCACCTCGTCCACATAAAGGTGGATTTACATGCACAGAGGAGCAGACGATTATCAGGAAGGAAGCCCCGACAACTGGCTGCTCATCAGTGGAGGTGAAGAGCAGCATTTACATACAGCGATCACCTCCACAGTAGGAGGACGAGCGATGGCTACTGCGATCACTCGTCCTCATACAGCTGCATTGTTTCTGGGCAGAAGATTGCTGTTTAGACCATAAGATCGCTGCCCAGAAACTATACTTTAGGTGCCTGCAATAATGACTTTTTGGGTGATCTTCGGCATCTTTAGACCGGCAGATTGTCGGGAACAAGTGTTCACCCTCAATCTGCACATGTAAATCTACCATAATTCTAATAAGATAGAGATGGCCATTATTTTTACATTAGGTTGGTCTGGTCCGAATACTGACTACCTCGGCCAGGAGGCGATATGCGAATGTCCTTGACACTCAGTGTATGAATGGCATAGTTCATGAGTACATAAACACCATCATTAATGGCAGTTTATAGACGTCTAAAGGAAGAGGTGTCTCATAATGTCGACATTTACAAGCATAAAATTGGCAGACGAGTTTAAAAGGACAGTAGATTGTACAGGCAGAGCTTAGGGCGTCTTTTACTATTCCTGTTCATACACATTTGCATGATGCAACTGACCAAATCAAGGACATTCATATTCCAATTATTTCCACCCAAAACTTCACTTTTTCTCTCCAAGCATATGCAATGGTACGCCTATAAATTTGTACTGAAAAGCATAACAGGCTACTCAGTGGACAGATTGGGAGCACTTCCCTATTAATATACACTGGGGGTTTATAGCCCAAGTAGGATTAAACAGTTTTTATTATGAAATGAAAAGCGAAAAACCAGTATGGTTGGGCTTCATGTTGTCAAGGTTTCAAAAATGTGCAACTCAACACAATACCCTGAGTAACTCTAATATACACGCTAAGACCCTTTAAAGAGGTACTCCGGTTTTTATGATTATTTCCTTAGACAATCAGATGTCGAACAATTTTATAATTTACATTAAAAATTTTTGCTCACAGACCTTTATTATATCCGCACATTTGCCTCTCCCTAAAGGAAATGTAAAATTTATTTATATATATTATATATATATATATATATATATATATATATATATATATATATATATATATATATATATATACACACACATACACATACACTGCTCAAAGAAATAAAGGGAACACTTAAACAACACAATGTAACTCCAAGTCAATCACACTTCTGTGAAATCAAACTGTCCACTTAGGAAGCAACACTGAGTGACAATCAATTTCACATGCTGTTGTGCAAATGGGATAGACAACAGGTGGAAATTATAGGCAATTAGCAAGACACCCCCAATAAAGGAGTGGTTCTGCAGGTGGTCACCACAGACCACTTCTCAGTTCCTATGCTTCCTGGCTGATGTTTTGGTCACTTTTGAATGCTGGAGGTGCTTTCACTCTAGTGGTGAGACGGAGTCAACAACCCACACAAGTGGCTCAGGTAGTGCAGCTTATCCAGGATGGCACATCAATGCGAGCTGTGGCAAGGTTTGCAGTGTCTGTCAGCGTAGTGTCCAGAGCATGGAGGCGCTTCCAGGAGACAGGCCAGTACATCAGGAGACGTGGAGGAGGCCGTAGGAGGGCAACAACCCAGCAGCAGGACCGCTACCTCCGCCTTTGTGCAAGGAGGAACACTACCAGAGTCCTGCAAAATGACCTCCAGCATGCCACAAATGTGCATGTGTCTGCTCAAACGGTCAAAAACAGACTCCATGAGGGTGATATGAGGGCCCGACGTCCACAGGTGGGGGTTGTGCTTACAGCCCAACACCGTGCAGGACGTTTGGCATTTGCCAGAGAACACCAAGATTGGCAAATTCGCCACTGGCGCCCTGTGCTCTTCACAGATGAAAGCAGGTTCACACTGAGCACATGTGACAGACGTGACAGAGTCTGGAGACGCCGTGGAGAACGTTCTGCTGCCTGCAACATCCTCCAGCATGACCGGTTTGGCATTGGGTCAGTAATGGTGTGGGGGGGCATTTCTTTGGAGGGCCGCACAGCCCTCCATGTGCTCGCCAGAGGTAGCCTGACTGCCATTAGGTACCGAGATGAGATCCTCAGACCCCTTGTGAGACCATATGCTGGTGCGGTTGGCCTTGGGTTCCTCCTAATGCAAGACAATGCTAGACCTCATGTGGCTGGAGTGTGTCAGCAGTTCCTGCAAGACGAAGGCATTGATGCTATGGACTGGCCCGCCCGTTCCCCAGACCTGAATCCAATTGAGCACATCTGGGACATCATGTCTCGCTCTATCCACCAACGTCACGTTGCACCACAGACTGTCCAGGAGTTGGCAGATGCTTTAGTACAGGTCTGGGAGGAGATCCCTCAGGAGACCGTCCGCCACCTCATCAGGAGCATGCACAGGCGTTGTAGGGAGGTCATACAGGCACGTGGAGGCCACACACACTACTGAGGCTCATTTTGACTTGTTTTAAAAGGACATTACATCAAAGTAGGATCAGCCTGTAGTGTGTTTTTCCACTTTAATTTTGAGTGTGACTCCAAATCCAGACCTCCATGGGTTGAAAAATTAGATTTTCATTTTTTAATTTTTGTGTGATTTTGTTGTCAGCACATTCAACTATGTAAAGAACAAAGTATTTCAGAAGAATATTTAATTAATTCAGATCTAGGATGTGTTATTTTTGTGTTCCCTTTATTTTTTTGAGCAGTGTGTATATATATATATATATATATATATATATATATATATATATATATATATATATATATATAAATAATACAGTCCATTTCCTGTAAAATGCATCCGTAGGAGAGCTAGAGGCCCAACCATAGTGTCAGTCACGTGAGCTGTCATGTGACCCTCAAAAGTATCACGTGACCTGGCTTTCCGTTAACTGCCCAGATATCTAGACGGTGACTAGTAGTGTACTGAGGAGCAGAACATATACACTGTACACTCACCTAAAGAATTATTAGGAACACCTGTTCTATTTCTCATTAATGCAATTATCTAGTCAACCAATCACATGGCAGTTGCTTCAATGCATTTAGGGGGGGTGGTCCTGGTCAAGACAATCTCCTGAACTCCAAACTGAATGTCAGAATGGGAAAGAAAGGTGATTTAAGCAATTTTGAGCGTGGCATGGTTGTTGGTGCCAGACGGGCCGGTCTGAGTATTTCACAATCTGCTCAGTTACTGAGATTTTCACGCACAACCATTTCTAGGGTTTACAAAGAATGGTGTGAAAAGGGAAAAACATCCAGTATGCGGCAGTCCTGTGGGCGAAAATGCCTTGTGGATGCTAGAGGTCAGAGGAGAATGGGCCGACTGATTCAAGCTGATAGAAGAGCAACGTTGACTGAAATAACCACTCGTTACAACCGAGGTATGCAGCAAAGCATTTGTGAAGCCACAACACGCACAACCTTGAGGCAGATGGGCTACAACAGCAGAAGACCCCACCGGGTACCGCTCATCTCCACTACAAATAGGAAAAAGAGGCTACAATTTGCATGAGCTCACCAAAATTGGACTGTTGAAGACTGGAAAAATGTTGCCTGGTCTGATGAGTCTCGATTTCTGTTGAGATATTCAAATGGTAGAGTCCGAATTTGGCGTAAACAGAATGAGAACATGTATCCATCCTCTGATGGCTACTTCCAGCAGGATAATGCACCATGTCACAAAGCTCGAATCATTTCAAATTGGTTTCTTGAACATGACAATGAGTTCACTGTACTAAAATGGCCCCCACAGTCACCAGATCTCAACCCAATAGAGCATTTTTGGGATGTGGTGGAACGGGAGCTTCGTGCCCTGGATGTGCATCCCTCAAATCTCCATCAACTGCAAGATGCTATCCTATCAATATGGGCCAACATTTCTAAAGAATGCTATCAGCACCTTGTTGAATCAATGCCACGTAGAATTAAGGCAGTTCTGAAGGCAAAAGGGGTCCAACACTGTATTAGTATGGTGTTCCTAATAATTCTTTAGGTGAGTGTATATAGTACTAATAACTGCAGCAGCGCCTCGTGTCTGTCACTGTAGAAGCAGATCTCTGTGCGCATATTTTTTTTTTTACATTAAGCTTTATTAACATCACTTAGAGACAGGCAGCCATTTTACCAATCCCTACAGACACCACTACTCCAATTTACTTATCACATGTTTGTGTCCTGCATGCGGACCCAGCACATGAATGCCGTCACTGGATGAAATCTCTGCATTTCTGCACTGCTGATCTCATCAATATCTAATAGTCAACCTGTCTGCACAGATAAAACACGTATAATACTGTAGTTCAGTATAGGGTTTTTGGCAAAATCTCTTTCGGTTTAGTTTATCAGTCACTTCTAGAACTCATCTTATATGGTTATTTCAGAGAAGACAGGATGCTTAGCAAAAATTCTCATCGACTTAGTATTCTTGTAAGTCTGTCTGTATTTATTAAAATCTAAAAACAGTCTGTGTGCTACGCCATAATTGAGTTCTGAAGAAGACTATGGCCCTCATTCATCATACCTTCACTCCAGAATTCTGGCGTCAAAAAGTCTCAAAAATAAGGCTTTGATGACTTTGCGCTCGCTTGGGCAAAATTTAGCGACTTCTTGCATTTTTACACCACTGACTCCAGTTTTGTTCTGTGGTTAGCTATGTTAATGAGTTTCACTCCAGATTTATCATTCAGACTTTTTTTTTTTTTAAAACATCAGAAAAACAAAAAGGTGAAAACAAATTTATCAAGTAACATGAGACATCTGATAAATGTGGCATAAAAGTACTCCAACGCAGACTCAAGCAAAACGGACTTCACATTTTGCCCTCATGATAAGTCTCCCCCTATGGCTTTTGTCTTTCTCCGCTGTACTCACCCAAAGGCAGAGATACCAGGCAATTCCCAGCCATGGAGAGATCGTTCAGACTAGCTAATTGGCAGAGGTGGCGTGGAATACTGCACAGGAAGTTCCGATCCACCATCAGGTAACGCAATGACTGGCAAAGGTGCAGCTTTTCTGGTAGACTGGCCAAGTGATTGATGGAAAGGTCTAAAGTCTGCAGTTCTTTCAGGTTTCCAATTTCTACAAACATGAGCACAACGAGTACATGTCACATTACACAACTAAGAAGCCTGCAGATGAACAGACATCACTGATGTAAACAGATTCTCCAGCTTGCAATGGACCTGCCTTCAAATGCCATTTGGTCTGTCTGCCCTCCTTCGCCTGCATGTATGTCCAGATCTACTACACAGCATCATCAACTGTAGTGGAGGGAGCTCATTCCTACAGCGCCGATACCAGTGATGAGCTCTGTTCACTACACAGTTGACAGAGCTATGTAGTTCTGGCACCGATGCTACATCTGAACAGCTGGTGATGGTCCATTCTGAGGAAGGGCCATCACTTAGTAAAATCTGGATAACTTCTTTTAGGCTCATGCACACGACCATTGTTGTTTTGAGATCTGCAAAACACGGATACCAGTCATGTGCACTCTGTATTTTGCAGAAAGGAACAGCTGGCCTCTAATAGAAAAGTCCTATACTTTCTTTTTGGGGAACAGCCATGCAGACATACTAAAACGGAATGCACATGGAGTAATTTCTGTTTAGCGGAAACATAACCGACCCCATTATAATCTATGGGGTCTTAAGAGCTCCGTTTGACTCAGTTATGTGCCTTTTCCGTCCTTTGTTCTCCTGCTCCTAGACGGAGCAGGAGAACGGAAAGCCAGAACGGTGATGTGAACGTAGCCCAAGGGTTTATTTCTGAAAAGTGTAACAGATCTGCAAAAAAAAAAAAAAAAAAACACCCTAAAGGGGTTGCCCCATGATTAAATATTATTGATATTCATGTTATATACTTGTTACGCTGCCCCTTGATGTTCTTTTGATTCCCTTTTTGAATGCCCACTTAGTGTGCCTAGTTCTGGTGGTCACACATTCCCAGTTGCTCAGTCCTACTGTTGGATCCTCTTGTACATGGGTGCTGGAGTGATTCCTGGGCAGTATAAACCCTGAGCAAAATTCGGGGTAACTTACTGAAACTGAGGCAGCTAAATTCACTATTGGACAGCTCTAGGGCAGGCTGAGGAGGGAGCTGTTCAATACACAGTGTACACCGGGGCGCCAATCAAGATACCAATCATTGGGGGGGGGTGGACAGGCAGAGCTGAGGGCAAAACACATGGGTGAATTCAAGTAGGCATCACTATGGGTATCGGTCACCAATGTATGATGTGCTCAAACAGATTCCCTTTAAATAAATGGATTTAATGAGGTAGAGGTTCATATCAATACTTTAAAATGTAATATGTTAATTCCTGGTAAATAGCTTCATTTTACAATATGCTGCTACTGTTCAGTCATTTTACACAAAATGTATCTGTTATGTGGTTACAAACCAAAATGTTCAGAAAATACCATGTAAATTTTAGTACAAAGACATTACGTCATCACTCTTATTCCCTCCTGCCACAATGAACAACATATCAGGGTTAAAAGAACTTCCAGGAAATCAGACTGTACCTGGACAGTTGCAGTATTAATCACACAGCATTTCCTTTCACTAGCATTCTCCATTACAAGACAAGGTTCAGGCGGCAAGATCCGAGTGGTCCCAGACACCTGCTGAGGTTGGCACAGATGTTCATGTAGGTCACAACTTACCTGGAGGAAGGTATTGCAGGCGGTTGTTCGTTAGCCGTAAATGACGCAGAGATTTAAGTCGTCCAATGTCAGGGCAAAGGATTTCAAGTGCATTATCACTGAGGTCCAAGGACTGTAGTTTCACCAGGGAACCAATAGCTGCAGCAAACACAGATCAGTCACATGTCCTATAGTTATACCTATACTTTGTTACAGAATAGATACTTAAAGGGGATGTGTCACAAAACATTCTACATTTTTCAAACCAGCATCTGGATCTGAATACTTTTGTAATTGCATGTAATTGAAAATGTTGTATAGCCGCTGAGTTATTCAATAAAATGTATTTGTACAGCGCCACCTGCAGTTTGTTCTTTTCCTTATTTTTTTTGTCCGTCTCACTGAGCTGGTTGAACGTGCTTAGTTTAAGGGCTCATTCAGACGACTGTATGAACGAGTCCGCATCCATTCTGTAATTTTGCCGAACAAGTGCAGACCCATTTATTTCAATGGGGCCGCAAAAGATGCGAACAGCATCTGTCCGTGTCCGCCAGTCCGTATCCGTAGTTCTGTTCCGCCCCGCAAGAAAGGCAGAGCAAGTCCTATTCTTGTCCGAAATCATGGACAAGAATAGTCATTTCTATCATAGTGCTGGCCATGTGCGGTCCACAAAAAGCGGAACGCACACGGCCGGTATCCATGTTTTACAGATCTGCAATACACTATGGCCGTCTGAATGAGCCCTAAATCTTCAACTGCCACCAGCCATATGTTCTGTTAGAAGAACAGGGGTGTAATAAGAAAGACTTTTAACAGCAAACCTTTTACAGTGGTTTTCCAGTCCACATAGATGGCTTATCCTCAGGATTGGTCATCAATATCTCATCTGTGGGGGTGCAACACCCTGCACCTCTGCCGAACAGCTGTCTTGTAGCAGCTCCAGCGATGGAAGCCAGCACTGGTACTACAGCTCCGTCCGCTGTGTGTAGTGGATGGAGGTGGTTATCACAGCGCTGCACTCAGCAGCTCCGTCCACTACAAACAATGGACGGACCTGTGTAGTTCAGACGATGGAGCTACAGCGGAAGAACTGATCTACAGAAGTATAGGGTGCTGGACCCCAGCCAGTCAGATACTGATGGCCTATTCTAAAGGAATCATGCTCACAGCCGGGATCCGCAATTTGTGGACCGCAAAACACTTACGACTGTGTGCATGCAGCCTTATCCAGGAGAAGACGACTCATTTATAGGCGATCATAGTTGTAAGTATGTCATCCAAGCATTAGGCCAAATAGACACTTACCTTCTGGGACAAACACAATGTTGTTGGAGTGGAGACACCTTAAGAAACAAGAAAAATAATAAAATAAAAAATACAGAACAGCTGTTATCCTGAAGGACTTGGGCTAGGACACACATTTCCAGACATGTTAATACACTAGAATCATCAAGGGCAAAGAAGAGATACTGTTCCTGTATACTACTGAGATGCAGGCAAGCGGAATTAAATGCTGTCCCCTCGCTTAACTCATTTGTGCTCATTTCTCATTACTTTTTGAAATCTAAAGTAACAAAAAGCTCCTCGTCGACTGAGGTCACTAACCTGTACTACAGTATAAACTGCATATATCTTGGTCAGAAAAGGTTTACAACCAGCATTCAGGCTTCTGGTGATGGCTCAGTCGGGTCTCTCCTCTGACATCTCTATATGGTCATGTCTATAACATGACTGGTCATTCTCCAGCCAGGCACTGGGCTCTGATGTGGTCTGAAAAGTTTAGTGGTAGATCTTTCTAAGGTCCCATGCACACGACCATAGGCGGCTCGTATTGCGGCCCGTAGTGTGCACACCGTATCACGGATGCGGACCCATTCACTTTACTTCAATAGTTCGGCAATCCTGGAGATACAGTGCAGGACAGAGGCATGGATCGGAAGCCCTACGGAGTGCTTCTGTGGGTTTTCTTTCCGTGCCTCCGCACCGCAAAAAAGTAGTGCATGCACTACTTTTTTGCGGTGTGGACAGTCTGATGTGGATCGCAAATCCCATTCAAGTGAATGGGTCCCTGCCCGCAGACAGGAGCCACACCATTGGTGCCCATGTGTTGTGGACTGTGGCACAGGCATGACCGGGACAAGGTTGTGTGTATGAGGCCTAAGGTGTATACTGGTCAGTGGATTCAGTCACAGAAAAAAAAATATATATCATAGAAGACTGATGGTGGAAAAACACCTGATCCAACTAGTCTGCCCTACTAATTCCCTTTAAGTGGTACTCTGGTAATAAAAATACACTATTCATCCACTGGATAGGTGGTAACTGCTAAATAAGAGGAGGTCTGACTGCTGGGACACCCATTGATCACTAGAATGGTAGTCCAGTTTGAATGAAGCGGCAGTATAGGATGGGCCGTACCTTATAAGAATCTATGGGACTGATGAAGATAGCCAAGCACTGCACTCGGCTCTGTCCATCAGTCGTGCAGACTTTGAACGGGGCAGCAGCCGTCCGGCTTGACCGCTGCTCCATTTAAATGGGGGATGATGCATGTGCATACATATCTGTATGAATTTCCCCCAGCAGAGGCTGCAGGAAACCAAATGCTCACGAGTTCAATCCATGGTCTGTGAAGGGAAGCAGGGAATTTGAGCTCGGTATTACACAATCCAGATCTGACAGCATTATTAATGGAAGCACACTGCTGCGGGGACTGTGGGTGGAATCTACATGCAAGCTTGTGCCTCAAGTCTTCCTGAAAATTTATTTTAAAGAAAATTAGGGAAGCACAGTTTATGATCTAGCAGGTGGCGGACAAGCCCTTGGAAGCAAATATTTCCAATCGATATGTATAATCTACAATACAGGGGACCATCGCTCATGCTGTATTCACAGAGCCAAATCAATCTGCACAGAGCTCGTCGACTATAAATGGTCCTGGTTTAGTCAGAAGGGTTTAAACTTCAGATCAGCCATTACGTGGACGGAGCTAGAAAGTGACATGGCACAGCCAGATAACGTAGAGAGCGAATTCACAGCAGCATTTGCACTCATGCCAGAGGCATGTCATGGTTACTTTTCTGCTCTGCTTAATGCTGGAGAGGGTGTTCAGACCCTGTCCTCTTATGTCTGTCTGCGTTCAGAGACTGTGCCCAACAAGATACCCAGGGAGCCTCTCACCCTGCTGAAGGGCACATTGAAAACCTAGTGTCTGGGATCTGGCTGGCTTCCTGCTGGCGACAGTGCCATGTTCAGATACTCGATCTTGCCTGCCCTTCACTTGTCTTCAGATGGGACAAAGCTGACAGCTGTTTGTCCCACCAGTCTGAAGGGCAATCTACCATCCTCAATCCTCCTGGTCTAGTGCAGATTGTGATTTTAACTCTTCGCAAGTCACAATGCCAGTGCACCGGCGTTACATTGTCTAGACAGTCCAGATTTGATTCCCAGCAAGTTTTTCATTAGCTGCAGTCCACGCTTTAGTTAGAACCTTGAAATCTTACCAGATCCACAGCTCATTAATAATAAGATTTATGTGTCAGGGTAAATATCCGATCTAAAGGGTCCAAGGTTATAGCTATGACTGACAAACAGTGTAGTAAAGGGGGTTTTATATGCAAGACACAGAGTCCTTTATGCTTATGACAGGTGAGTCAGGTACAATTTTGGGCTGTGTAAAATACTACAAGTGCAAATATTAAAAGTGATGTTAAACTTTGCCAAGACAAACTGCCCCTTAAAGGTGAACGTTTCACCTATATAATATAAAGTACTAGACCACTAATTTTTTTTGCACTCCATACAAAGTAAGGCACAAGAAATATTGCAATTTTTAGCAACCCAAAGGAAATTGGGAATTTCAGACTGAATTACTGATTTTCCATTACACAGGAGATCTGCAAATGCCCCTACCCTCTGGCAGCCAATATTATAGCGGTGGGCTATGCCTGCCACAGTTCTGCTTCCTGGCATGGCCGCTGCTCTGCTTAGGCTACTTTTTACATCTGCGTTTTCAATTCCGCTATTAAGATCAGTCATAGGATCTCAATAGCGGAAGAAAACACTTCCGTTTTGTTCCCATTCATTGTCAATGGGAACAAAACTGAACGAAACGGAATGCACCAAAATGCATTCCGTTCCATTTGGTTGCATGCCCATCATGGACAGAAAAACGCTGCAAGCAGCGTTTTTCTGTCCCTGATACGGTGCGGAGCAAGAAGGATCCGTCCTGACACACAAATGGAGACAGATTCGTTTTCTCTGACACAATAGAAAACAATTTTAATGGTGTTCAAGACGGATCAGTCATGGCTATAGAAGACATAAAAACAACTAAATACTATCACAGATCAATAACCAGACCAACAAATAATGGGAAATAGCCAGCTCCCATACATCATAGCATGTAACTGCAGACCGCACACCGTCCTGTCATTCCTACAACTACTGCTCTCAGCATGTAAGTACTACAGCCAGAAGGCCAATCAGTCAGCGGTCACGTGACTCGGCAGCTCTACGAGCAAGAGCTTTGCTTTCCTAATTATTATTGTCATTTGCGATAGGACCTAAACACTGCCAATCAAAAAAACAACCAATTATAAGCAGCTAAACAAAAGGCCGAGCTAGTACCGGCAACCAACAGTTAACAGGTAGTCCGTCCCGATTGACTTACATTGTGTGTCAGGACGGATCTGTTTCCTCTGACACTAGAAAACGGATCTGTTCCCCATTGACTTTCAATGGTGTTCATGACGGATCCATCATGGCTATAGAAGACATAATACAACCGGATCCGTTCATGACGGATGCCTGCGGTTAGAATATTGTAACAGAAACCTTTTTGGAGATCCATGACGGATCCGCAAAAAACGCTAATGTGAAAGTAGCCTTACCCGTTTCCTTGCGGACATGACCCGCCAGTGTGTCTCCCCTCATTCTTGGCAGGCCCGGCTGCCAGAAGCACTCCACTTCTCCCAGCAGGCTGTGGTCTGCTCCTGCTTTGCCCATAGGGCATGCATGTGCTCCCTCAGGCTCTTAAAGGGCCAGCACACA
This sequence comes from Bufo bufo, assembly GCF_905171765.1. Classification (NCBI taxonomy): domain Eukaryota; kingdom Metazoa; phylum Chordata; class Amphibia; order Anura; family Bufonidae; genus Bufo; species Bufo bufo. The sequence goes on along the minus strand of NC_053389.1, from coordinate 710,414,295 downwards.
CCCCCTAATCTACACCAGCCAAAGGCTGTCCACCTTAGAGTACTTGAGGCACTTTACCTTGTGGGAGGGTGCCTGAGTAATAGGTTCTAGTTTACTAATGTGCTGTTTCTATGTTTGTCTGCCTGTATTCCAACTTCTGCCTGTTTCCCGAATATGAACCTTCACTGTCTAACCTGATCTATGCCTGATCTCTTTTCTGACCCTGAGCTGCCTACACCGACCTTGAACTGTGTCAGATGGCATGTACTCTGCCTGCCCTGACCTCAGCCTCTTCCTGACTAAGGTTGTGCCTGATCTCTTGGTGCTTCGGACCGGTGTCTCTTGAACCCCGTCGCCTGAACAGGGACTACTAGTGGCCTGGTGGTTCCCTGCAGTGGAGTTCAAATCCCTGTTTAAGGGTTGAAAGGTGAAGACTGGGGGGGCCACTTAGAGGAGTAGCCCCAAGCCAAATCTATTCAGTGACACAGTAGATCCACATCTGCTTCATAACGTCATATTTGCAGAACAGCATAGATTAAGGCTGTTATGTCCAGGGCCTGGTCTCATTCATGGCCCAAGAAGAGTCCAAAAAAAAATAAAAAAAAATATTGGATTGTCTATGTCTCAGTCCTGCTCTCTATCACAGACTCAAATTCAGAACCCAGACCGTGTGGTGAAAAGGTGAATGGGAATATGGCATTTAGAGGTTTAAGGAGGACCCATCATGGGATTATGTGTTACAAACTGCTATGCTTACCAGATAGGGCGGCCCCTACAGATTCCAGCACATTTTTTTTCTTTAAAATACCTCATCCGTTCCGGCGCTGTGTCTCCTGCTGTTTTTGGCCCCTGATATGTTAATTTAGAATAATCGGTACAGGGAGATATCGGTACCGCTGCGACTGGACCGCACTACAGCCAGGGAGAAGGAGACGCCCATTGTGAAACCCAGCAGTATCCTCCTCCCTGTACCGATGGTCTAAATTAACATATCTAGCGCCAAAAACAGAGGGGGACACAGCGCCGGAATGGAGGGGCATTTTTTATTTATTTTTTTCTAAAAAGCTTGCATCTGTATCTGGTAAGCATGTCAGTTTCTAACACATAAATCCATGAAAGGTCTTCTTTAAGATACTCCTGCTGATTTCTAAAGTGGCTTTGACGCTGCAGCTCGTGTGGGCACTGAGACCCAGTATCTTTCACTAAAGCACATAATTAATTGAGTAATGGTTACATAATTGTCCCATTGCACTATGGATTGTATACTGCATCTGAATGTGGAAAATTGTGGCTTCCAGGGATATGTGGAATATCAATGATCATCCAGAAAATCAGAATGGAAAAATCGTTATGTAACTGAAGTTTTCTAGTGATCTTACAAAAAGATACAATCATTGATTTGTGCATAAATGTATTCCCATATTATATTAGAGTGATCCTTGGAGAATGCGATATATTTTAAAAATAACCTACAGGACATTGGGCATTGTCAGCGAACGCATAAATGTATTTACAAGAAAAAGAAACCTGTTCCTCTAGCGCCACTTGCTGGAAAGGCAGCTATCCTGCAAGTCAATGTCTCCCCCTTCAAACAGGCCTTGAAACATCACTTAGGATGTAAACCAAACTAGATACCCATCTGCAGACAGCTGTTCCAGCCAGATCGGTACTCTGCTCTGCACTAAGGAGGCTGTCTGCAGATGAGTGTAATATTAAAATAAAAATTAATTTTATAACAAAAAGCATAAAATTATAATAAAATAATATGTGGTTAAAGGGGTTGTTCCATGATCAACACTTACCACCTACACACAGGATAGTAGCGGAGTGTCTGATCACTGGGGGTGCAACCGCTGGCAACCTCGCTTGTCATGAGAACGGGGTCCTGTCTCTCCCCCCCCCCTCCCGTTTGAATAGAGCAGCAGTCGCACATGAGCACTGTCACTTCATTCAAGTCTGACAGAGATAAAAAAAAAAAAAAAGTTAAAAAAAAAAAAAAAAAAAGTTAAAAAAAAAAAAAAAAAAAAATACAGTGCTTGGCTACCTAGTCAGTCCCACAAACACTGAAGAAGCAGCATTGTGCATGTGCAAGCGCAGCTCCATTCAAACATGGGACACGGGAGCCCTGTTGTCATGAATAGTGAAGGTCCATGCATCACTTATTACCTATTCTGATCAGTGATTATTACGGGACTACCCTTATTTTTACTTCTAAGGAAACCCTACTTGTTCCACGCCCTGAGGCTTCTTCAGGAACACACAAGGCAGGCAGGTATCAGTGGTATCTTCTTCAATAACAATTTAGGACCAGCAGAGAAAGCCCAGCAGTAGCAGAAGATCCTGCAGTGATTTTATCATGCAAAAAATATTTCTCCCAATGTATCAGTGCTATTAGTGCCGCCTTCAAGACTGGAACAGCAAGCATGTTACCATGGGTTATAGTATGGTTTATTTCATTAAAAGCTTAAAGTACGTGCATAGAAGCTAACTTCTAGAGTTCCGACTAGTTGGATACAAGTGAGAATTCAGACTTTTGCACCATGACTTTATTCTTTATAGAGGGTAATAACTATAAAGCCAACATAGTGAGCTACTGCTAGATTCCGACATTTAACCAATAATGCTGCCTGTGAATGTAGACCTTAGTTTTCTTAAGAGAGACTTTACCACCCACTAGTGGCCAAAATTCAATATAACCCCTAACGTAAAAGGAGATAGTTACTTACAACTCAACAAGATTTGGTAGCTTCTGGGCAAGATTTTCTGGCTGCAAAATATAGGAAACACATTATATAATTTGCATGGACTTTGATTTGAAGGTTGATTTTTTTAGTCCTGGAAATACTGAATTCAAACAAACACTCTTATACTAGGACCTACAGCTATATATCTACAAAAAAGCTTTGTAATTTTGTACAATTAACACTTTACAATTGTGGTTGCCCTCAGTGCAGTCTGTTCTGCTCCCCTATGTAGCTGAAAAAGCAGTATGTTCAGACATAGCCAGATGGAGGCCAAAAGGACAGTCTTTTGGCCTCCATCTGGTGAGTTTAGACATTAATACATACGGTACACTGAGAGCTAAGAGTACAGATGTAGTGGGTGTTTTGCCAAACTGCTGCAAAAAAGAATGTGAATAACTGGTACGCTAGAAAGAAAACAAACAAATATGACCATACAGTTGCAAGAAAAAGTATGTGAACCCTTTGGAATTATATGGATTTCTGCACAAATTGGTCATAAAATGTGATCTGATCTTCATCTAAGTCACAACAATAGACAATCACAGTCTGATTAAACTAATAACACACAAAGAATTACATGTTACCATGTTTTTATTGAACAAACCATGTAAACATTCACAGTGAAGGTGGAAAAAGTATGTGAACTCCTAGACTAATGACATCTCTAAGAGCTAATTGGAGTGAGGTGTCAGCCAACTGGAGTCCAATCAATGAGATGAGATTGGAGGTGTTGGTTACCTGCCCTATAAAAAAAAAACAAAAAAAAACACAACAACACACACACACACACACACACCAGTTCTGGGTTTGCTTTTCACAAGACGCATTGCCTGATGTGAATGATGCCTCACACAAAGGAGCTCTCAGAAGACCTACGATTAAGAATAGTTGACTTACATAAAGCTGGAAAGGGTTATAAAAGTATCTCCAAAAGCCTTGCTGTTCATCAGTCCACGGTAAGACAAATGGTCTATAAATTGAGAGAGTTCAGCACTGCTGCTACTCTCCCTACGAGTGGCCGTCCTGTAAACATGACTGCAAGAGCACAGCGCAGACTGCTCAATGAGGTGAAGAAGAATCCTAGAGTGTCAGCTAAAGACTTACAAAAGTCTCTGGCATATGCTAACATACCTGTTAGCGAATCTACAATACGTAAAACACTAAACAAGAGTGGATTTCATGGGAGGATACCACAGAGGAAGCCACTGCTGTCCAAAAAATACATTGCTGCACGTTTACAGTTTGCAGAAGAGCACCTGGATGTTCCACAGCAGTACTGGCAAAATATTCTGTGGACAGATGAAACCAAAGTTGAGTTGTTTGGAAGAAACACACAACACTATGTGTGGAGAAAAAGAGGCACAGCACACCAACATCAAAACCTCATCCCAACTGTGAAGTATGGTGGTGGGGGAATCATGGTTTGGGGCTGCTTTGCTGCGTCATGGCCTGGACGGATTGCCATTAAAAAGGAAAAATGAATTCCCAAGTTTATCAAGACATTTTGCAGGAGAACTTAAGGCCATCTGTCCACCAGCTGAAGTTCAACAGAAGATGGGTGTTGCAACAGGACAACGACACAAAGCATAGAAGTAAAACAACAACAGAATGGCTTAAACAGAAGAAAATAGGCCTTCTGGAGTGGCCCAGTCAGAGTCCTGACCTCAACCGATTGAGATGCTGTGGCATGACCTCAAGAAAGTGATTCCCACCAGACATTCCAAGAATATTGCTGAACTGAAATAGTTCTGTTAAGAGGAATGGTCAAGAATTACTCCTGACCGTTGTGCACGTCTGATCTACAACTACAGGAAACGTTTGGTTGAAGTTATTGCTGCCAAAAGAGGTTCAACCAGTTAAATCCAAGGGTTCACATACTTTTTTCACCTGCACTGTGAATGTTTCTATGGTGTGTTCAATAAAAACATGGTAACATTTAATTCTGTGTGTGTTATTAGTTGAAGCAGACTGTGATTGTCTATTGTTGTGACTTAGATGAAGATCAGATCACATTTTTTTTTTAAACAAAATCTTTATTTAAGATTATCTTCAATTTACAAAGCAAAGAAAGGTGCATTACATATTTGAGAAATATTAACAAACATGAACAATACATCCTTGGTCTGTATATCATAAAAGATATTTAGAGGTATAAGACAATACGACTCGTAGGGTAGGCACAAGATGGCATATAAATTATAGCATGCATACAATCATATTAGCAGAACAATGCATAGGAAGAAATACTGATGAGCATATGATTATGGTGTACACATGTTGTCTATAGGAATGGAAGGTCAGGGGGCAAAAACTCCACCTCCATCACACAACACACAAGTCAGATCACCATCCTTCTGATGGTAGGAAGCACAATGCACAAAAAATGTAATAAACACTAATCACTACTGATAGGATCAGATGCCACTCCCAGTGCCAAAGCATTTTGATTTTTAGCCTGCCATTGCAGCCATGGAGCCCATATTTTCAGGTGTTTTTCGTGTGATAGAGATTCCCAGCTGGACAGCTCTTCTAGTAAGTGAATCTCCTGAACTTTGTTTACCTATTCCATATTTGTTGGAATTTTATTGGTAAGCCAATGGACTGGAACCAGAAGTTTTGCTGCAGCTACTAGGGATGATAATAGAGAGTGTTTGGTAAGAATGAGTTTATCATTAGGGAGATTTAACAGGACCACTAAAGGGGTCAGTGAGGAAGAGGAAGGGATGATTTCCAATATGTTCCTAGAAATCATCTCCCAATATGGTTTTATCGAGGGGCAGGTCCACCAGATGTGCAATAAAGTGCCACTAGAACTTTTACATCTCCAGCATTGTTCCGTATGCGAGGGGTCCATGGCATGCAATTTTGCTGGCGTGTTGTACCACCTAGTTACCAATTTGAATGCATTTTCTTGGATCCTGATGCACCGAGAATATCCATGTGAATGACACAGAATACTATCTACCGTTCCCTCATCAAATGTAGTATTAAGGTCTTTTTCCCATTGGGAAATAAACCAAGGTTTTTCATGGCCTTCTTCCTCCAATAACTTATTATATACCCAAGATATAGCTCCTTTCTTGTTCCCCTGGCTAAGCAGACAAGTGTCATACCAAGTAGGGTCTAGTTTACTAGGGGTACATGCCAAATATAGAGTGCATACCTTTTGGAACTGTGAATATTGAGTGGGCGACCAAGGAATATGAGGAAAGCTCCTTGACAAACTTTGAGCAGAGGGGATTGCCCTTTTTTCCCCAAGATATCCCCAATTGCTACACTACCCATTGCCTTCCATAAACCTAAATCATCCTGAAATCCCTGAGTAACCAAATACGGGACGTAGCAAATGGGAGTGTACGGGGACATGCATGGGAGGCTACGCAGGAGTGGCGATATCTTTGACCAAGTGACCATAACCCCTTGTAGAGGATTTAGTCCCCCTTTACCTATGGTACGGTTCGTCGCTAGTTTCGGGTCCCATAATGCTGCCATTCCTCTAGGGCCTAGTATATTCCTAGCTATCCTGCATCCGAGCTTTGTATTCATAGGACTGCAAATTTCAGAATGCAGCCTAAGTTGTACAGCTCTATAATATGCTGCAACATCAGGAAGACCAAATCCTCCCTTAAATATGGGTTTGGTGAGAATCTTATATGCTAACCTGGGCCTACAACCTCCCCACACAAAAGAGGAGAAAAGACTCCGGACTCTTGCTAGGAAAGACTGGAGGAAGGGGTATGGGCAAGGTCTGGAGTGTGTATAATATTCTAGGAAGTACATAGGTCTTCAGTAAATTTTTTCTCCCCAACCAGGATAAGAAGGGAATTTTTATATCAACTAGTTGTTGTTTTATACTATCGATTAATGACATGTAGTTTTGGTGGAATAATAAGAAGTTAGGGTCTTTAGTTATGTTAATACCCAGGTACTTTATATGGGAGTTGTTCCATTCAAACGGGAAATCCCTCTCCAATTTCGTGATAGATGAGTGAGAAATGTTAATACCCATTGCCGTACACTTAGAAAGGTTAATCTTGAAATTGGAAAGGGCTCCATATACTTCTAACTGTCGTAAGAGGGATGGGAATGCCTTTTCAGGGTTGGTCAGAAATATAAGCATATCGTCTGCGAACGCGGTGATAGTATGCAAGTCCTTGCCTATTGTGAGCCCCTGAATCTCAGGATCTTGCCTCAGAGATTGTATAAAAGTCTCTAAACACAGGATGAATAAGGTGGGCGAAAGCGGGCATCCCTGGCGTGTCCCGTTTAAGATTTTAAATGGTGGTGACAAGATGCCGTTCACCTGTACTTTTGCGGAGGGGTTAGAATACAGGGACAGCACCGCCCCCACAAATTGGGGGGGGGGGGCCAAACTTATGCATAGTGGCTTCCATATAATCCCAAGCCACTCTATCAAACGCCTTTTCGGCATCAGTGCTGAGGAACACAAGCTTCTTCCCCTGTTTTAAAGCGAATTGTTGAGCTTGAAGCACTCTAAAGGTGCATTCCCTGCCCCCCACAAAGCCTGATTGTTCGGGGGATACAATCCCTGGGAGTAGGGGTGAAAGCCTATTGGCCAATACTTTGGCCCATAGCTTCACATCTGCATTTAGCAGAGAGATTGGCCTATAGCTAGAGGGGATCTCGACATCTTTACCTGGCTTAGGCAATACAATTATATGTGCTTCTAGAGCTTGATTGGCTATGTGGGAACCGCTTAAAAGGGCGTTGAAAAAATTTACTAGTTGTGGGCCTAAATCCGGGAAAAACTTTTTATAATAGGCCACTGTGAACCCATCGGGCCTGGGCTCTTACCTGATGGAGTTGAGTTCAGGACTTTTTTTTTTTTACTTCTGCTAATGAAATGGGGGCCAATAGTGATAATTTGGAGGCGTCATCCAGGGTGGGGAGGTTTAATGTCCCCAGGAATTGCTCAATCTCCCTTTTGCGGTCTATCCGTACCTCCTCCTGTTCCTCCCCTCTAAGGCTGTATAGATTATGGTAGTAATCTCTAAAGATCTTTGATATATCTCTTGAGTCAGTCTTAACCAATCCTGCTTGTGACTTCATACGTTTAATGAAAACCTGGTCTTCTCGTTTTTTTAAATAAGTGCAGTCATTATTTTCCCGCCCCCGTTTCCATGGACGTAATGCTTGTGCTTCACTTTTAGATAGGCTTTAGACGCCTTAATGTTTAACAGCTCCTGCAGTTCACGTCTCACTATCCTCAACTCCTCTAGATCTCTAAGGCTGGGTTCAGACCTGAGCGTATTTGATATGCGCGTTTAACGCGCGTTTTTTGCAATAGTAAACGCGCGTTTGACGCGCGTTTGTGTGATTGACTGCAGTGTCCTATGTCCACAAACGCGCGTCAAAACGCCCCAAAGAAGCTCAAGAACTTGTTTGAGCGTAGGGTGTTTTTCAGCGCGTTCAAACGCGCTGTAAAACGCTCAAGTGAGAACCAGGGCCATAGGGAAGCATTGGTTTTCATGTGTTGAGCGTTTTACAGCGCGTTTGAACGCGCTGTAAAACGCTCAAGTGTGAACCCAGCCTAAGTGCACCAGAACGTTTGTGGGATGATTCTAGGCTAGCAATATGAGATAAGAGGTCTGACATTTTACACGTTCTTAGTTTGCTAATATGGGACCCCAATGCAATAAATTCTCCCCTAATCACCGCCTTATGTGCCTCCCATATTATTGCCTGGGATATATCGGGCGTTGTGTTGGTAGAAAAGTATGACCGCAACTTCTGTGATATGGAGTCAACCCTAGACTGCGAATCCAAAAGGGTGTGATTTAGCGTCCATGTCCACTCCCTACTACACAATTCTGGTAAATTTATGGCAAGGGAGACCGGCGCATGGTCAGAGACCGTGATGTTGTGGAGAGTGGAGGACTTAATAGCCAGCAGGTATTTATCCTGCACAAATAGGTAGTCCAACCTCTGGTATGATTTGTGAGGATTAGAATAGAATGTGTAATCACGCCTGTCACCATGCGCCGACCTCCAGACATCACTAAGGTGCAAAGATCTTAGACGTGACTGAACTGTTTTTAGAGCTCGGAAAGAAACGGCAGATTTCTGGGCAGAGGAGTCAAGTAAAGGGTTCAGGGTTAGATTAAGATCACCACCGATTAACAATAGACCCGCAGCAAATGGACCAATTTTGTCCAGCACTTCTGTCATCCAACCAACCGTCTTCACGTTTGGAGCATAGAGATTACATATTGTGACAGTTACGTGTCCTATCTCTCCCTTCAATAATAGGCATCTCCCTTCCGGGTCCTTTACTGCGGATTGGAAGGCAAAGGGTGTGCCCCGCCTAAAGCCTATACTGACTCCTCTGGCCGCAGAACTACTGGAGGTAGCGTGATACCACACATTAAAAGGGCTATGTTCTAAGTTAGGAACATGCGAATGAGAAAAATGGGTCTCTTGGAGGAGTATTATATCTGCACCAATTCTCCTGAGAACCTGAAACACTCTACTATGTTTTTTAGGGCTATTACAACCATGTACGTTGAAGGTGGAAAAACAGAGTTAATGGAGCCATCTCATAGAAGTGACATTTTGTATATTTAGGTCGTTTGTCTTACTAGGCCACTTTGATGTACCAAAACAGGTTAAAGAACCAATTCAAACAATAACAATAACTTAAAAGGTAATAGCAAAGAAGTACGGCCTTTTGGGCCGGGGGGGGGGGGGGGGGGGAAGAATCGCACATGTGAAAACCATGTGTATCCCAACCAGCCCAGAACCCCACTTCTAAACCTCGTGCACATTAGTATATAATTCAGCTATAATAAAGCTATAACAAAGCTATATCCAAGCTATGATAAAGCTATATCAAAGCTATGATAAAGCTATGATAAAGCTATAATAAAGCTATCCTTGACCAACATTTTGTTGAATAAGGAAGGCACAATACACAGCAGCCTGGCAGAGCATAGCGATAGGCCCCTTAGCCACCCAGCTGGGCATGCGCCCCTATCCAGACAAGATGCTAGTATACTAAAGAATGTCAGTGATACTGACTACCACGGGCATTTTAATAGGCAAGGTAAGCCTAAGTAGGGTAGCCAACATCCAACAGGGACGCAGCGCCACTATGCCAACAATGCTATACTGCTATGGGAGAAAAAGAAAGATGCATTAACAGTGAACCCTTAGTCCGGGACTCCTTGCGGCCATGCTCTTTTATTCTTCCCGGTTCTCTGGGGTTTTGGCTTCATCCATCTAGACGCCTGGGGGAGCGGTGGTACCCGTCCTACCCCTCCGCGGGTAGGACGGGTAACCAGGAGGGAATTTCGATCGGAGGCTGTTGGAGTGCCTCCCAAACAGGTGGTAAGTCCTCAGGCGATCGAACGGTGTAACGGCGGTTCCCTATCGTGATTGAGATCCCAAATGGGAAGAGCCATCTGTATGGGAATTTGGACGACCGCAGTAGATTAGTGAGAGGCTTTAATACGCGCCGTTTTTGCAATGTGGATGCAGCTAGGTCTTGGTAGACTTGAACTTGGGCCCCTTGGAGCTTCACTTCTCCTTGTTTCCTTGCCGCCTGGAGTATTAATTCGGTATCTCTGAAGCTTAAAATACCGCAAATTATATCTCTTGGATTATCTCGTGACGCTGGCTTCGGTTTTAATGCTCTATGTACTCTCTCCACAGTAATATGTGACGCTTGCTCTGGGCCTAGTAGCATACTAAAGAGGGAGTCCATGACCTGAAAAAGGTCTTCTTTATCCTCCGCCTCTGGAAGCCCCCTGAGCCTGATGTTCCTTCTTCTATTCCTGTTCTCCTGGTCTTCCATATGAAGCAGGAGTGTGTTCATCGCTCTGGCATGCGAGAGCAAGGAATCCTTTACAGACGCATTAAAGGTGAGTATGGCGTCCTGCGACTGCTCAAGCGTCTCAACGCGGTCACCTATATGGTGCACGTCCGCTTTGATCGTCTCTAGATCCACGGCTAAAGGGGCCAGGGCTCGCTGTAAAGCCTCCTCAAGAATCTCCCTAGTGAGACCTGACCTTTCGCCACTGTGCGATGTTCCATCATCTCCTGGAATCTGGGTGGAAGCATGGTCTCCTGTAGCCGAGCCGGGAGGTTTCAGCGCCATCTTGGAAGGCAACGCCGACGGCTGTGCTGCCAATTTACTCAGGAATCTATCCATCTCTAGGCTGGAGTTCGGGTCCTCTCTGCGTCCCGGTGCAGTCTGCATGCAGTCCTTCGGCTGGATCTTCATACCGAGGTCAGGATAGCGCTAAGAATGAGGTTTAGATGGGTGCTGGTGGCGAGAGCTCTGCTAACAAGCAGCCGCCATCTAGCTCGGTCAGGCCACGCCCCCCATCAGATCACATTTTATGACCAATTTGTGCAGAAATCCATATAATTCCAAAAGGGTTCACATATTTTTTCTTGCAACTGTAGGTGTCCCTGCCGAAAAAATGCCCAATGAAATATTGCGGCTACATATAGGGACTAGCCACTATAAAAAATAACTTGGAAAAGCTCACTAAAATGTATGACAAAAACTAGAAGAAAAAATAATATTTATTATGCAACAATAAAGTAAGTATATTACCATTAAAAACGAGAGTACACCCCGACACACAGATTCCACTACTGCTAGGTGAGTCCACTTGGCTTGTTGTACACCGCTTAGGCTGACAGTCTGTATGTCATGATACCAGGTCATATTTAACTGTGATTTGGACTGCATATACTCTATCTACAATATGTTTTATAGGAGGGCCTCTGTACTTGTGGCGTTGTTGCCATCTGTTGGTCCATTTCTGTCCTGTTCATACCATTTGTGTTGAGGGCTCACCTGAGAATTGATATGTTACACACTTGACTGATGAACTTTTGATTATATGCACTTTGTGTCTAGTGGTCTGTATTATGCCGGGATGGTGTCTGTTCCCTACTCTACTTTTTAATGGTAAAATGCATAATAAATATTAAGTAACAATAAAAGTATTTTTTTCTTAATTGGTTGTTTATGAGCTCATGTTCTTCTAGTTTTTGTCATGGAAAGAACATGAGAGAGCACCCCTTGAAAGAGAACCCACTGTGGTACAGAAAAAAAAAAAATAAAGCTACTCGCCTATAAGCAAGAGTGTGTAGTATATCATGAAAGATAAAGTACCGTCCACTATCTGGTGCAGCACGAAACATCAGGTCCTCTGAGCTACTATGCCAAACTTACGGGGTTGTGTCCCCTCAGACATTGGTGGTAAATCGCTAGGATACACCAACAATGTCCTATGTGCGGGTGCCAGGGTGGGAGGGTACCTGCGCCTAGCTCAAGAACAGGATCCCCAAAGTGAACAAGAACACACTGCACATGCTCAGCATGCTCCCCATTCACTTCTGTGGGAGTTCCAAAAATAGCTGAGCAAGAAATCTCAGCCATTTTTGGAAGTTCCATAGAAATGAATGTAGAGCCCACTGGGTAGGAGTGCCTACTGCTCCATCCACCTCTGTAAGACTGCTTGAGATACAGAGCTTGACTATTTTCAGAACTCCCACAGAAATAAACGGAGCGTGACTTAGCATACGCAGCGGTTCTTCATTCACTTCGGGGTCCTGTTCCAGAGATAGGTGAGGGACCTGCACCTATCTGATAATCGCAGCATACCACCCATGTCTGAGGTGAGACAACTCATAATTAAGCGTATAATGAACTTGGATTTTATGAAACCATTCCATATTATTTTGTACTATGCCATTCATAGAGAAAATAGAGAGAGTGTCAGACTTTAGGAGTCCACTGTATTAACCACTTCACATCTGGGCCATTTGCCCCCTTCCTGACCAGGCCTAATTTTGCAAAATCTGACATCTCACTTTATGTGGTAATAACTTTGGAACGCTTTTACTTATCCAAGTCATTCAGAGATTGTTTTCTCGTGACACATTGTACTTCATGCTAGTCATAAATTTGAGTCAATATATTTCACCTTTATTTATGAAAAAATAAATAAAAAATTTACCAACAATTTAGAAAAATTAGCAATTTTCTAAATTTCTATTTATCTGCTTTTAAAACAGAAAGTGATACCTCAAAATATTTATTACTTAACATTCCCCATATGTCTACTTTATGTTGGCATCATTTTGTAAAGGTCATTTTTTTTTTTTTTTTTTTTTAGGACGTTAGAAGGCTTAGAAGCAATTCTTAAAAGGTTTCAGAAAATTGCCAAAACCCACTTTTTAAGGACCAGTTCAGGTCTGAAGTCACTTTGTGGGGCCTACATAGTGGATACCCCCATTGTAGAAACTACACCCCTCAAGTTACTTAAAACCGATTTTACAAACTTTGTTAACCCTTTAGGCGTTCCACAAGAATTAAAGGAAAATGGAGATAAAGTTTTAAAATTTCACTTTTTTGGCAGATTTTCCATTTTAATCCAATTTTTTCTTTAACACATCGATGGTTAACAGCCAAACAAAACGCAATATTTATTACCCAGATTCTATGGTTTACAGAAACACCCCACATGTGGTCATAAACTGCTGTATGGGCACATGGCAGGGCGCAGAAGAAAAGGAACTCCACATGGTTTTTAGATGCCATGTCCCATTTGAAGCCCCCTGATGCACCCTTACAGTAGAAACTCCCAAGAAGTGATCCCATTTTGGAAACTAGGGGATAAGGTGCCAGTTTTATTGGTACTATTTTTGTGTACATATGATTTTTTTGATCATTCATTATAACACTTTATGGGGCAAAGTGACAAAAAAAATTGGTTGTTTTAGCACAATTTTTAATTTATTTATTTTTACAGCGTTCACCTGAGGGGTTCGGTCAAGTGACATTTTTATAGAGCAGATCATTATGGACGTGGCGATACCTACTATGTATACTTTCTTATTTATTTAAGTTTTACATAATTTTTTTTTTGTTTTAAAAATGCTATGTTTTAATGTGTCCATGTTCTGAGAGCTATATATTTTTTATTTTTTGCAATTTTCTTATGTAGGGGCTAATTTTCGGTATGAGGTGACTGTTTTATTGGTACTATTTTGTGGGACATACGCCTTTTTGATCACTTGGTGTTGCACTTTTTGTGATGTAAGGTGACAAAAATGGCTTTTTTTTTAGTTTTTTTTATGGCGTTATCGGACTGGATCGATTATGTGATATATTTATAGAGCCGACCGTCACGGACGCAGCAATACCAAATATGTCCATTTTATTTTTAACATTTTTTTATTCCTTACATGGGGAATTTTTTTTTTTTACATGTGAAACCTTTTTTTTTTCTACACTTTGCGTCCCCCATAATGTCATACAAGACCTCTGGGGGACATTTAACTTCACTTATTTTTTTTTTCCCACTCTTGATTTCTCCTGTAACTGGGGCTGACATAGTAGCCCCAGTTACAGGAGAAATGCACCCCCCCCCCCCCCCCCCCCCCGAGAGGCTGTACAGCACAATACAGCGCTGTACAGCCTCAGTGCAGGCCTGATCGAGGTCTCTGAAAGACCTCACAGCTCCTGCACTCTCCCGGCCCAGGCGATCACATGACCGCCGGGCCGGAACAGTAAGCGCATAGCGCTTCCTGCTCTGTATATACACAGCGCTCGGTGAGCGCTGTGTATACAGCGATCTACAAGGCAGGGACACCTGGGCACTGTCCCTGCCTTCTCTAAGGGTTGCCCTGCTGTCACTAAAAGCGGGCAACCCGATCAGCAGCTGCACGAGTAGCGTGCAGCTGCGATCTCTGAATGGACGTTTTAAAACATCCATTCAGAGATAGAGAACCACGTTTATATTCGATGGGCGGACGGGAGGTGGTTAAAGAAGAGAGGTACATGCAAATAAATCTGCAGCTGTCACTTGGAAGAAGGTGGAGGGAGAGCTGTGGATTTAGTGGACTCTTATGTCTATACAGTGCCTTGAAAACTTATTCATACCCCTTGAACTTTTCCAAATTTTTAATGTTACATCCCCAACCTACCGTATTTTTCGCTTTATAAGACGCACCCCATTTTAGAGTAGAAAAACAAGAAAAAATATTTTTCATCAGACCTCAGATTAGCCCATCAGTACCCCCAGACCTCAGATTAAAATAAAAAAATAATCTTACCTGCCCTGCTCCACGGCTCCTCTTCAGCTGTTGCGCTCCCATCTTCCCGGCCTGCGCTGCACTGTCACATGACTGCGTGCAGCGTCAGGTCATAGTGTGCGCACTACGTCCTGACGCTGTATGGGGTCAGGACAGTGCAGCGCAGGCCAGAAAGATGGAAGCGCGACAGCTGAAGAGGAGCCGTGGCGCAGACCAGGGAGGGTAAATATTCCCTGCGCTTGTGGCGCTTCACTCCCCGCTCCTAATACATACTAGTGAGCGCTTCCATAATGGAAGCGCTCACTAGTATTCCTTTTATAAGACGCACTGACATTTTCCCCCCACTTTTGGGGAGAAAAAAGTGCGTCTTCTAAGCGAAAAATACGGTAAATACATTTTATGTGATAGATGAACACAAAGTAGCAAGTCTGTGTGAAGTGAAAAGAAAATGGCAAATGTTCTTCAAAATTTGGAATAAATAAAAATCTGGAAAGTGTGGTGTGCATTTGTATTCAGCCCCCCTTAGCCACTACTTTGTAGGACCACCTTTCGCTGCAATTACAGCTGCAAGTCTTTTAGGGTGTGTTTCTACCAGCTTTGCACATCTAGAGGCTGACATTTTTGCCCATTCTTTTTTGCATAATAGCTCAAGCTCAGTCAGATTGGATGGAAAGCATAGATTCTCAATGCGATTTAAATCTGGACTTTGGCTGTTTCTGTAATTAGTGCTCTCCTTGCCTGAGCCATCAGTTTAGGTGGACAGCCATGTCTTGGTAGGTTTGCAGTTGTGCCATGCTCCTTCCATTTTCAGATGGACTGAACAGTGCTCCGTGAGATGTTCAGAGCTTGGGATATTTTTTTTTTTTTTTTTTAATAACCTAACCCTGCTTTACACTTTTCCACAACATTATCCCTGACCTGTCTGGTGTGTTCCTTGGTTTTTATGATGCTGTTTGATCACTCATGTTCTCTAACAAACCTCAGAGACCTTCAAAGAACAGCTATACTAGGAATAAATTACACAGGTGGACTCCATTTACTAACTAGGTGACCTAAGACAATTGTTCACACTGAATTTTATTTAGGGGTATCAGAGTTCCGGGGGCTGAATACGAATGCACGCCACACTTTTCAGATTTATTTATTAAGAATTTTGAAAAACATGTCTTTTCTTTACACTGCACACACTGCTACTTTGTGTTGGTCTATCACATGAAATACATTTAAGTTTGTGGGTGTAATGTGAAATGTTAAATAAACATTAAATAATAAAAAGTTCAAGGGGTATGTATACTTTTTCAAAGCACAAGATGCACAATATTCCAGTACAGTGACATTGTACTGAAGACCAGAATTTGTCCCCCTTTACTAGAGATGTCAAAATCTCAAGAGGTTATCCTAGGCCTAGTACTGATTTACAAGTGCCAGCTCATCTGACTTTGTTGGTATGTGGATGGCATCTCGAAAATTGCTGCTCTGACCTGAGCCTACAGAACTGTGGTTCAACTTAGAAAAATGAGGGCAAAATACAATTCTAAGCACTATTTGTACTCACCAGTGAGGTCAGAGAGTTGCGCTTCATGTAAAGTCTCTCAAGATACTTAAGTCCTTCACCTTTTAGCAGTTCTAGAGGAAAGTGGTTTAGATTGCGGTAATTCAAGAAGAGATTCTTGTGCCTTTCCAGCTTGGCCACAGAGATGGTCTGGCAGAGTTCAGATGCCATGTTTGGCTGGGGTCCATACAACTGGACAAAGTGCATATCAACATCTCAAATCATCTATAAAAACAGGACACAAAATAAATAAAATGTAAAAATTAACATATAATGCAAAATTTTACTCAGGGAAACAAGGTCACAGATGTCCTTTGACCATTAGAAAAGTCAAACCAGGCAGGATATATTACAATGGTTTAATGTTGTCTGTGACCTTGTTCTCTATAAAGTAAATACTGAAGTTGTATTGCAGTAAACTAAATGTTTCCATGTAGCCATAGTAATGGGGTGAAAAAAAAAAAAAAGAAGGAAAGGACGCAGGGTGAAGGAAAACTTTTTGGGCAATCTTAAAGGGGTCATTTAACAATTTGTAACTGATGACCTATCAAAAGAATGGGGCTGAGCTGCGCCTAGACCACGTGACCGATGGTTGTGATGTCACTAGCCTAGGGTAAGCAGTCAGAGGAGCGCTGGGCCTTCTGAAATGGCTGATAGTCGGTGATCCTGGGTGTTGGAGCCCCACCGATCAGATTCTGATACCCTCTGGAGGTGGCTTATCTCCTGTGAAAAAGGAATCGGGTAAGTTGAAAACCAACTAGCTGGTCCTTCTTTCCCCAGGATCTGCCATCTAAGAAGAGTTGACATCCTCATAACCACAGATAGTCGACTGGTCCCCCAAGGGGGTTTATAATGGGTATGAGGAACTTTAGGTAATATTTTCTAACAGCCCAGTCTAAAGTCTGATAAAGGATGGGTAATAGCTCGAAGATACTGGCTGTGAATATGTGCACAAAAGAACTTTAAAAAAACCTCTAATTGGCACTTTTCTAAAATATAAATATATACATATACACACACACACACACACACACACACACACACACATTTTAAAAGAACATCCTGAAGCTGTTCATAGTTAAAGGGGTATGTCTTGGTGACATAGCCTCCTGAATATTATTATCTACTTGATGTTATTTTGTCTCAAATTTGCAATCAGAATTAAAATATACAGAAGTGATTCTTACATGTGAAAGAGGCCTAAAGGATATCTTGGGATATTTATGTCAGTGATTCACATGTGTACTGTTTATGGTCTCCACAAACTGCTCACGTATCTATTGACTTTAATATGTGTGTATTCACACATCTGTGGTTTTCCACGAATCGTGGGTCAGTGGTGACACCACAGAGTCATACCCTACTTTGTCTCCGATTATGGATCCCTCACGCACATTATAATCTATGGCGCTGTGAAATTCAACAGCCTCATAAAACACATTGGGTAAGAATCTTTTTTTTGTTTTTTACCGTTTATTTCTAATTCTAAAATACCAAAGACAGCAGAAGACAACAAAAGGAAAAAAGCGATGAAATGAGCGCGTCAGAGGGACCGGTGAGGTGATTTTTTGAGGAAGTTTTAAAGGGAACCTGTCACCAGGATTTTGTGTATAGAGCTGAGGACATGGGCTGCTAGATGGCCGCTAGCACATCCGCAATATCCAGTCCCCATAGCTCTGTGTGCTTTTATTGTGTAAAAAAAAAAAAAAAAAAACTTTGATACAAATGCAAATTAACCTGAGAGGAGTCCTGTACGTGAGATGAGTCAGGGACAGGACTCATCTCAGGTTAATTTGCATATGTATCAAATAGTTGTTTTTTACACAATAAAAGCACACAGAGCTATGGGGACTAGATATTGCAGATGTGCTAGCGGCGATCTAGCAACCCATGTCCTCAGCTCTATACACAAAATCCAGGTGACAGGTTCCCTTTAAGCTATTCTGAATCTTTATTGTTTGACCACAGAAGGCAGATCTGTTGTGGGTTCCTTCCAGATTTGCCTCAGATTTCGCTCTATTAATCGCAAAAGGTGAAACGCATATTGGAAATCCACAGCATAAATTGACACGCTGCAGATTTAGGCCTCATACACACGATCATATGTTTGCTCTGCGCCTGATATGCATTTTATGTGTATTGCACATGGACCCATTCATTTCAATCGTTCTGCAAAATACAGTCCTGATCAAAAGTTTAAGACCACTTGAAAAATGGCAAAAAAAAACATATTTTACATTGTTGGATCTTAACAAGGTTCCAAGTAGATTAACATGCAACAAGAAGAAAGGAGAGTGAGAAAACATTTTTGAGCATTCAATTATTGAAAATAAGCGCGCTGCCTTCCTGTGACTTGCCTATGATGATCTAGCCCCCTGGATCTCACAGGCCAGAAGCTGTATGAGTAATACACACAGTAATACTCATACAGCCAATGCATTCCAATACAGAAGTATTGGAATGCATTGTAAAGGATTAGACCCCCAAAAGTTCAAGTCCCAAAGTGGGACAAAAATTAAGTGACAAAAAAAAAAGTTGAAAAAATAAAGTTTTCCCCCCCAAAAAATTAAGTTTCAAGTAAAAATAAACAAAAACGTCATTTGCGTCTTTACAAATGGTGGCTCACTCCGGACGAAACTGTGGATAGGTGCTACAAACCCACAAGAGGGACACCCACCCTCCAATTAGGATTTATAAAATATAGCAGAAAGATGGGTGAGCACTCAACAACTGGAGTTTTTAAACTTTTAAGTTTAATTAAACACAATAAAATTGATAATAAAATTTACAATTGTACATAAAATTCTATATGCTATAATTAAATCTATCAATTCGCATAAATACACTTATAGGGAATTTCACAATCACTTTTCTGAAGAGTCTATAATATAGCGCAATGGTGAAATATTCTGTGGTTTCGCTGGCTAATGTTTTGTGTATGTCTAGTGCAGTGATGGCGAACCTATGGCACGGGTGCCAGAGGCGGCACTCAGAGCCCTCTGTGGGCACCCGCACTGTGAAAAAAGTCTATGGTGTACCAATATGCCTTAGACCTTTCCTGCCATTCATCAGCGCAGGGCGCACTATGAACACCACAGGCAGGGCACTGAATGTAGGCAGGCTTTAATAGCTAAATGATAAAGTACATGGAATATATACTATATTGAACTATAGTATTCAGGTTAAATTGCCGTGTTGGCACTTTATGATAAATAAGTGGGGTTTGGGTTGCAGTTTGGGCACTCGGCCTCTAAAAGGTTCGACATTACTGGTCTAGTGTATACACCACATCTCTTTATCTAGTCTCCAATTTATAGCCCACAGTCTGGTCTACCAATCAGTGACCCATGTTCGATAATATCCATTTGCATAATATTGCGCATATATTCCAATTGCCTAAATGGCTGGCATATGGTACCGTCTCGTGCAGCCTTATATTTATGTAGTTCCGATTCTATAGTACGAGTATAGCCGGTCTTTGTAAGGATTACGGTGGTGTTCTCACCTTACCATCCTTATTTCTGTTGCAAGCCTTCCTTTAGTTTTGCGAGGGCCACAGTTGGCGTCTCTCTGCGTGCTCTTTCCGCTAACTCACCCGAATTCTCGAGGGAGTTGAGGCTCTGTTCCGGTTTAGGCCGACTCACGTGACTTGTATCCAACGCAACAAGCGAAAACAAAGTCAGTCTTGATTCCAGGCATTAATTATGATTATTGAAATTCTCGCATGGCCATGCTAATCCTTGCGGAGGTATTCCTTCTGTAATATGTGCGATCCAGCCCAGACGCGTTTTGGGAACTCTCCTTCCCTTCATCAGTGGTATCGCACTCTTGTCGGCCTCCGCCTTTTATACCCACAGTCTGGGTCAAACTGTGGATTCCTGGATTTCAATGGACTATAAATAATCATGTTGCGTTTTATATACGTTTGTTATGCATCTTTTTGTACTTCTGCGTTTTTTGTAATATAGACTCCTTTCCTCTAAGTCTAGTGTACAAAAGGAAAATAAGATCCGAGAACGTCCCACATAAAGTAAAAAAAAAAAAGAAAAAAGAAAAAAAGAAAGAAGTATACGTATTAGGTATCGCCGCGTCCGTATCGACCGGCTCTATAAACATATCACATGACCTAACCCCTCAGATGAACACTGTAAAAAATAAAAACTGTGCTAAATAAACCATTTTTTTGTCACCTTACATCACAAAAAGTGTAATAGCAAGCGATCAAAAAGTCACACGCACCACAAAATAGTGCCAATAACAGTCATCTGGCTCTCAGACTATGGAAACACTAAAACATGATATTTTTTGCTTCAAAAAATGAAATCACATACATATATATATATATATATACACATATATATATATATATATATATATATATATATATATATATATATATATATATATATATATATACATACATACACACACACATACATATACACACATATACACATACACACACGGTATCGCCGCGTCCGTGACAACCTGGTCTATAAAAATATCACATGATCTAACCGGTCAGATGTATGTTGTAAATAACAAAAAATAAAAATGGTGCCAAAACAGCTATTTCTTGTTATCTTGCCTCACAAAAAGTGTAATATAGAGCAACCAAAAATCATGTACCCTAAACTAGTACCAACAAAACTTCCACCCTATCCCGTAGTTTCTAAAATGGGGTCACTTTTTTGGAGTTTCTACTCTAGGGGTGCATCAGGGGGGCTTCATATGGGACATGGTGTAAAAAAAAAAAGTCCAGCAAAATCTGCCTTCCAAAAACCGTATGGCATTTATTTCATTCTGCGCCCTGCAGTGTGCCCGTGAAGCAGTTTACGACCACATATGGGGTGTTTCTGTAAACTACAGAATCAGGGCCATAAATAGAGTTTTGTTTGGCTGTTAATCCTTGCTTTGTTACTGGAAAAAATGGATTAAAATGGAAAATTTGCCCAAAAATTGAAATTCTGAAATTTCATCTCCATTTGCCAATAACTCGTGGAACACCTAAAGGGTTAACGACGTATGTAAAATCAGTTTTGAATCCCTTGAGGGGGTGTAGTTTCTTAGATGGGGTCACTTTTATGGAGTTTCTATTCTAGGGGTGCATCAAGGGGGCTTAAAATGGGACATGGTGTCAAAATAACCAGTCCAGCAAAATCTGCCTTCCAAAAACCATATGGCATTCCTTTCCTTCTGCGCCTTACCGTGTGCCCGTACAGTAGTTTACGACCACATATGAGGTGTTTCTGTAAACTACAGAATCCGGGCAATAAATATTGAGTTTTGTTTGGCTGTTAACCCTTGCTTTTTTATATTTATTTATTTTTTCAGTTACAATGGAAAATCTGCCAAAAAAGTGAAATTTTGAAATTGTTAACCCTTTAGGTGTTCCACAAGAATTAATGGAAAAATAGAGAGACAGTATGTAAAATCAGTTTTGAATACCTTGAGGGGTGTAGTTTCTAGAATGGGGTCATTTTTGGGTGGTTTCTGTGGCGGAACCCGCCTCGCCACTGGGCATTGGAGAGGCCTGGCTACCCGCCTCCTACCTACTGACTATGGCCCCTGGTGAATTTGTACGTTAAATGCAATTTGGGCATGTGGTATTGTGTATTGCTGCTACTGGCCCTTTGGGGGCCATCCGTGGACATGTTATGACTTTTGGGAGCGATGCCCTTTGAGACTGTGTAGCAGATTGCATTCAGGCTGTCTTAAATATTGTGTGTGTTATTATGGGTTCGGTTAAATTGTATTGCTGTGTGTTGTGGACTGTATATATCTTGCTCTTGCTGTAATGTTTGCATGTTACAGGCATTGCTGTTCTGTGCCTCTTCTCCTCCCCCTTTCTCCTGTCCCATTGTTTCCCCGGCAGGGTGTTGTCGCAGGGACACTGGGAGACCAGTTTAAACCAGCTGCTCTGTCCCTCCTCAATCTCCCATCAGCCCTTGCAATTGTCTGGCCCCCCCCTTCCTTGTACCATAGTCCTAGGTACCCTATTGTATGTAAATGAGGCTGTTGGGGGGTTTAAAGTAGGTGTTCCATGTCTAAATAAAGTCAGTTCCTGTTTTAACCCTCAAAGTGAAGTGTCGTCTCATTCTTGGGGGAGGATTTACGGTATGCTGTTCCAGTTTGACTGCTAGAAGCGTAAACCTATTCGTATGGTTTCCTATTCCACTGTCTACAGCATTCATATGCTCGAGAGGATTTATATGCTTCTTCGGGTCGGTGATTGTGGTGTCTGCCAGAGTGCTTGGAAACCTCAGGAAACGCTAGGAGCATCCGTCAACGGAGGTACTCAGTCGGGGTGCCAGGTGATCCGTTACAGTTTCTATTATGTAAGCCTCGCAAAGTGACTTCAGACCTGAACTGGTCCCTAAAAATTGTGTTTTTGAAAAATTCTGAACAATCTAAATTCTAAGCCTTGTAACATCCCCCAAAAATATATAATTCCCAAAATGATCCAAGCATGAAGTAGACATATGGGGAATGTAAAGTAATAACTATTTTTGGAGGTATTACTATGTATTATAGAAGTAGAGAAATTGAAACTTGGAAATTTGCCATTTTTAAAAAAAATTGCTAAATTTTGTATTTTTTTATAAATAAAAATTGAGGTTTTTTTTTACTTAATTTTACCAGTGTCATGAAGTACAATATGTGACGAAAAAACAATCTCAGAATGGCCTGGATAATTCAAAGCGTTTTAAAGTCAACACCACTTAAAGCGACACTGGTCAGATTTGCAAAAAAATGGCCTGGTCCTTAAGGTGAAATAAGGCCAAATCTGTGCAAAGATGTGGATTCATTGTCATTTTCTGTTAGGTAGTCACACGTTGTGATGGCAAAGGCAAAAATACTCTCCTTTTTGAACATGGTCAGGTTGTTGAACTGCATAAGCAGGGTCTCTCACAGCGAGCCATCGCTGCTGAAGTGGGACGCAGGAAGACAGTCATTTGGAATTTCCTAAATGATCCTGAGGGTTATGGAACAAAAAAGTCAAGTGGAAGACCGAAAAAAATGTCATCAGCACTGAGCCGGAGGATCCAATTGGCTGTCCATCAAGACACTGGATGATCCTTCGACCCAAATTAAGGCCCTTACTGGTTCTGACTGCAGCCCCATAACCAGACGGCATCTGAGACTGAAGGGCTTCAAAAACAAAAAACGCCTTCAAAGACCTAGTCTCCTTGAACGCCACAGAACTGCTCGTTTGGACTTTGCAAGAGAGCACCAAACATGGGACATTCAAAAGGTGGAAGAAAGTTTTATTCTCTGATGAGAATTTTTTTTTACCTTGAGGGTCCTGATGGTTTCCAACGTTACTGGCATGATAAGCAGATCCCACCTGAGATGTTTTCTACGCGCCACAGTGGAGGGGGTGCCATAATGGTCTGGGGTGCTTTTTCCTTCAGTGGAACAATGGAGCTTCAGGAAGTGCAGGGGCGTCAAACGGCCGCTGGCTATGTCCAGATGTTGCAGAGAGCATTCCTCATGACTGGGGGCCCTCATCTGTGTGGTAATGACTGTTTTTCAACAGGACAGCGCTACAGTACACAATGCCCGCAGGACAAGGTACTTCTTCCAGGAGAATACCATCACTCTTTTGGCCCATCCTGCATGTTCCCCTGATCTAAATCCAATTGAGAACCTTTGGGGGATGGATGGCAAGGGAAGTTTACAAAAATGGACAACAGTTCCAGACAGTAGATGGCCTTCGTGCAGCAGTCTTCACCACTTGGAGAAATGTTCCCACTCCTCATGGAAACGCTTGCATCAAGCATGCCGAAACGAATTTTGGAAGTGATAAAACAATAACGGCGGAGCTACGCATTACTGAGTTCATGTTTGGAAGTTGGATTTCTGTTTTGGGGGAGGGGTTTATTTTTTTTTGGAGGTGCGGTCCTAAACTTTTAATCAGCTGAAAAACAGCCCGTTTCAGTTTATTCGTTGTTTTCATTAAATTGAATGCTCAAAAAATGTTTTGTCTCACTCCCATTTCTTCTTGTTGCATGTTGAAGCTCTACTTGGAACCTTGTTAAGATCCAGCCATGCTAAATATGATGATTTTTTGCAATTTTTCAAATGGTCTTAAACTTTTGATCAGGACTGTATACGGACAGCACATGGACATTATCCGTGAGATGTACGCATCCATGTGGCCATTATGCAAATTATGGAACATGTCCTATTCTTGTCTGTTTTGTGGGGGAAGAATAGCTATTTCTAGAAAAAAGGTGCTACATAGGCTAAAACCTGGAGAGGGTATGCAGGTTTGGTGTCCTACATGAAATGTTAGTTAATGAGCTCTTTTTTTAAACTTGTTTGTGAGTATATGAAATAAAAAAAGTATTGCACTTTATATTCACTGGATGGCGCTATGTTTTCTCTCTTCATTCATCCTTTGATGTAAGAGTAAATGCGTCCATGAATTAGGTTTACCGCTGTCAAGTGGAAGGGACACTGATATTGAAGATTGCTCAAGACATTGGAGACTAAACAAGGGTGGTCCTAGGGATCTTTTTTTTCTTTTTTGAGGTTGTGAATTGAGTCCTGTGTACATTTTAGATTTTTTCAGTGTGGCTAGCTCAAGAGTCTTTTTAATTAGAAGTTTTCCAAGACACTGGTGGAGGCAAATTTACGCTGCTGCTTTTTTCGCAGTGTGTAGATAAGATTTCACTAAGTCTACACGACGACATTTGTATAATGGCAGTCTATGGTGTTGCACTGCAACATGCTGCGACGCAACAGTCGCCGAAAAATCCATCTCGAATGGATTTTCTGCGACTGTTGCGTCGCAGCATGTTGCAGTGCAACACCATAGACTGCCATTATAAAAATTGTCGCGCGACATTAGTGCAACAAAATGTCGCGCAACAAATGTAGTCGTGTAGACGTAGCCACATGGCAAATGTGCAGCACATGCTTTCATTAAGAAAATCGGACAACCTCCTTATCTGATTATCTAGGGTCCAAAATTTGGACCCTAGATAATCACATTTCCTGACATGACTGAGATCTGTCTGAAAATGGCATTGTTTTGGGGGGGGGGGTGGAGTTCCATGATTTGGACTCAAAACCATAGAAACCCCCCCCCCCCCGACATACAATTTTCAGACAGATCTCATTCGTGTCAGGAAATGTCTAATGCTGATCCGTAAATGTAATTATAGAGTGCCAAGAAGTTTAGTGGTTATATTTCAGGATGATGAACTTCTAGATCAAGAGTGATGTCTGCCTGTAGTGAGGGACTGCTATTATCCACAGCCTACTGTAGGAGAGTCCCCGGAATAATAATGGACGGACGATACGTGCCACCAGAGGTCCTGGCTTCGGTGGAGTTAGTACCGGATCATTGCGGTTACAGCGGCGTATGCTGCTGGCGCAGCGTGTCCGGGCCGGTTTTTACTGCGAACAGGTAAAGAGCTGGGGGGTGCCTGTTCCCCATGGCCAGCCCAGGTTTTTGGTGGAGCTGGGCCTTTAAAGAGCCCAGCCTGCTGATGATGGGGGTGGGGTGTGTCTTGCTGTGCTAGAGATTTCCACAGTCAGTGCTGGTGAAGGAGAGTCTGGGCGCAACACACATTGAAGGATAGTCCTGGGACCTGTGGTGCTACGAGCCGAAGGGGCTCTGGCCTGAGGGAGACAAAGGCAGGTAGCTTACAAGCCTGCAGAACTGCTGTGGTCTGTTCAAAACAAGGTGACTCAAACCTGCTGTTTATTTTCTATGGAAGGACTTTTGTTTTATGCACTATGTGGATATGCACCTGTGTGGTCTGCACATTGCCTGTTATGCCTTTGGTGTAAATAAAGTCACGGTGTACCACAAAGACTGTCTGTGATTGCCTCAATACTGCCGCCGCTACTGTAGCCTACCACGAGCACATCCCCACACTACTTACATCCTCCATACAGAAAAACTTGAAAACAGCCTCATAAAATCATCATCTTTTATATTGTGAACACATCGGCACGTCATTCCTGATGGTCCAAAATGTTTTGCTCATAGCAACTTACAGACACGAGAGGAGAGTATCAGATGTTGAAATCGGATAACAGAGGAAACAGGTGCTGGTTACAATATTGTGATCGAGTCAGTCGACATCAATGCAATAGCGGAAGAGAGCAGCCGCCGATCTCCTGCTTCCAAGAAATGTGGAAGTTACGGACAATCCATACGCTTCCAGAGAAAAAGGCCCTTGTAGAAAACCGCTCTGAAGCACATATCACAAAATTATCTGCACCTTCATATACTTCTGTCATAGAAATCTGCTCCCTCGAGCTCATGCTCAGGATACACACCAGTGTCATGTGTATAGCTCCTGCATACACTGCTAGAGTTATCCTGTAAAGCTAGGCATACCAAAAGGGGTTTTCTGGGACTTAAAAGGGGTTTTCCCCATGAAAAATATTCTACAGTTTTCAAACCAACACCCGGGTCTGAATACTTTTGTAACTGAATGTAATTGAAAATGTATCATAGCTACTGAGTTATTCACTGAAAGCTATCTGTATAGCGCCACCTGCTGTTTGCGCTTTTTCTAATTTCTATGTCCTGCTCACTGAACCTAAGTGTGCACGGCAAAATCCATGGCAGAAATATCAGGCGCTGAAAACGGGTAGTTTTTGGTGGAATAGTTCCAATTTGGTGGCGGTTTTAGAGGAGTATTTGGAAGTGTGTTTAGAAGAGGTTTTGCCAGCGGTTTTCTTATTTGGTGGTGGAAATGCCACTAAACTTTTTTTTGCTGCTTCCCCATTGACTTCAATACAAAATCCTCCATCAATCTGATTCTAAGGATTTTAATTTAGCAGTGGAAATTTTTTTTTTTTTTTAAATGTCACCGTGTACACATAGTGACTTTATTTTCCATTGCAGTCAATGAAAAGCTAATGGAGGTTTGATGGCGGATTTAATTTGTGTGAATATAACCTTAGACAGAAGGTCATGCCCATTTCCATCTGTCAACTGCCACCAGCAGAAAGAACGCACCCCTGAGAAAAGATATGCCCCCTTAAGCAGACAGCTTGAAGTAAATATAGCAGAACAATTGGCGCAATGAATGGAGAGATCTCTGGATCCATGTGAGGTACAGGGCTGGTTCTCACTGTTAGAAAGAGTGCCCTGTACTATAGGATGTCTGATTTTCATTTTTTACATTAGTCATGGGATAACCCCTTTAAGTAGTGATGAACTATCCATGGATAGGTGATCAACGGTCTAAAGAGTCCACAGCACCTGTGTTCCGTACATTGTATAGTGGCTGTACTTGGCATCGCAGCTCAATCCGATTCACTTGACTAATAGAGTCGGTCAACTTTCTACAGGAATAACAGGAATGACAGAATGTATAGTTCTGAGAATACAAGGATTTACTAAAACGTGAGGTGACAGGTCCTCTTGAAGAGGTGTTCCAGGACTGGTCTAGTTTTGATAAATTCCTTGGACTTGTACAGTTCTACGTCCACTGAACAGAAGGCATTACGTAACTGTGGAAAAAGATCTTACTTCATGTTTGGATCAATTTGAAAATGACTTTTTTTGGGGATGTTAGAAGGCTTAGAAGCAAATCTTGAAATTTTTCGTAAAATTTCCAAAACCCACTTAATAACCCCTTTGGGACACAGCCTTATTTCACCTTGAGGACCAGGCCATTTTTTGCAAATCTGACCAGTGTCACTTTAAGTGGTGATAACTTTAAAACGCTTTGACTTATCCAGGCCATTCGGAGATTGTTTTTTCGTCACATATTGTACTTCATGACACTGCTAAAATGAAGTAAAAAAAAAATATATATATAATTCAATTTTTATTTATATAAATACAAAATTTACTAAAGATTTGTAAAAAATGGCAAATTTCCAAGTTTCAATTTCTCTACTTCTATAATACATAGTAATACCTCCAAAAATAGTTGTTACTTTACATTCCCCATATGTCTACTTCATGTTTGGATCATTTTGGGAATATTTTATTTTTTTGGGATGTTACAAGGCTTAGAAGTTTAGAAGCAAATCTTGAAATTTTTAAGAAATTTTCAAAAACACAATTTTTAGGGACCAGTTCAGGTCTGAAGTCACTTTGCGAGGCTTACATTTACTACCCAAAAATGACCCCATTCTAGAAACTACACCCCTCAAGGTATTCAAAACTGATTTTACAAATGTCATTAACCCTTTAGGTGTTCCACAAGAATTAATGGAAAATAGAGATACAATTTCCAAATTTCACTTTTCTGGCAGATTTTCCATTTTAATAATTTTTTTCCAGTTACAAAACAAGGGTTAACAGCTAAACAAAACTCAATATTTATGGCCCTGATTCTGTAGTTTACAGAAACACCCCATATGTGGTCGTTAACTACTGTACGGGCACACGGCAGGGCGCAGGAGGAAAGGAATGCCATACGGTTTTTGGAAGGCAGATTTTGCTGGACTGTTTTTTTGACACCATGTCCCATTTGAAGCCCCCCTGATGCACCCCTAGAATAGAAACTCCAAAAAAAGGGACCCCATTTTAGAAACTACGGGACAGGGTGGCAGTATTGTTGGTACTAGTTTAGGGTACATATGACTTTTGGTTGCTCTATATTACACTTTTTGTGAGGCAAGGTAACAAGAAATAGCCGTTTTGGCACAGTTTTTGGAAACTATTTTTTCAACTTTTTTTTCACTTTATTTTTTGTCCCACTTTGGGACTTGAACTTTTGGGGGTCTAATCCTCTACAATGCATTCCAATACTTCTCTATTGGAATGCATTGGCTGTATGAGTAACTGTGTATTACTCATACAGCTTCCGGCCTGTGAGATCCAGGGGGCTGGATCTCACAGGCACGTCACAGGAAGGCATCGCGCTGCCTCCCATGCCATCGGGTCCCCCCTACAGCCCCATGGGGACCCGATGGCACCACCGCACCAGGTAAAAGCCGCAGGTCTGACCGACACGGGGGGGGGGGTTATCCACGCATTTAGCCGAGGTGCCTGCTCAATGATTTGAGCAGGCACCGGGTTCCGATCACCGCCCGCCGTGGTCGGAACAGCACATGATGTACCGATACGTCAAGTGTCCTGAAGAGGGGTTAAGGACCAGTTCAGGTCTGAAGTCACTTTGTGCGGCTTACATAATAGAGGCCACCCAAAAATGATCCCATTTTAAGAAACTACACAACAAGGTATCCAAAACTGATTTTACAAACTTTGTTAACCCTTTAGGTGTTCCACAAGAATTAATGGAAAACTGAGAAAATTTTCAGAATTTCACTTTTTTGGCAGATTTTACATTTTAACCGCCTCAGGACCGCCGTACGCAGGATTGCGTCCTGGCGGCGGCCCTGCTCTTCTGGGTGGACGCATATACGCGTCCTCTCGCGATAGCCGAGATTTCCTGTGAACGCGCGCACACAGACGCGCGCGTTCACAGGATCGGAAGGTAAGCGAGTGGATCTCCAGCCTGCCAGCGGCGATCGTTCGCTGGCAGGCTGGAGATACGATTTTTTTTTTTTAACCCCTAACAGGTATATTAGACGCTGTTTTGATAACAGCGTCTAATATACCTGCTACCTGGTCCTCTGGTGGTCCCCCATATAAACTTACGGATCCACGAAACACATACGGACGTCTGAATGGAGCCTTACAGGGGGGTGATCAGGGAGTCCATATGGGTGATCACCCCCCTGTAAGGCTCCAGACATTTTTTTGGCCCAAGTTAAAGGAAATTGTAAGAAAAAAAAGAAAAAAAAGAAAAAAAAAAAAAATGTCTCATATTCCACTAACTTGTGTCAAAAAATAAAATATCACATGAACTCACCATACCCCTCACGGAATCCAAATGCGTAAAATATTTTAGACATTTATATTCCAGACTTCTCACGCTTTAGGGCCCCTAAAATGCCAGGGCAGTATAAATACTGCACATGTGACCCCATTTCGGAAAGAAGACACCCCAAGGTATTCCGTCAGGGGCATATTGAGTCCATGAAAGATTTAAATGTTTGTCCCAAGTTAGCGGAAAGGGAGACTTTGAGAAAATACAAAAAAAAATAAAAATTTCCGATAACTTGTGGCAAAAAAATAAAAAAATTCTATGAACTCGCCATGCCCCTCATTGAATACCTTGGGGTGTCTTCTTTCCAAAATGGGGTCACATGTGGGGTATTTATACTGCCCTGGCATTTTAGGAACCCGAAAGCGTGAGAAGAAGTCTGGGATCCAAATGTCTAAAAATGCCCTCCTAAAAGGAATGTGGGCCGCTTTGCGCATCTAGGCTGCAAAAAATTGGCACACATGTGGTATCGCCGTACTCAGGAGAAGTTGGGGAATGTGTTTTGGGGTGTCATTTTACATATACCCATGCTGGGTGAGATAAATATCTTGGTCAAATGCCAACTTTGTATAAAAAAAAAAAAAAGGGAAAAGTTGTCTTTTGCCAAGATATTTCTCTCACCCAGCATGGGTATATGTAAAATGACACCCCAAAACACATTGCCCAACTTCTCCTGAGTATGGAGATACCACATGTGTGACACTTTTTTGCCGCCTAGGTGGGCAAAGGGGCACACATTCCAAAGAGCACCTTTAGGATTTTACAGGTAATTTTTTTTACACATTTTGATTTCAAACTACTTACCACACATTAGGGCCCCTAGAATGCCAGGGCAGTATAACTACCCCACAAGTGACCCCATTTTGGAAAGACACCCCAAGGTATCCCGTGAGGGGCATGGCGAGTTTCTAGAATGTTTTATTTTTTGTCACAAGTTAGCGGAAAATGATGATTATTTTTTATTTTATTTTTTTCTTACAAAGTCTCATATTCCACTAACTTGTGACAAAAAAATTCTAGGAACTCGCCATGCCCCTCACGGAATACCCTGGGGTGTCTTCTTTCCAAAATGGGGTCACTTGTGGGGTAGTTATACTGCCCTGGCATTTTAGGGGCCCATATGCGTGAGAAGTAGTTTGCAATCAAAATCTGTAAAAAATGACTGGTGAAATCCGAAAGGTGCTCTTTGGAATGTGTGCCCCTTTGCCCACCTAGGCTGCAAAAAAGTGTCACACATCTGGTATCGCCGTACTCGGGAGAAGTTGGGGAATGTGTTTTGGGGTGTCATTTTACATATACCCATGCTGGGCGAGATAAATATCTTGGCAAAAGACAACTTTTCCCATTTTTTTTATACAAAGTTGGCATTTGACCAAGATATTTCTCTCACCCAGCATGGGTATATGTAAAATGACACCCCAAAACACATTCCCCAACTTCTCCCGAGTACGGCGATACCAGATGTGTGACACTTTTTTGCAGCCTAGGTGGGCAAAGGGGCACACATTCCAAAGAGCACCTTTCGGATTTCACCGGTCATTTTTTACAGATTTTAATTGCAAACTACTTCTCACGCATATGGGCCCCTAAAATTCCAGGCCTTATGCCTATCCCATGCATGCTTAAACTCCTTAACTGTATTTGCAGCTACCACTTCTGCAGGAAGGCTATTCCATGCATCCACTACTCTCTCAGTAAAGTAATACTTCCTGATATTACTTTTAAACCTTTGCCCCTCTAATTTAAAACTATGTCCTCTTGTAGTTTTTCTTCTTTTAAATATTCTTTCCTCTTTTACCTTGTCGATTCCCTTTATGTATTTAAAAGTTTCTATCATATCCCCTCTGTCTAGTCTTTCTTCCAAGCTATACATGTTAAGGTCCTTTAATCTTTCCTGGTACATTTTATCCTGCAATCCATGTACCAGTTTAGTAGCTCTTCTCTGAACTCTCTCCAAAGTATCAATATCCTTCTGGAGATATGGTCTCCAGTACTGAGCACAATACTCCAGATGAGGTCTCACTAGTGCTTTGTAGAGCGGCATGAGCACCTCCCTCTTTCTACTGGTAATGCCTCTCCCTATACACCCAAGCATTCTGCTAGCATTTCCTGCTGCTCTATGACATTGTCTGCCTACCTTTAAGTCTTCTGAAATAATGACCCCTAAATCCCTTTCCTCAGATACTGAGGTTAGGACTGTATCACTGATTTTATATTCTGCTCTTGGGTTTTTACGCCCCAGGTGCATTATTTTGCACTTATCCACATTAAATTTTAGTTGTCAGATTTTTGACCATTCCTCAAGTTTTCCTAAATCCTTTTCCATTTGGTGTACCCCTCCAGGAACATCAACCCTGTTACAAATCTTTGTGTCATCAGAAAAAAGACACACCTTACCATCGAGGCCTTCTGCAATATATATTAAACAATATGGGTCCCAGAACAGATCCCTGAGGTACCCCAATGGTAACAAGACCATGGTCTGAATATACTCCATTGACTACAACACTCTGTTGTCTGTCCCTCAGCCACTGCCTAATCCATTCAACAATATGGGAGTCTACATACAGCCTTATTCTACATAATTAAAAAACTAATCTTTATTTCATGATGGAATAACCTTTGGATGGTAATATATTTTCATCAAAAAGCATTTTATCTAAAAAAAATAAAAATAAAAATCATTGATTTTTATCCACCCTGGTTTCTTCCAAACAACTCAACTTTGGTTTCAGCTGTCCACAGAATATTTTGCCAGTACTGCTGTGGAACATACAGCTGCTCTTGTGAAACTGTAAATGTGCAGCAATGTTTTTTTTGGACAGCAGTGGCTTCCTCTATGGTATTCTACCATGAAATCCATTCTTGTTTAGTGTTTTACGGATCGTAGATTCGCCAACAGGGATGTTAGCATATGCCAGAGACTTTTGTAAGTCTTTAGCTGTGCTCTTGCAGTCATCTTTAAAGGACGGCCACTCCTAGAGAGAGTAGCTGCAGTGCTGAACTTTCTCCATTTATAGACATTTTGTCTTACCGTGGACTGATGAACAGCAAGGCTTTTGGAGATACTTTTATAACCCTTTCCAGCTTTATGCAAGTCAACAATTCTTAAATCGTAGGTCTTCTGAGAGCTCTTTTGTCCGAAGCATCATTCACATCAGGAAATGCTTCTTGTGAAAAGCAAACCCAGAACTGGTGTGTGTTTTTTATAGGGCAGGGCAGCTGTAACCAACACCTCCAATCTCATCTCATTGATTAGACTCCAGTTGGCTGACACCTCACTCCAATTAGCTCTTGGAGATGTCATTAGTCTAGGGGTTCACATACTTTTTCCACCTGCACTGTGAATATTTACATGGTGTGTTCAATAAAAAACATGGTAACATTTAATTCTGTGTTATTAGTTTAAGCAGACTGTGATTGTCTATTGTTGTGACTTAGATGAAGATCAGATCACAATTTATGACCAATTTGAAATCCATATAATTCCAAGGGGTTCACATACTTTTTCTTGCAACTGTATATAGCATCTTATCTTATGTGTCATCCACAGATCCCCCCATAACAGTGTCCCTGTGTAGTGAATGGGGGCCGGCGTCTGTTTCTCTAATAGCAGCGGGGCCAGATGCCTGCTTCATTCATAAAGTGGGCGGAGCAGGCGCATGATGTAGTGAGCTACGCTACGAGTGCCCACCCGGCCTCCTGACTGCCAAGAAGTTAGTAGTAAGTAGCACAGCGCTAGATTTAAGATGATTGGAATACTTTAACAATACCCACAAGTTAGATATGATTACCGTATACTACAGTGAGCGGGGCCCGGTGTAGTAGAATAGTGACTGCACCGGGCCCTGCTGCCATTACAGAAAATGATGCCGGCCCCCAGCCCCTCCTCCCTCTCAGCCTATTCATCGGACGGTCGCAGCATTCGCCCCATAAGACGCACTGCTATTTTTCCCCCACTTTTGCGAAAAATACGGTACTTCTCTACTGTAAGAATAAAGGCCAATGCATGCAGTGAGTCACGTTACCGCAAAAGGAACACGTTAAGTGACCATGAAGAAGCATGCTTTTCATATGCTTCACTATATGGCACGCAACGCACAGTTAAGGAGCGGCAATACTTGTACTTTCCATTGTGTTGTGTTCCGCTGTAAGGCTGGGTTCAGACCTGAGCGTTTTACAGCGCGTTTGAACACATGAAAACCAATGCTTCCCTATGGCCCTGGTTCTCACTTGAGAGTTTTACAGCACGTTTGAACTCGCTGAAAAACGCCCTACGCTCAAAAAAGTTCTTGAGCTTCTTTGGGGCGTTTTGCCGCGCGTTTGCGGCCATAGGACACTGCTGTCAATCACACAAACGCGCGTAATACGCGCGTTGACTATGGACAAAAACGCGCACAAAAACGCGCGACAAAAACGCGCATATCAAATACGCTCAAGTGTGAACCCAGCCTTAACCACCTCCGGACCGCTGTACGCACAGACGCGTCCTGGAGGTGGTTGTTTCATTCCGAGTGGACGCGCCGACGCGTCCTCTCGCGAGACGCGAGATTTCGGTCACAGCCGGCCCGCGCATCGCGGGCCAGCAAAAGTTCGAGGAGAATTGCATCAGCAACCTGCCAGCCAATGATCGTCGCTGGCAGGTTGCTGATTTTTAAAAAAAATCGAATCACAAGCCAGATAACAGATCATATTAGTAAATATGATCTGTTATATGGCTTCTCTGCTCCTGTGCTGGTCCTTTTCGTCGGTTGGATCTAGCACAGGAGCAGACTGAACTGTGAGTAGCACCAACACTACACCTTAGCCCCAGATCACCCCCCTGCACCCCAATTAACCCTTTGATCGCCCCTGTCAATCACTAGTGAAAGACAAAAAGTGATCAGTGTAAACTGTCACTTTTTTTTCACTAGTATTGGCTGTTAGGTTTTAGGGAAAGTTTAGGCCCCTTGGTTAGGTAGTTAGCGCCCACCCCACCGCAGTCACTTTTATTCGCTGATTAGCGTATCGCTAATCAGCATTTGTACTTTTATAGTATCTGTAAGTGATCAAAACTGATCACAGTCAGATCTATAATAGTATTAGTGTCACCTTAGCTCGCCCTCCACCCAAAACGCAGTGTTTGCCCGATCAGGCCTGATCGGTCGCCCACACGTGCGTTCACCCACGCCCGCCCCACCGCAGTCACAAAAAATTATTATTTTTTGATCACTGCACATTCACTTTACACGCACTGCGGCGATAAAAAAAATCAGTTTTGATATTTTTTATCAACCGCAGCGGCCTCCGGTACTTCGCTAGCCTCCCCTTTGTAAGACAGGTTTGCTTTTTTTCTTGGGTAGTCTCAGGCAATACCCCTAAATTTAGTAGTCCAAAATGTCAAACAGGGGGTATTCTTCTGAAGAGGCCTACAGGATTCTGACCCAGTCGGATGAGGAATGGGAACCCTCATCTGACGAATCTAGCGGGTCAGAATATGAACCTGTAGAAAGCAGTGGCTCTCTGACCCAAAGTTCGGACGAGGAGGTTGAGGTCCCTGGCAGCACCAGGCGTACCCGGCCCCGTGTCGCTAGACCACAGGTTACGCAGGATCCGCTTCAAGAGCAGCAGAGTGGGGCTGTCGCTGCCGGATCACGTGGTGAGGCATACACCAGCAGCGCAGCCCTTCCTGGACCTAGTACCAGCACTGCTGTACAACCTGGTGAAGTAGCGAGCACCAGAAGGGCAGTTGAAGCTGGTACGGTGGCACGTGCAGTAGTTACCCCGTCGCAGCCACTGCGCAGACGGGCCCGTAGAGCCCCTAGAATCCCTGAGGTGCTGGCAAACCCTGATTGGCAGTCACCAACTTCAGCCGCACCAGTAGTTCCCCCTTTCACCGCCCAGTCTGGAGTTCGGGTTGAGACGGCTCAAATCGGTTCGGCCCTGGGATTTTTTGAGCTGTTCTTGACTGCGGAGCTCTTGGACTTAGTCGTGGCAGAGACAAACCGGTATGCCACACAATTTATAACCGCAAACCCGGGAAGCTATTATGCCCAGCCTTTCCGGTGGAAACCAGTCCAAGTTTCCGAACTTAAAATTTTTCTGGGCCTTCTCCACAACATGGGCCTGACAAAAAAGCATGAATTGCGGTCATATTGGTCCACGAACCCGATTCATCACATGCCCATGTTCTCTGCTGCTATGTCCAGGACACGATTTGAGGCCATCCTGCGTTTTCTGCATTTTAGCGACAACACCACCTCCCGTCCCAGAGGCCACCCAGCTTTTGACCGGCTGCACAAAATTCGGCCCCTCATAGACCATTTCAACCAGAAATTTGCAGATTTGTATACCCCTGAGCAAAACATCTGCGTAGACGAGTCCCTAATACATTTTACCGGGCGCCTTGGCTTCAAACAATACATCCCAAGCAAGCGTGCCCGGTATGGGGTCAAATTGTATAAGCTCTGTGAAAGGGCCACAGGCTATACCCACAAATTTCGGATCTATGAGGGAAAAGATCAGACCCTGGAGCCGGTCGGTTGCCCTGACTACCTGGGGAGCAGTGGGAAGACAGTCTGGGACTTGGTGTCACCCTTATTCGGCAAGGGGTACCATCTTTATGTGGACAATTTTTACACAAGTGTGGCCCTCTTTAGGCATTTGTTTCTAGAACGGATTTGCGCCTGTGGCACCGCGCGAACTAGTCGCGTGGGCTTCCCCCAACGGCTTGTAACCACCCGTCTTGCAAGGGGGGGAGAGGGCTGCCTTGTGTAACGAAGAACTGCTCGCGGTGAAATGGAGAGACAAGCGTGACGTTTACATGCTCTCCTCCATTCACGCAGACACGACAATCCAAATTGAAAGGGCAACCCGTGTCATTGAAAAGCCCCTCTCAGTCCACGACTATAATGCGCTCATGGGAGGGGTTTACTTCAATGACCAGATGTTGGCTCCCTATTTAGTTACCCGCAGAACCAGACGCTGGTATAAGAAGGTGTCTGTATATTTAATTCAATTGGCGCTGTATAATAGTTTTGTTCTCTACAGTAAGGCTGGGAGAACAGGATCCTTCCTCAAATTCCAGGAAGAGATCATTGAGAACCTCCTTTACCCAGGAGGTTCCGTGGCCCCATCCACCAGTGTAGTTAGCCGTCTACACGAGCAACATTTCCCCAGTGTCGTTGCTGGTACCTCAACCCAACCGCCACCCCGAAAAAAATGTTGTGTCTGTAGCAGGAGTGGAATAAGGCGTGACACCCGCTATTTCTGTCCTGACCTATGCTTAGGAGAGTGTTTCCAGAAGTACCACACACAGGTACACCTAGCATAGGGATTGCATCTCACAGGACAGGCACACAGGGCTATTAGGGCCCTTTTACTCACAGCTGCTGCAAACCTCTCCTTTCACCTGGGATAAAGTGCATAACGTACTTTGCCACATCTTTGGGCGATTTGCGCTTTGCACATTGTCCCATGGGGAAGGAGAGGTCTGTTCTATAAAGGTAAAAAAAACTAAACAAAAAAAAAATTACCGGTAAATAAAAAAGTTAATGTTCTGTTCTAAAGTTAATAAAGTTATTGCTTTGCGGCCTGGTTTTTTCTTTTTTGTTTTGTTTTTTTTACCTTCCAGGTGGACCAACCGATCGACTAGCTGCAGCACTGATGTGCATTCTGACAGAAGCATTGCGCAGCTGTCAGATTACACGCAAGTCGGTGTATGCGGCGCTGCAAGACGAGATTTCTCCTCTGCAGTAAAAGATACGTTTGCCGAGGCATATGAGCTGAGGAGGTGGCGGTGTTCATATACTTTGGCAAACACTTTGTATATATAAAAAAAAAAAAAAAATCCCGGCAATGATTTATTCATCCACATCGATTGATGTGAATGGAGAAATCGGGTTTGCCAGGGCATACGAGCTAAGTGGGTATGGATGTTGGGCGGAGCTCCTATGTCCTGGCAGACGCCTTTCCCCTCTTTCTTTTTTTGGCAGAGATTTTTTCATCCACATTGATCGATGCGAATGAAGAAATCTGTGCCGTTCATTTTTTTCTTTCAGCCCAGAGGCTGAACGGAAAAAAAAAAATCTCATTACCTGTATGCTCAATATAAGGAGAATAGCAGAAACTCCTAATGCTGGGCATACATGTAATGATTGCGGAGACCCTCAAATGCCAGGGCCAGTACAAACACCCCACAAATAACACCATTTTGGAAAGAAGACACCCCAAGGTATTCGCTGATGGGCATAGTGAGTTCATGGAAGTTTTTATTTTTTGTCACAAGTTAGTGGAATATGAGACTTTGTATGAAAAAAAAAGAAAAAAAAAAAAAATCATTTTCCACTAACTTGTGACAAAAAATAAAAAAATTCTAGGAACTTGCCATGCCCCTCACGGAATACCTTGGGGTGTCTTCTTTCCAAAATGGGGTCACATGTGGGGTATTTATACTGCCCTGGCATTTTAGGGGCCCCAAAGCGTGAGAAGAAGTCTGGTATCCAAATGTCTAAAAATGCCCTCC
This sequence comes from Bufo bufo, assembly GCF_905171765.1. NCBI lineage: Eukaryota > Metazoa > Chordata > Amphibia > Anura > Bufonidae > Bufo > Bufo bufo. Next base: position 710,375,625 of record NC_053389.1, on the reverse strand, counting down.
TAAAAGGAATTTGGGCACCTTTGCCCACCTAGGCTGCAAAAAAGTGTGACACATGTGGTATCTCCGTATTCAGGAGAAGTTGGGGAATGTGTTTTGGGGTGTCATTTTACATATACCCATGCTGGGTGAGATAAAGATCTTGGTCAAATGCCAACTTTGTATAAAAAAAAAAAATGGGAAAAGTTGTCTTTTGCCAAGATATTTCTCACCCAGCATGGGTATATGTAAAATGACACCACAAAACACATTCCCCAACTTCTCCTGAGTACGGCGATACCACATGTGTGACACTTTTTTGCAGCCTAGGTGGGCAAAGGGGCCCACATTCCAAAGAGCACCTTTCGGATTTCACAGGTCATTTACCTACTTACCACACATTAGGGCCCCTGGAAAATGCCAGGGCAGTATAACTACCCCACAAGTGACCCCATTTTGGAAAGAAGACACCCCAAGGTATTCCGTGAGGGGCATGGCAAGTTCCTAGAATTTTTTATTTTTTGTCACAAGTTAGTGGAAAATGATGATTTTTTTTTCATTTTTTTTTTTTCATACAAAGTCTCATATTCCACTAACTTGTGACAAAAAATAAAAACTTCCATGAACTCACTATGCCCATCAGCGAATACCTTGGGGTCTCTTCTTTCCAAAATGGAGTCACTTGTGGGGTAGTTATACTGCCCTGGCATTCTAGGGGCCCAAATGTGTGGTAAGGAGTTTGAAATCAAATTCTGTAAAAAATGACCTGTGAAATCCGAAAGGTGGTCTTTGGAATATGGGCCCCTTTGCCCACCTAGGCTGCAAAAAAGTGTCACACATCTGGTATCTCTGTATTCAGGAGAAGTTGAGGAATGTGTTTTGGGGTGTCTTTTTGAATATACCCATGCTGGGTGAGAGAAATATCTTGGTCAAATGCCAACTTTTGCCAAGATATTTCTCTCACCCAGCATGGGTATATGTAAAATGACACCCCAGAACACATTCCCCAACTTCTCCTGAGTACGGAGATACCAGATGTGTGACACTTTTTTTGCAGCCTAGGTGGACAAAGGGGCCCATATTCCAAAGAGCACCTTTCGGATTTCACAGGTCATTTTTTACAGAATTTGATTTCAAACTCCTTACCACACATTTGGGCCCCTAGAATGCCAGGGCAGTATAACTACCCCACAAGTGACCCCATTTTGGAAAGAAGACACCCCAAGGTATTACGTGAGGGGCATGGCAAGTTCCTAGAATTTTTAATTTTTTGTCACAAGTTAGTGGAAAATGTTTTTTTTTTTTTTTCATACAATCATCATTTTCCACTAACTTGTGACAAAAAATAAAAAATTCTAGGAACTTGCCATGCCCCTCACGGAATACCTTGGGGTGTCTTCTTTCCAAAATGGGGTCACTTGTGGGGTAGTTATACTGCCCTGGCATTCTAGGGGCCCAAATGTGTGGTAAGGAGTTTGAAATCAAATTCTGTAAAAAATGACCTGTGAAATCCGAAAGGTGGTCTTTGGAATATGGGCCCCTTTGCCCACCTAGGCTGCAAAAAAGTGTCACATCTGGTATCTCCGTACTCAGGAGAAGTTGAGGAATGTGTTTTGGGGTGTCATTTACATATACCCATGCTGGGTGAGAGAAATATCTTGGCAAAAGACAACTTTTCCCATTTTTTTTATACAAAGTTGGCATTTGACCAAGATATTTATCTCACCCAGCATGGGTATATGTAAAAAGACACCCCAAAACACATTCCTCAACTTCTCCTGAATACAGAGATACCAGATGTGTGACACTTTTTTGCAGCCTAGGTGGGCAAAGGGGCCCATATTCCAAAGAGCACCTTTCGGATTTCACTGGTCATTTTTTACAGAATTTGATTTCAAACTCCTTACCACACATTTGGGCCCCTAGAATGCCAGGACAGTATAACTACCCCACAAGTGACCCCATTTTAGAAAGAAGAGACCCCAAGGTATTTCGTGATGGGCATAGTGAGTTCATAGAAGTTTTTATTTTTTGTCACAAGTTAGTGGAATATGAGACTTTGTAAGAAAAAAAAAAAAATAAAAATCATCATTTTCCGCTAACTTGTGACAAAAATACTTCAATTACTCTTACCGGTAATATGTTTTCCATGAGCCCATGACAGCACCTGTGAGAGATCCTCCTCCTTCCGGACAGGAAACAGGAACTTCCCAGATCTTTAAATTGGTCCCATGCCTTCCACCTTCAGTATTTGACAAGATTCCTGGGACCAGCAATACACCTATATATAGTGAAAACTAACAACATAGGCGAGAAAACATAATAGAAAAAAACTCTGCGCCAAATATATGCCAGGCATATCTCTTCTTTGGCACCATACTAAAGAGTAAATTTCTCTCTTTTTCTTTTTCATCATCATTCTTTATAAAAAATATTATTATTTTATCTCTTTTTTTTTTTTTTTTTTTTTTTTTTTTTATTAAGGGAGGGAATTATGTAGGTGCTGTCATGGGCTCATGGAAAACATATTACCGGTAAGAGTAATTGAAGTATTTCCATTACGCCCCATGACAGCACCTGTGAGAGACTAGACTAGATAACTATTAGGGAGGGACTACAGCCTGCAGCACCTTTCTCCCAAAAGACATATCCTGCACAGATGAAAGGTCCAACCTGTAGTGCTTGTAAAACGTAAAGGGGGAACTCCACGTTGCAGCCCTGCAGATTTGTTCTATGGTAGCACACCCTTTTTCTGCCCAGGAAGAGGCTACTGCCCTGGTGGAATGGGCTGAAAAATCTGAAGGGACCTGACAATCTGATAGTGAATATGCCAAACCTATCGCTCTCTTGATCCATCTGGCTAAGGTACGGCTTGTAACCTTTGAGCCCCTGTTCTGACCCTGAAATTGAACAAAGAGTTGCGGGGTCTTTCTAAAGTCCTTCGTAGACTCTAAATACGCACAGACACACCTTCTAACGTCTAAAGTATGAAAGGATCTTTCTCCTTCATTTTTTGGGTCCTGACAAAAGGAAGGGAGAACTATCTCCTGAGACTTATGGAATACCGACACTACTTTGGGCAGGAATGCAGGGTCTGGTTTGAAAACAATCCTATCCTCCAGAATCTGAGTATATGGTGGGGAAGAGGACAAGGCGGACAGCTCTCCTACTCGTCTGGCAGATGTAATGGCCACTAAAAATACGGTCTTATAGGACAACATCTTTAAGGGATGTCCCCCAGAGGCTCAAACGGAGCCTTGGTTAGAGCAGAAAGAACCAGGTTAAGGTCCCATGGGGCTGACTTAGATTTAACTATAGGACATAGTCTAGAGGACCCCCTAATGAACCTTTTGACCCAAGGATGAGTAGCCAATCGAAAGTCAAACCGGACACTCAGTGCTGAGACCTGCACCTTGAGAGTACTGGGTTTAAGCTTTTTGTTAAGGCCTTCCTGCAAAAAGTTCAAAATTAACGGGATGTTGGGTGAGTTCAAGTCTAAGCCTGGACCTGCAAACCGAAGGAAGGCTTTCCATACTCTCAGATAGATTTCGGAGGTGACTTTTTTCCTACTAGCCAGGAGAGTCCCAATGACTTGTTCTGATAGGCCTCTAGACCTGAAGAAAGTCCTCTCAAAATCCAAGCTGTCAGGTGGAGGTTCTTGACTTCCGGATGACGTAGAGGGCCCCGATATAATAGGTCCTGTCTTTCTGGAAGCACCCAGGGATCGACTATTGATAGTCTCCTCAACCAAGCAAACTAAACTCTTTTTGGCCAGAATGGTGCTATTAGTATCACTGTAGCCTGTTCCCCCCTGATCTTCTGGATCACTCTGGGCAATAGGGTGATGGGAGGGAAAGCATAGACTAGGCCCTTCAGATTTATCATCAGCCTGTTGGGCTTGGGGACCAGAAATGGGGTTGAATAAAAACCCTCTCCTTGTTCGTCCTTTGGGACTGGAACAAGGACTACCTTCTCCAGGAGGTTGTTTATTTCCTCCGAAGGTGTCACCTGTTTTGGAGGATTTTGGTTTAATAAAGTAATTTTGAATGTCCTGGGTGGTAGTCTCTTGAAGTCTAGGCGATAGCCTTCCCTTATAAGGGAAAAAATAAGGCCGGAAAAAATAAGGAAAGACGACCGCCTAATTGGGGTCTGGCGTCATTGTGGAGTGGAACTTGATGTTTGAGGTCTGGATTTAAACAGCACACCTTTGGATTTATCAGAACTCCACTCCCTCCTTATCTTTTGATCCCCAAAACCTTTCCTTCTTTCATTGATCCGAAATGGCTTCCCCTGTTTAGGAAAAGACGGTGCTGGAAATCCTTTTTTTCTTATCAGATGCCTTAACCAAAATATCATCTAAGGCTGACCCAAACAAAAAATCTCCTTGGCAAGGGAGGGCACAGAGCTTAGATTTTGAAGCTACATCGCCCTTCCACCCTTTCAACCATAACGACCTTCTGGCTGAATTGGATAATGCAGCCGCCTTAGCGGAAAGCCTCAATGCATCAGCAGAGGCATCAGAGATGAAATCCACTGCACTGGACATAGTTGGTATAGCCTCCAGCAGCTGATCCCTAGGAGTCTTGTTCTCTATATGAGACTCTAATTCCTCCAACCAGAGCTTTAATGACCTTGCCACCGAGGGTAGTCGCTATATTTGGTTTAAAGGCAGAAGTGGAAGCTTCCCAATTCTTCCTTAAGTACGCATCAGCCCTTTTGTCCATGGGATCTGTAAGGGGACCCTAAATCCTCAACGGGAGAGCTGACTTCTTATTTATCTTAGCTACGGAAGCGTCTACCTTCGGTACCTCCCTGCCAAGCTGATACTTCTTGATCGTCAAAGGGGTACTTACTCCTGACCGCTCTAGGGATAAAGAATTTTTTATCAGGCTTTCTCCCATTCGCGTCTAATCAGGTCCTTGATACAGTCCTGAATGGGGAACACCCTAGACCTTTTAGGCTTTAGGCTCTCAAACATTAGCTCTGGTCTAGACCTGGACTCCTTTTCTTCCTCAAGCTCCATCGTGGATCTAACTGCCTTCAATAGTAGATCTGTATTTTCCACTCTAAATAACGGCTTCCCCTGTCAAATTCCTCAGAGGAGGAATCTGAGTCTGCAATAGCGCCCTCCTCAGACCCAGAGTCCATAGAATCCTCCACTATCGCCTTTTGGGCCCTCTTATGCCTGGATGAGCTAGCAGGGATTTTTTAAACTCCTCCACAGAAGAACGTACTTCATTTTTAACTAAATCTTGGATACTTTGCAATAAAGATGGCGACTCCTCTGCCACTAACTTATCCAGACATGATTGACATGTTTTTGGGTAAGACGGATCCAACTTCCGCTTGCAAATTCCACACTCTTTAGCTCTTTTGTGGGAAGCTTTCTTTGGGGCTTCTTAACCTGCATTTAATAAAACAGCCCAATCAGTCTAACCTGACCATAATAATAACTCCCGAAGGGAGATGGTGGGGGTTAACCCCTCTTACCCCCAGGAGTACCATGCTTGGTTCCGAAAGCTGCTCCTGTCTGTCGGTGCGCTGTTGTACTTCCCCCTCTTCTTGCATGATAATGCTGCCTCAAGGGGGGCAAAAGGAGGGCTGCAGGTGCCGCCTGGCGTCCGGTCCGGTCAGTATCTGCTGCTGCTGCTCCCTCCACGCTGGCTGGCCGGCGCTCCTTTTTCAAAGGGCCGCGCAGCGCCCGCCATGTTTAAGCTCCTCCCCTTCCGGCCAGTGGAAACGCACGCGTCACCTCCGGTGCGACGCGCACGCCCAGCTCAGCCAGCCTCAATGAGAGGAGAAGACGAACCCCCCCCTCACGCCGCAACTTCGCCGGCAGGCAGGGTCACAAGGCAGCAACAGGATTCCCCCCATGGCACCGAAGAAGGGAAAAAACAGCAGACGCCGGGCTTCTCAGCGGCTCCTAGTGGAGACTTACGCCGACAGGTACCTCCACTAGGTTTCGTTTTAACCCTAGAGATCCTGCAGCCGAAAATAGACCTGGAAAGAAATCCTCCTGTCCCTGGACAGGAAACAGGAAAGAACTGAAGGTGGAAGGCATGGGACCAATTTAAAGATCTGGGAAGTTCCTGTTTCCTGTCCGGAAGGAGGAGGATCTCACAGGTGCTGTCATGGGGCGTAATGGAAAATAAAAAGTTCTATGAACTCACTATGCCCATCAGCGAATACCTTAGGGTGTGTGCTTTCCGAAATGGGGTCATTTGTGGGGTGTTTGTACTGTCTGGGCATTGTAGAACCTCAGGAAACATGACAGGTGCTCAGAAAGTCAGAGCTGCTTCAAAAAGCGGAAATTCACATTTTTGTACCATAGTTTGTAAACGCTATAACTTTTACCCAAACATTTTTTTTTTATCAAAGACATGTAGAACAATAAATTTAGAGCAAAATTTATATATGGATCTCGTTTTTTTTTGCAAAATTTTACAACTGAAAAATTTCATTTTTTTGCAAAAAAATCGTTAAATTTCGATTAATAACAAAAAAAGTAAAAATGTCAGCAGCAATGAAATACCACCAAATGAAAGCTCTATTAGTGAGAAGAAAAGGAGGTAAAATTCATTTGGGTGGTAAGTTGCATGACCGAGCAATAAACGGGTGAAAGTAGTGTAGGTCAGAAGTGTAAAAAGTGGCCTGGTCTTTCAGGGTGTTTAAGCCATAGGGGCTGAGGTGGTTAAAGGGGAATGCAACGCCATGGTTAACCTAGCCTCTCACTGATAACTGATTAAGTAAATATGTTTTTTGCAGGACTAGGACACTTGTATAAGTGAAGGGAATGGATAGTCAATAGTTCAAGACTGAAGCTGTAAACCATTTGAAAAAACTGCTGTCGTTCAGCTAAAGCTATAAAAAACTTGTAAACTCAGATTGTTAGCTTAAACTTTAAACATGACTATGGGATTCTACTAGGGAAATCAGGTTTTAAAATAAATGCCCCTTCCTGAATCCTCCCACTGCTCTATCTTCAGCAGAAGATCAGCACACAAAGGGAGAAGGCAGCGGCTTCCTAGCCAGTAGTTCTGTGGTAATGACATGTATGTTGCCTTTCTTTCCTTCAAGGAATGTATAAAATACATTTTGCATATTAAGGGGGTCCGAAGTACCAAAAACTGAGGAGTTGGAGTATTTATCTACCGACTCCACAGCCCTGATAATAAATCATGTGCATCTGACGTCAGATGCCCACGCTGGGCGGTAATTACAAAACAGCAAAATCGGCAACAGTTTCACATCTATGTAGCAGTATCATCATAGGAATAACATAGTCACCAGTTGATACATTTAACGTGAGGATAGAGTCTATAGAAAAAAGGAAACGGCAACAATCAGGAAAATATTAAATTAAAAAGGAGGATCATTTATAAGCGCATTATTTCATAATCCCTATTCAAGCCTCTGGGATGTAATGTATCTAATGTGTGGGCTACAATAACCTGCCTGCGCAATAGAAGCTTTTTTATATCACCATCCCTTCTAGGTCTCTTTATTTGTTCCAACACTTGGAATTTTAACTGTGCTATGGAATGTTTGTGTTTGTCAAATTGATAAGGAAGAGGTAACAGCAAGTTCTTTGTTCTTATTGTCGACTTGTATTTGCATATTCGATCTCTAATCATTCGCATGGTCATATATATATATATATATATATATATATATATATAAGCCACACGGACATTTTAGTAAATAGATTACATTGGTCGATTTACAAGTGAAAAAAACCTTCCACTTTAAGGGCTGTGCGAAGATGATAAAATATAGGGCCTTTAGAATGTGAGAACATTGAAGACAATGGAGGCACAGAAACTAGCCTCTCTTCTGTGTAGCAAGTATACTCCATCTCAATGTCTCTTTATTACTGCCCTGATCGGCATGCACCAACTTATCCCTATAACTTTTTTTTTTATTACTTAATAGTGGATTTTTTAATTCCTCCACTCCAGGGTAAGCCACAAGTAAAGGAGCTGAAACTCAAACCCTTCATCCAATTTTAATGTGGATACAATCAAATGAAAGCTAAAAGTCTGGACTTTATGTCCATTATACAACTAACTTAAATAGGTTTTAGTAAGCAAGTAATAAAAACAAAATTTGTGCTAGTGTCCAAATATATATGGACCCAACTGTAGCTAGTTCAGCTGTCATTATGAGGGCTATGAACTTGGCAGCCACTGCTTCCAGTATTTACATAGGTGACCCATGGACAAGAGAGGGGAGCATGTGTGCTGCAGTAAGGAACGACCCTTTAAGTTTCATCAGTTTATACATTTCTGAAATTTTATCAGAAAGTGGCCAATCCCTTTAAAAGCCTCAAATCCCAGATAGCTCCTATAATTACGTAAAATGACACCATGCATTGGTTAGAACTCTTGAACCAATGTTTAGTTATACAAACTATGGGGGTAATTTATTAAAGTGGTTTTGCAGTCGAATCTGTGAATTTTCCGAGGTGGAAAAAGTAAAAAGGGGGCGAGGAAGAGGACGGGCCGGCCCGCCGGTCTCATTCATCTTTTTCCACACCAGTTTATGCTGTGGATAATTGCCTTAAACTACGCTAGCAAGGGAGCTGGCATAATTTAAATCATGTCGCACGGCCGGCTGCACCACGCGCCAAAGTTATGTGGGGGACCTGAGCCTCTACATAACTTTGGTGCATCCGGCACCAGCGCAGAGGGATTAACATCAGCGCATAAATCCATACAGAATTTTCAGATAATCAGTAACATGACTTAAAGCAGCCCTCTGCTTCAAGAAACATTATTCACTTAATTAACTGGGGAATGAACAGAACACTTACATGGTGAACTCCTCTTTATCTTTCAGCTACAGATCTGGCAATTCCCTGGCTCCACCACTTCTCACACCATCTGATGCACACTGTATTGGTAGTCCAAGACACTTCCTATCAGCCCTGCTCTTGGATTGGTCAGCACTGTTCATGTGATCAATGCTGGCTAATCCGAGGGCAGCAGGACGTGTTTTAGACTACCAAATATACAGTATGCATCAGGTAGTCTGAGAATTAGCGGAAGACAAGGAAAGTCACCAGGTAAGTGTTCTGTAGGTTTCCTAGCTAAGGGTGGGTTCACACTAGCGTTACGCCATTCCATTATAGGTTCCATTTATAACAGAATTGATGACAGAATGCAAAACGGAAGCCTTTAAGAGGCATTCCGTTTTTCTCTGTCCTAATAGAAGTCTATGGGCAAGCATAACGGATCCGTATGGTTTCTGTTATGCAGGACAGAAAAAAAAACCATAAAACACTGGTCCAGACGGATGCGTTATGCTTGCCCATAGACTTCTATAAGGACGGAGCAAAACAGAATGTCTCTTAAAGGCTTCCGTTTTGCTTTCTATCATCAATTCAGTTATAAACGGAACCTATAACGGAATGGCAGAATGCTAGTGCGAACCCACCCTAATGTGTATTGTTTTTAATTTTTTAAGCAGGGGGTCGCTGTAACTATCTTCCTGTGACTGCAGTACATGTGTGTGTGGTTAAAGGTGTTATGTCAAGTTTTAAAATCTTATCTCCTGTCCACAGAATAGGGGATAAGTATCTGATCGATGGAGGGGGAGGGGGGGGGCTCAACTGCTGGTACCCCACAGATTAGAAAGGACTCCATTGCATCTGTATGAATGGAGTTGCACGTGTGCCTTTATGGGACTACAGCCGATCGGACACTCCTGTGGATGGGTGATAAATTTATACCTTCACAACCATAAGTGAACAAGTTATCTGAGTGGACAAATCTGCAAGAAGAGCACATCGGGCTGAGTTCTAGGACTATAAACTCAATGCACAAGGTATGATATGACCAAGAAACTAAGTTTTTGAGGATTTTAAATGGATGGTCTATCCTTTAGGGACCCCTCACATGGACTCCTTTACAGCAATAAATAACAATGCCATCCATTTGCATGTGGTTGTATCTGGTTGTATAGGATGCATGGTTTTCGGCCATAGGTTACGGTACGCAGGCGCGAGAATTCGGCCGGGATGGAGCGAAGTAGGCTGTCAATCTAGACTGGAAAGACGAGATGGGCGGCAGACATGGCGAGTAGACGGAGCCTCTAGGTGCTGAAGACGCCCACATAGCACCTAGAGGCTCATTTGCATATCAATAAAAGTACATTTTTAAGGTTAACCGCAGCAGACAAAAGGTAATACAAACACACGGTTAGGTACAGCAGACACTAGCAGATCGCTAGTGTCAGACAGCTAAATAGGTCAAAATCTGGTGGTAGAAACCCTTTAAGCCAAATAGCTCTCCTGGCAGAATTAGATAGAGCCACTGACCTTGCATTTAATTTTAATGCATCCGCAGAAACATCTGAGATGAAGTTTACTGCTTTAAGGATGTTGGGGAACACTACTAGTAATTGGTCTCTGGAGGTTTTATTCTGGATATGGGACTCCAGTTCTTGCAGCCATAACTTTAACGATCTGGCAGTAGAAGTAGTGGCAATATTCAGTTTAAATGCCTGGGTAGAGGCCTCCCATACTTTTGTAAGGTAAACTTCTGCTCGTCTAGCCATTAGGAGCTTTTAAGGTGCCAAGATCGTCAAATAACACAGCAGATTTTTTTTTGAGATCTTAGTGATTGGGGCATCCAATTTAGGAGGCCTATCCCCAGCAGGAGGACTCAGCCTAATCAAAGGAGTATTTTCTTTTCACATTTTTGGGAATAAAAAAAATTCTTGTCAGGTTTTTTCCATTTTCTTTTCTGAATTAAAAAATGTTATGTTTAATTTAATGGAAAAAACTCTTGATCTTTTGTGCCCCAGACAGGGTGGATTTGATTTAAATCAAGATGATTTAAATCACTAGTCAGTAAGGCTTGATTTAAATCATAGTTTTCTACATAAACTAATTCTTGGGGGTATAACTTATAATATGCAAGTAGATGAATATTTTTAGGACAACTTTTCATATTAGTTTGATTAGGTTGATTCTGCATTCATAGGTTTGTAGAAGTTAGGATTAAGGTATTTTTCTCAACATTTTTGCTGTGAAGAGGCATGTGATCTCTGCCGAGTCAAATTCAGTTTTGAGAACTGCAAAAGTAAACCAAGCATCTGTGATAATATCTGGTAGGCAGAGAAACTGCCCAATAATCTTACAAAAACCTCTGGAAGAGTATGACATTGTGAATGGATTAATGGAATTTATTTACCAAAAAAAAAAATACACGTATAGAAACATAGAATGTGTCGGCAGATAAGAACCATTTAGCCCATCTAGTCTGCCCAATATACTGAATACTATGAATAGCCCCTGGCCCTATCTTATATGAAGGATGGCCTTATGCCTATCCAATGCATGCTTAAACTCCTTAACTGTATTTGCAGCTACCACTTCTGCAGGAAGGCTATTCCATGCATCCACTACTCTCTCAGTAAAGTAATACTTCCTGATATTACTTTTAAACCTTTGCCCCTCTAATTTAAAACTATGTCCTCTTGCAGCAGTTTTTCTTCTTTTAAATATTCTCTCCTTTTACCTTGTTAATTCCCTTTATGTATTTAAAAGTTTCTGTCATATCCCCTCTGTCTCGTCTTTCTTCCAAGCTATAGATGTTAAGGTCCTTTAATCTTTCCTGCAATCCATGTACTAGTTTAGTAGCTCTTCTCTGAACTCTCTCCAAAGTATCAATATCCTTCTCGAGATATGGTCTCCAATACTGCGCACAATACTCCAAATGAGGTCTCACTAGTGCTCTGTAGAGCGGCATGAGCACCTCCCTCTTTCTACTGGTAATACCTCTCCCCAAGCATTCTGCTAGCATTTCCTGCTGCTCTATGACATGGTCTGCCTACCTTTAAGTCTTCTGAAATAATGACCCCTAAATACCTTTCCTCAGATACTGAGGTTAGGACTGTATCACTGATTTTATATTCTGCTCTTGGGTTTTTACACCCCAGGTGCATTATTTTGCACTTATCCACATTAAATTTTAGTTGCCAGATTTTCTGTCCCTCAGCCACTGCTTAATCCATTCAACAATATGGGAGTCCACGTACAGCCTTATTCTACATAATTAAAAAACTAATCTTTATTTCATGATGGAATAACCTTTGGATGGTAATATATTTTCCTTAAAAAGCATTTTAAATTTAAAAAAAAATATCCGATTTTTTTTATATCATTGATTTTTATTCACCCTGGCCCCAGATCACCAAACATTATATCTTGGACCGACTTTTTTCTCTAGATTCATCCACTTTCATAGTGGCTCTAATAGCCTTCAGCAGAGATTCCATATCCTTAGGGGAAAATAAAGTCTACCCGTGGTTCTCATCCGAAGAAGAGTTTGAAACTTCTAGGATTTCTCCTTGCTTGTTCTCGTCTGAAGAATCTGAATCAGATACCATGGTAGAGGGACTCTGTTTGCCGGAGGCTGAGGAAGGGAGGCACTCAAACATTTTCATTAAATCAGAAACTTCAGATTTGACAATATCCTTAATAGGGTTGTTGCGGGTATCGAAATTTCGATACCCAATCGATACTTTTGTCCCGGTATCGATACGATACCGGGATTTCCGTTTTTTCGATACTGGGCTGCGCTGCTGCGCAGTCTAGTATCTCTGAACATGAGCGCGCTGCTATCGCGCGCTCATGTTCTCCCTCAGCAGCACGGGGGAGAAGGAAGCTGTCCTCCCTCCCCCTGTGCTGCTGCCGCTGCCACCAATGAGAAGAGAGGGGCGGTGGAGGGGCGGCAATGAGAAGAGAGGGGCGGAGGATGGGGCGGCAATGTGAAGAGAGGGGGTGGAGGAGGGGCGGCAATGAGAAGAGAGGGGCGAGGAGGGGCGGGCGCACTGCGCCACCAATGATAGGATTACTATCGGAGCGATGGGAGGAGACATCAGCTTCACTAGTGGGCGTTCCTTTTCCCTGCGCTGCGATTGGACAGCGCTACAGCCAGGGAGAAGGAACGCCCACTAGTGAAGCTGATGTCTCCTCCCATCGCTCCGATAGTAATCAGCAGCATGTGGAGCAGGAGAGGAGACAGTAATGGGGCACTGCTAGGGTTGCCACCCGTCCGGGATTGACCCGGACAGTCCGGGTTTGCAATCCTGTGCCCGGGTACAAGCCTTTCTTAGACCCGGACACAGGATTATTCTATTCATTGAAACTGCAGACAGTCAGTGTGGAGTCCGTCCGATCGCATATTTAAGCTGCTGCTGTCTGAGTGCACTGCACTGTCACTGATGATCAGCTGAGCAGAGCGCTCCCTCCCCCAGTCCCCCTCCTCCTCCAGTCTACAATCACTACAGTGATGCGGCTGCCAGGCAGGCAGCGCAGCCGCAGCAGCTCACTCACTGTTTAGTAGTCTCCAGTCTCCTCGCTCCTCCTCTGCCTCTCAGTCCCTCCCTCCTTCTCTCTGATAAGGAACTAAGTCAAGTCCACAGGAAGTGACATCAGAGAGAGGCAGGGAGGGAGATTTGAAATCATTCTTCCAGCAGCTCCAGGCTCCAGCAGCCTGCCCAAATAGTGCCGCCCAGGACTGTGCCGCTGTGCCCTGCTAGTTTTTTCAACATGACCAAGACTGAGTCTGACTGTGACACTAGGTAATCACTTACTTTACTCTAAAAAGGTATAATATATAATACATTTGAAGCATGTTTGGTAACAGTGTTTAAACTGCCTCAGGTTTCTGAATCTGTCAATCAGAAAAAACCATTTATGTTATGTAGCTGATTGACATTAGCGATGGGCTGATGTCAGCAGTGCATACAGTGTGTTTTATAACTCCCTGCTGCTGCCCGTTCTCTCTACGGGTTCTGTCACCCCACTAAAGTGTTGTTTTTTTTTTGGGCAGTTAAATTAGTTATATTGCGATATATGAAAATATAATGGTGTTACTTACTTTGATCCAGCAGTTTATTCAAAAAATGAAGTTTTATCATATGTAAATTCGGTCTCTACCAGCAAGTAGGGCGGCTACTTGCTGGTAGCTGCTGCAGAAAACCGCCCCCTCGTCGTGTTGATTGACAGGGCCAGCCGGGATCTCCTCCTCCGGCTGGCCCTGTCGGCATTTCAAAAATCGCGCGCCTGTGTTGATTCGGCGCAGGCGCTCTGAGATGAGGAGGCTCGTCTCCTCAGAACTCCCTCAGTGCGCTTGCGCCGATGACATCACCAAAATAGAAGACGTCATCGGCGCAGGCGCACTGAGGGAGTTCTGAGGAGACGAGCCTCCTCATCTCAGAGCGCCTGCGCCGAATCCACACAGGCGCGCGATTTTTGAAATGCCGGCTGGCCCTGTCAATCAACACGACGAGGGGGCAGATTTCTGCAGCAGCTACCAGCAAGTAGCCGCCCTACTTGCTGGTAGAGACCGAATTTACATATTATAAAACTTCATTTTTTTAATAAACTGCTGGATCAAAGTAAGTAACACCATTATATTTTCATATATCGCAATATAACTAATTTAACTAGCCCCAAAAAAAAAAATCACTTTAGTGGGGTGACAGAAGCCCTTTAAAATAAAGACATGATATGCTAATGAGCCTCTAGGTGCTATGAGGGCGTTGCTGCAGCACCTAGAGGCTCCGTCCATTCACCTTTGGCAGTGGCACGCCCATGTTTAGTTGATTGACGTCCGAGTTCTCCTCTTCGTCCCGTAAATCCTGCGTCTGCGTCGAATACTAAACAGTACGGCGCAGGCGTGGGATCAGGGGCGTAACGATTGCGGTGCGACAGCAATCAGGGGTGGAGGTGGGACATGGGCGTGGTTGGAGGCGGGGCATGGGCGTGGCTGGAGGTGGGACATGGGTGGGGCCTGGAAAGGGCCCTCCCTCCCTTCTGTTCGGGTTTGGCTTGAAGAAAAGGTGGCAACCCTAGGCACTGCGGGCGAACGGAGCGGCGCCCAGGACTAAATGGTGAGTGCTGAGACATCGCTGGGCGCCGCTCTGTGTGGCCTAATAGTGAAAGTCTGGACTCATATACAGTAGTCAGTCTTTAACACATACAGGAGGCGGGTGCCGGCAGCAGAATCGCATTGCCGGCACCCTGCCCCTGACAGGGAGCTGCGATCAGCGGTGGTCCAAAATCATTGGTGGTGCAGTGTGCCCCCCCCCCCTCAATCCCCCCATCCCATTAAAATCATTGGTGGCACAGTGCGCCGGCCCCTCTCAACCCTCTAGTATTAAAATCATTGGTGGCAGTGGCCACAGGGACCTCTCCACTCCCCCTCATTGGTGGTGCAGTGGCAGCTTCTGATCGGAGCCCCAGCTGTGTAAGCCTGGGGCTCCGATCGGTTACCATGGCAGCCAGGACGCTACAGAAGCCCTGGTTGCCATGGTAACATCCCTGATGCTGTGTGCACAAAGCACAGAGCAGCAGGGACAGTGTGGAGTCCTATTCACCCTGATAGAGATCTATCAGGGTGAATAGGAAAAGGGATGAAAGATCCCAGGTTCTCGCCCCTAAGGGGGGAAATAGTTATTAAATAAAAAGTGAAAAAAAACAAACACTAAAATATGAAGTATAAATCACCCCCCTTTTCCCAATTTCACATATAAAATATATAAATAAACATATTACATCGCCACGTCAGAAAAGTCCAAACTATTAAAATATAAAAAAAAAATCTAGGTGGTGAATGCCGGAACAGAAAAAATAAAATAAAAACTGCGCGATTCGCCATTTTTAAAAATGAGGAATGCACGTGGCTTTTTTTTTTATTTTTTTCGCGTGGTATCGAATGGTATCGAGTATCGCAATACTTTTTCATGGTATCGAAACCGAATCAAAAATTTGGTATCGCAACAACTCTAATCCTTAATACTCTGAAGCACAGATGGGGATTCCTCTTCTACCACATTATCCACACAATGCTGACATAACTTGGATCAGGAAGGGGCAAGCTTTTTCTTGCATACAGCAAACTCATTCCCTCTGGTCTTTGTGGTAACTTTCCTAGGGACCTCTTTGATACTCTAAAAATTAAATTAGAGATCAAGCTCCTATTAGAACCTGACAGAGGAAAATAAAAGTTAGGGGATTGACCCCCCTTACTCCACCAGGGAGTATTGGTCTGGTGTCATGACCTCCTCCTGGAACATCAGTGCGCTGACTACTCTCCATCCGCACATTATAACAGACAGGAATAGAGAGTCTTCCATAAGAGATCCACCGATGCTTGTAGGCTGGCTGGGCTCCTTCTGACCGCACGCTGAAGGGTTTTAAATAACCCTATTGTTGGGTCCCTGCCGGTGCTCTCATGTGGCCTCAGTAGGAAGAGTCCCTCCCCCACTTCAGGAATGCTCACCACGTGCGTTCCAAATAACCAGAAGTTGCGCTGCGCAACTTCCAGTTCGCGCACAGGTCACGTGAAACAAAACTCTCCGCCCCGCCTCCAAGTTTGCCCAGGCAGGCAGAGAAAGGCCCCGGACTTGCTGAAACACGGACAGGAAGATCCGGCGTATCAGCATCACCTCAAGGTAATGCTGGGACTGCCCAGGAACACCAGCCTGATGATTTATCCAGGACCCAGAAGGAGGACCCCAGACTTTGCAGGTGGCTCCTAGTAGAGACTTACGCTGCACCAGGTAACCACTATCAAGAGGGTCTTCACAGGCTCCTTGCAGCCTAAATATTGCTCTCCATAAAATATCGTCCTATCCATAGGACAGGAAACAGGGACTGGTGGTATAGGGGCAGGGCCCCTCAAGAGCTCTCCACGAAAGTTCCTGTTACCTGTCCTGGTCTCTCAAGGGTGCCGTCATGGGTGCAAGGGGAAAAAATAAAAATAAAAATTATATATTATATAATTTTATCATAGCTACTTTCACATCTGCGCTTTCCCTTTTTGAGATTCATCATAGGATCTCAATAGCAGGGGAAAACGCTTCCGTTTGGTCTCCATTCGTTGTCAATGCGGACAAAACTGAACTGAATGAAATGGAGTGCACCAGAATACATTCCGTTTGATTGCATCCCCAAGCAGAGTTTTTCTGTCCGCCATGTACTGCGGAGCAAGACAAGAAAACGGATCGGTCCCCCATTGACAGTTTTAGAGACTGATCCATCTTGGTCATTTTAGAGATAATACAACTGGATTTGTTCAGAACGGATGCAGATTGTTGTATTATCATGATGGAAGCATTTTTGATGATCCATAAACATCATAGGCATCGCCAGTAGGGTTGAGCGAGCATGCTTGGCCGAATACCTGTTTGGCTCGAGCATAGCTATGCCCGGCACATGGCGGTACTCTGCCTAGTACCGAATTTGCTCGAGTCTCCTCCCCGCACGTTTCGCAGCTGCTAAGTAGCCAATAAACATGCAGGTAAGTACTGCCATCACTGTAATACCAGTAGCCATTCCAGTGATTGGCTGGCCGGAACAAGTCATTGGGTGCTATATAGCACCCAATGACACTGGTTCAGCTCATTGAGAGTCAGGGAGAGCTGTGCTTAGGAAGGGACAGATAGTGTAGGGAGTTTATGATCGCAATTTATTCAATTTTTAAACGTCTCAAAGACCCAAAAGTCCTTTTAAGGGTGTGGTGGCAGCAATTTAATCTTGCAAAGTAGTCTTCGATTGTTTTCCCCCCATACTTTGAGATTCTTTTTCTATAGAACTTGTCTGCAGTGACATCTGTTCAGCAATACCTTCTGTGTGTCAGGGGCAGAGATAGGAAGATTATTGAAAATGATGATTACACTTACCGGTAATCGGATTTTCCTGACCCCACGACAGCACCTTAGAGAGATGGCTCCGCCCCAGGACAGGAAACCTGCAGCATAAAAAGGTGGAGCCGCTCTCCCACCTCAGTGAGTTTCCAGAGCATGAGAGGGACTCCCCCTTACGTTAGTTCAGTTTAACATTCTTTTTTTTTTTTTTTTTTTTTTTTTGCAACACCCGTGAACACACAGACTTACACCAACAGGGAGGGAATAAAGAGTTGCTGTCGTGGGGTCAGGAAAATCCGATTACCGGTAAGTGTAATCATCATTTTTCCCCTCCCCCACGACAGCACCTTAGAGAGAGATTTCAGAGATCAGCCTCAGGGTGGGAAACAGTACTCAAGACTTTTGTACCAAAGAGAAGGTCAGAAATAGAGTCAAGTTGAAGCCTATAGTGTTTATAGAAAGTGGACGGAGAAGACCAGGTGGCAGCCCGACAGATCTGTTCAATGGATACGCTGGCCCTCTCAGCCCAAGAAGTGGACACCGCCCTCGTGGAGTGAGCCCTCACAGAAATAGGGGGAGACACACCGGATACTGAATACGCCAAGGATATAGCTTCTCTGATCCAGCGGGCAATAGATGCCTTAGAGGCAGTATTACCTTTCCTAGCCCCGCCGAACAGAACAAATAAGGCAGAAGACTTCCTCCAGTCCTTAGTCACCTCCAGGTACTGCAAAATACACCTCCTGACATCGAGGGAATGCATCTCCTTCTCTCTGTCATCTTTTGGTTCTGAAAAGAAAGCTGGAAGAGCTACCTCCTGAGCCCTATTAGTCCTAGAAGGAACCTTCGGCATAAAGGCGGGATCTGGTCTGAGAACTACCCTGTCTTCTCTGATGGACATGAAAGGAGGGTTAATGGAGAGGGCCTGAATCTCCCCAACCCTTCTGGCTGACGTTAAGGCTACCAGCAAAACTAGTTTAAGGGAAAGCACTTTAATTGAGCAAGAGACTAGAGGTTCAAAGGGATGTTTAGTTAGGGCATTTAACACCAAGTTAAGGTCCCAAGGAGGAAATCTAGGGCCTGCTACTGGCGTAATCCTATCTACTGCCTTAAAAAACCTAACAATCCAAGGGTCCATGGCTAAACTCCTTCTCCCTAAGACCGACAAAGCTGACACCTGCACTTTTAATGTACTTTTTGCCAACCCTAGGGACAATCCCCTCTGTAGAAAATCCAACACCTGAACCACTGAAAATTCTAATGGCCAGGAAACACTTTCTGTGCCTATAAAGGATAGGAACTTCCTCCATACCCGTGCATAAATAATATTAGTCACCTCCTTTCTACTTTTCATCAGAGTGGAAATGACCTCCTTAGAGAATCCCTGACTGGCTAAAAATGACCTCTCAAATTCCACGCCGAAAGATGCAGAGACTCTACCTCCGGGTGGAATACTGGACCCTGTGACAATAGGTCCGGAATTCCCGGCAGGATCCATGGATCCGAAACCGACATGGCCCTCAACAGGGAAAACCACGCCCTTTTCGGCCAGAAGGGAGCTATCAGAATCACTCTCGCCCTTTCGTATCTGATTTTCCTTATCACTAACGGAATCATTTGTAGCGGGGGAAAGGCATAACCTAGCGGGAAGTCCCATCTCTGGAGGAAGGCGTCCACCCCAGATGGGCACTCTTTTGGACTGAGGGAGAAGAACTCCGGCACCTTTCTGTTCTCCCTTGTGGCAAACATGTCTACCGAAGGCAGACCCCATAAATCTACTATCTGGGAGAATATCTTTGGACTTAGTGACCACTCCCCCTGACGTAGCCTGTGGCGACTCAGGAAGTCTGCCTGAAAATTCTCGACCCCTCGAATATGAATGGCCGAGAGATGAAGCACTTTCTCCTCTATTTCCTCGAAAATCCATCTTGTCTGCTTCTGTAAGGAATCTGACCTGGTTCCTCCCTGACGATTGAGATATGAGACCACTGTCCGATTGTCGGACATCACCCTCACATGTCTGTTCTGTATCATAGGAAGAACTGCCCTCAAGGCCAACAAAACAGCTCTCAGCTCCTTTCGATTTGACGAGAACAGCTTCTGACCCTGGGACCACTCTCCCTGAAACATCTGATCCTCCACGTGAGCCCCCCATCCCCAGGGGCTGGCGTCCGTAGTCACAACTACCGGTTCCGGAAAGGACCAGGGAAGTCCCTGAGTCAGATTCTCTTCTTTCCACCAATTTAGGGATGAAAGAGTTACGTCGGACAAACTTATAACTGACTCCAGAGACGTCCCTGCTCGCCTTGCGGCAGCCAAAATCTCTCCCTGTAACTGGCGAGAGTGTCGCTGCGCCCACTGGACTGCTGGCATGCAGGATGTTAAGACTCCTAACAGGGACATAGCTTTCCTTATAGACAGGGTTCCTCCTGACTGAACCCGCCGAACTACTCCCTGAATCCTGGCTACCTTCTCCTCTGTGAGGAAAGTTTTCTCCAGCCTGGAATTTAAAACCAGACCCAAGAAAACCTGGCTTGATGATGGCTCCATCCTGGACTTCTGGGTATTCAAAAGCCACCCCAGGGACTGAAGTACCTCCATCACCCGATTCAGAGCCCTGACACACTCCGCTTGAGTTTGGGCCACCACCAGAAAGTCGTCCAAGTAAGGCAGAAATGTGATGTTCTCCTTCCTGATGAAGGAGGCCATCTCCGCCACTACCTTCGTAAAGATTCGAGGTGCCATGGAAAGGCCAAAGGGGAGTGCCTGGAACTGGTAATGAAGAAGCCCAGTCTCGGTTCTTACAGCCACCCGGAGGAATCTCTGGTGATCTGGATGAATCGGAATATGATGGTACGCATCTTTTAAATCCAGAACCGCCATATGACAACCCGGAGATAAAAGAAATATTGCTGACCTGATGGTTTCCATCTTGAATTTCCTGGCTTTCAGGAATTTGTTCAGGTATTTGAGGTTTATTATAGTCCGGTATGACCCATCTGGTTTCTTCACTAGAAACAGGGTGGAATAAAAACCTCTCCCTATCTCTGACTCTGGGACAGAAAGTAACACTTTTTTGTTTATTAGTTTTTTTATTTCTTGCAGCATAATTATAGAAAACTTTGAAATCACAAATTTTTCCGCGGGGTATCTCAAAAATTCTAACCTTAGACCTTCCCGTAGAAGACCTATCAACCATCTGCCCGCCATCTTTTCCCAAGCAGGAAGAAAGAATCTTAATCTTCCTCCTACTGGGATCATGGCGTCATTGCTTTCCTTTTTTTCCCCCACGAGCTGCGGCTGATCTAAACAAAAAGCCCTTACTTCCTGATCTAGGCCTTGCTCCCTGCTCTCTGTCCCCCGTCTGCTTTTTATTCTGAAATCCACTCGGGTTCCGAAAGGGCCGTCTATATTGCTTAAATTGAGTGAAAGATTCTTGGGGAAACTTTTTCTTTCTATCTGCCGCTTTTTCGAGTAAGGAGTCAAGTTCAGACCCAAAAAGGAACTGGCCATCACAGGGAATGCTACACAATCTCAGCTTGGACGGCATATCCCCCCCTTTCCAATTCTTAAGCCACAAAGCACGTCGCGCGGAATTGGAAAGGGATGCGGCTCTCGCTTCCAGCCTCACCGAGTCCACTGCGGCATCTGCAATAAAGTCCGCGGCCTTCTGGAAAGTGGGCATAGATGCCAACAATTGCTCTCTAGGGCATTTATCCCTAATCTGCCCCTGTAGCCTATCCAACCACAGTGACATAGATCTCGCAACCACTGTGGCGGCTATACTAGGCCTGAAAGCCGCCGCAGAAGATTCCCATGAATTCTTAAGGGCAGAATCTATTCTTTTATCTAAGGGATCCCTCAAGAAACCCATGTCCTCAAAGGGCAGAGAGGATTTTTTAGAAATCTTGGAAATGGCTACATCCAGCTTCGGGGCCCTGTCCCAAGATGTAGATGCCTCTTCCTCAAAGGGGTACTTCCGCTTAAAGGTTTTAGAAATAAACGGTTTTTTATCCGGTTTTTTCCATTCTTTCTCTATCACAGCTGAGACCGATTTATGGACAGGGAAACACCTACGCTTCTTTTCCCTAAGTCCCCCAAACACAACATCCTCTACAGATCTATTTTCTCTGGTATCTTCCAATTCCAGGGTAGATCGGATAACCTTTAACAATTTGTCCGTATCTTCTGCCGGAAAAAGGAACTTTCCTTCTTTGGTGTCATCCTCCGAAGAGAAGGAATCATTAGAGTCCCCTTCCCCGAGAGAGGAGCCACTAGCGTTCCGAGTCCACGTCGACTCCTGTCTCACTCTCTTCTGCTCTTCCTAACCGGCTTTCAAGGAATTTTTGACTTCGACAAATAGACTTAATGTCTTTTAGAAGACTCGGAGTCTCCTCGGCCACTGTCTTCTCAATTGCACTCTGACAGGAGCTTCTTAGACATAAGTAGAAGACAGCGAGCACTTGCAGATAGGGCATTCTTGTTCTTTTTCTTTGTCGGCCACCTTCTTAGGCACCGTCTAAGAAAAATGGAATATACCCAATCTAAGTAACAGCCTAGACCCTGAAAGGGAGCGAGAATAGACTCACAATACCGGCGGCAAGATTTCAATATCTGCACATTCAGATCTCCCTTCTTCATCCATAATGAACGTAACCTGCAAAAATAATTGCCCAGGTTTATCTACTGCCACCAAGAATTCCTCTCAGCCTGAGAGGATACATAGTTACTGGCAAACCTCTCCACGCCAAGATAGCCCAGGAACTTGGTCCACTTCAGGCACACCGAAAACAGACAACGGCGTCCAATAACTCCAGCACCCTCATACCTGTATGTAGTTGGTTTTAAAACTGCCGGGCAGCCGAGCTTCCGACCGGAAGCGCACGGCCGTGGAACGCATGGCACTTCCTGTCCAGACGCCACCCACCAGCGTCTACATCCGGTGGCGTCCTGGCTGGTTTGCAGCAATACTGGGGCCTTCTGGCCACCCTAGATCCGTTGGTGCGGTCCTCCTCATCTGAGGGACCAGCACCTTCTGCCCTTGTGACCCGGGATCTTCTCACCGGTATCCTGCCCCCGACGCCTGTGGGGATGATCGGACAGGTAAACAAGCCGCCTCCAACCCTCCGGCATCTACCGGGACTTCCAGGTCAGGACGACAACTGCAGGCTCCCGTACCAGGACAGGAAACCTCACTGAGGTGGGAGAGCGGCTCCACCTTTTTATGCTGCAGGTTTCCTGTCCTGGGGCGGAGCCATCTCTCTAAGGTGCTGTCGTGGGGGAGGGGAAAAACAAATATATTTTTTCCATAATTTTCCTATAAACGGTCCCTGCAGTGAATTGTCACATCTGTGCTGCAATAGCGTCTGTGTCAGGACAAGAGATAGTAAAAATATAAGAGAAATCTATTTTCCTTTTTCCATACTTTTACGTACTTTCCCATATACTGTGCTTGCTGTGAACTAGGGCTGCAGTAAACAATTATTTTAGTAATAGAGTATTCTATCGATTATTTTTTACGATTCATCGAGTAATCAATAAGAAAAAAATAATAGACTGTTTTCCTTTATAAAAACTCAGACCCCCTACCATTAGTCCCAACACCCTTCGTTACCCCAGTGCCATCAGCTCTCCTTCACCCCAGTGCCATCAGCTCACCCCTTGTGCCATCATTAATCTGCACTGAAAAATAAAAGGTAACATTTTAAATCTAGCTGGACTTATTTTTCTCCTTTACTTAAGTTACGCTGTGGTTCCCAGCATGGTCCGTGCTCGGTGCAACAGGGTTTGAGCACGCTCTGCCTTTTTCTTTTTTGCCTACCATTGACTTGCATTAGTGCCGGGATCCGGCATTGCAAAACAACCGAAGGACAGATCGTCTTCCGGTCTGCGCATGCACAGAGGCGGGGGGAAAACTGTGAAAAAGACTGCAAGACGGATCCGTCCGATACCGCATGACAAGCGGAGAGACAGATCCGTTCTTGCAATGCATTTGTAGACAGATGCACACCCGGATCCCTCTACAAATGCTGTCAGTTGTCACACTGATCGGCGGATCCGGCAGGCAGTTCCGATGACGGAACTGCCTGCTGGATCACACTAACGCTAGTGTTAAAGTACCCTTAGGGGCTAGAACTGGGATCTTTTCATCCCTGGTCTATTCACCCTTATAGGATCTCTATCAGGGTGAATAGGACTTCACCTGCATAGTGCACACAGCAGCAGGGGGCTTACCATGGCAGCAAAGGCTTCAGTAGCGTCCTGGCTGCCATTGTAACCGATCGGAGCCCCGGGATTACACTGCTGGGGCTCCGATCAGAAGCTACCACTGCCACCAATAAGGGGCAGGGGACCCTGTGGGCACTGCCACCAATTATTTTAATACTGGGGGGGTTGAGGGGGGTGGGCGCACTGAGCCACCAATGATAATTAACTTTTAATACAGGAGGCAGGTACTGGAAGCAGATCAGCGGCAGTTAACCCCTCAGGTGCAGCACCTGAGGGGTTAACTGCCACTGATCACAGCTCCCTGTCAGAAGCAGGGTGCCGGCTATGCGATTCTGCGGCCGGCACCCGCCTCCTGTATTAAAAGTTAAAGACTTCTCCCTGGCTGTGACGCTCTGCGCTGCGATTGCACAGCGCTACAGCCAGGGAGAAGGAATGCCCAGGAGAGAAGCTGATGTCTCCTGCCCATTGCTCCGATAGTAGTAATTAGCATACGGAGCAGGAGACAGTAATGGGGGCACAGCGGGCGAACAGAGCGGCGCCCAGGAATAATAGTAAGTGCAGGGAGATCCCTGGGCGCCGCCCTATGTAGCCTGGTAACTTAAAGTCCGGACCCATTTAAAGTCCTGCTATCATTGGTGGCGCAGTGCGCCCACTCCTCTCTCCTCATTGGTGGCAGCAGCGGCACAGGGGGAGGGAGAGACTGCTTCCTTCTCCCCTGTGCTGCTGAGGGAACATGAGTGCACTCATGTTCTGTGATACTAGACTGTGCAGCAGCGCAGCCCAGTATCGAAAAAATGGAAATCCCGGACAAAAGTATCGATTGGGTATCGAAATTATCCTGCATGCATGTCAGAACTGCACTGTGTGCCAGCACCCTTATATCTTATATCTGTGTAGCTTCCACTCCTGGTATTGGAATGTTTTTTTCCAGCTTCCCACTACATCATATGCAATATTAACCTCCTCAGGACCGCCGTACGCAGGATTGCGTCTTTGCGGCGGTCCTGTTGTTCTGGGTGGACGCGCCGGTGCGTCCTCTCGCGAGACGCGAGATTTCCTGTGAACGCGCGCACACAGGCGCGCGCGTTCACAGGATCGGAAGGTAAGCGAGTGGATCTCCAGCCTGCCAGCGGCGATCGTTCGCTGGCAGGCTGGAGATGAGATTTTTTTGAACCCCTAACAGGTATATTAGACGCTGTTTTGATAACAGCGTCTAATATACCTGCTACCTGTCCTCTGGTGGTCCCCTTTGTTTTGGATCGTCCACCAGAGGGACACAGGGCAGCTCAGTAATATGTTGCACCAAGCACCACTACACTACACCCCCCCCCCCCCCCGTTCACTTATTAACCCCTTATTAGCCCTTGATCACCCCTGATCACCCCATATAGGACTCCCTGATCACCCCCCTTGTCATTGATTACCCCCCTGTCATTGATCACCCCCCTGTAAAGAGCTCCATTCAGATGTCCGCATGATTTTTACGGATCCACTGATAGGACTGATCGGATCCGTAAAAATCATACGGACGTCTGAATGGAGCCTTACAGGGGAGTGATCAATGACTGTGGTGATCACCCCATATAGACTCCTGATCACCCCCCTGTCATTGATCACCCCCCTGTAAAGCTCCATTCAGATGTCCGCATGATTTTTACGGATCCACTGATAGACTGATCGGATCCGTAAAAATCATACGGACGTCTGAATGCAGCCTTACAGGGGAGTGATCAATGACTGTGGTGATCACCCCATATAGACTCCCTGATCACCCCCCTGTCATTGATCACCCCCCTGTCATTGATCACCCCCCCTGTCATTGATCCCCCCCCCCCCTCTGTAAGGCTGCATTCAGTCTTTTTTTTGGCCCAAGTTAGCGGAATTTTTTTTTTTTTCTTACAAAGTCACATATTCCACTAACTTGTGACAAAAAATAAAATCTCACATGAACTCACCATACCCCTCACGGAATCCAAATGCGTAAAATTTTTTAGACATTTATATTCCAGACTTCTTCTCACGCTTTAGGGCCCCTAGAATGCCAGGGCAGTATAAATACCCCACATGTGACCCCATTTCGGAAAGAAGACACCCCCAGGTATTCCGTGAGGGGCATATTGAGTCCATGAAAGATTGAAATTTTTGTCCCAAGTTAGCGGAACGGGAGACTTTGTGAGAAAAAAATAAAAAATATCAATTTCCGCTAACTTGTGCCAAAAAAAAAAAATTTCTATGAACTCGCCATGCCCCTCATTGAATACCTTGGGGTGTCTTCTTTCCAAAATGGGGTCACATGTGGGGTATTTATACTGCCCTGGCATTCTAGGGGCCCCAAAGCGTGAGAAGAAGTCTGGTATCCAAATGTCTAAAAATGCCCTCCTAAAAGGAATTTGGGCACCTTTGCGCATCTAGGCTGCAAAAAAGTGTCACACATCTGGTATCGCCGTACTCAGGAGAAGTTGGGCAATGTGTTTTGGGGTGTCATTTTACATATACCCATGCTGGGTGAGATAAATATCTTGGTCAAATGCCAACTTTGTATAAAAAAAATGGAAAAAGTTGTCTTTTGCCAAGATATTTCTCTCACCCAGCATGGGTATATGTAAAAAGACACCCAAAACACATTCCCCAACGTCTCCTGAATACGGCGATACCAGATGTGTGACACTTTTTTGCAGCCTAGGTGGGCAAAGGGGCCCACATTCCAAAGAGCACCTTTCGGATTTCACTGGTCATTTACCTACTTACCACACATTAGGGCCCCTTTGCCCACCTAGGCTGCAAAATGCCAGGGCAGTATAACTACCCCACAAGTGACCCCATTTTGGAAAGAAGACACCCCAAGGTATTCCGTGAGGGGCATGGCGAGTTCCTAGAATTTTTTATTTTTTGTCACAAGTTAGTGGAAAATGATGATTTTTTTTTTTTTTTTTTATACAAAGTCTCATATTCCACTAACTTGTGACAAAAAATAAAAACTTCCATGAACTCACTATGCCCATCAGCGAATACCCTGGGGTCTCTTCTTTCCAAAATGGGGTCACTTGTGGGGTAGTTATACTGCCCTGGCATTCTAGGGGCCCAAATGTGTGGTAAGAGTTTGAAATCAAATTCTCTAAAAAATGACGAGGGAAACCGAAAGGTGCTCTTTGGAATATGGGCCCCTTTGCCCACCTAGGCTGCAAAAAAGTGTCCACACATCTGGTATCTCCGTATCAGGAGAAGGTGGGGAATGTGTTTGGGGTGTCATTTTTTACATATACCCATGCTGGGTGAGAGAAATATCTTGGCAAAGACAACTTTTCCCCATTTTTTATCAAAGTTGGCATTTGACCAAGATATTTATCTCACCCAGCATGGGTATAGGTAAAAAGGACACCCCAAAAACACATTCCCCAACATCTACTGAATACGGAGATACCAGATGTGTGACACTTTTTATGCAGCCTAGGGGGGCAAAGGGCCCACATTCCAAAGAGCACCTTTCGGATTTCACTCGTCATTTTTACAGAATTTGATTTCAAACTCCTTACCACACATTTTGGGCCCCTAGAATGCCAGGGCAGTATAACTACCCACAAGTGACCCCATTTGGAAAGAAGAGACCCCAGGGTATCGCTGATGGGCCATAGTGGAGTTCATGGAAGTTTTTATTTTTGTCACAAGTTAGTGAATATGAGACTTTGTAAGAAAAAAAAAAAAAAGAAAAAATCATCATTTTCCGCTAACTTGTGACAAAAAATAAAAAGTTCTATGAACTCACTATGCCAATCAGCGAATACCTTAGGGTGTGTATTTTCCGAAATGGGGTCATTTGTTGGGGTGTTTGTACTGTCTGGTCTTTGTAGAACCTCAGGAAACATGACAGGTGCTCAGAAAGTCAGAGCTGCTTCAAAAAGCGGAAATTCACATTTTTGTACCATAGTTTGTAAACGCTATAACTTTTACCCAAACCATTTTTTTTTTACCCCAAACATTTTTTTTTTAATCAAAGACATGTAGAACAATAATTTAGAGCAAAATTTATATATGGATGTCGTTTTTTTTGCAAAATTTACAACTGAAAGTGAAAAATGTCATTTTTTTGCAAAAAAAAATCGTTAAATTTCGATTAATAACAAAAAAAGTAAAAATGTCAGCAGCAATGAAATACCACCAAATGAAAGCTCTATTAGTGAGAAGAAAAGGAGGTAAAATTCATTTGGGTGGTAAGTTGCATGACCGAGCAATAAACGGTGAAAGTAGTGTAGGTCAGAAGTGTAAAAAGTGGCCTGGTCTTTCAGGGTGTTTAAGCACTGGGGGCTGAGGTGGTTAAAGGATAACTCATATTTTCACTCAAAATTAAATTTTCATCTATGTTGTTGCTGTTGTGGTGATAATCCATAATTACTCATTATCGTGCTCACATACCACTTGTTTAATAAGATTCCGTCCATAGCAACCGCTCCTCACAAGACTTCTTTCCGAGTATCTTCTCAAGATGGCCGCTGATGCCTTACCCCTGAGGTAAGAACTCCCTCCCTAACTACCCAGAATTCATTCGGCTCATCTCAGGAACGCACAGCCTCACCCCAACCAATCGGCTTTCCTCAGACTTAAAACACACCATCTTCTTCCTGAGTAGTTGATTGCAAATTTTATCGCGAATATCGGCACTATCCCGGTCCGACGGGAGGCGCGCACGCAGCGTTCGGGACTGCCCACTACTACGTCCTCCGTCTTCTGTATATAGAAGATGGAGGACGGAGGACACCTAGCAGGGCTGTTTTAGCCGCACCACTGCCTGGGGGAGGAAAGAACAAGCTGCAATTACTGGGTAATTTAACACCTATACAAAAGTATTAACTAGGGAACTAAGGTAAACTAAGGCTACTTTCACACTAGCGTTCGGGGTTCCGCTCGTGAGCTCCGTTTGAAGGCTCTCACAAGCGGCCCCGAACGGATCCGTCCAGCCCTAATGCATTCTGAGTGGATGCGGATCCGCTCAGAACGCATCAGTCTGGCTCCGTTTGTCCTCCGCTCAGCAAGCGGACACCTGAACGCAGCTTGCAGCGTTCGGGTGTCCGCCTGGCCGTGCGGAGGCAAACGGATCGGTCCAGACTTACAATGTAAGTCAATGGGGACGGATCCGTTTGAATTTGACACAGTATGGCTCAATTTTCAAACGGATCCGTCCCCCATTGACTTTCAATGTAAAGTCAAAACGGATCAGTTTGCATGAACAAAAAAAAAAAAAAAAAAAAAATCTTTTTTTTTTGTTCATGGTAATGCAAACGGATCCGTTCTGAACGGATCTAAGCGTTTGCATTATAGGTGCGGATCTGTCTGTGCAGATACCAGACGGATCCGCACCTAACGCAGGTGTGAAAGTAGGCTTAGTCAGACCAAGCCAATTACAAAAAAATAATATAAAAAATAAAAATAGACAGCTACCCTTTAATGGCGCCATCAAAAGTACTACTTGTCCTACAAAATCAAGCCCTCATAGGGCTATGCGAATGAAAAAAAATAAATAAAAATTGCATACAGATCTGGTGGAGGCAAAGGGCCACGCTTTACCCCTCCATCTAGTAAGCGGGGATCTGTGGAAACATTTATGTACACCCTGGAAGTAGGTACCGTATATACGTGAAATACGGTACACACTGAAGAGCCTTGCATTAGGCCTCTCTCACATGAGAAATACAGATCTCAGGGTGCGTTCAGTGAAACTCGCAAGCAAGTTCAGTCAGTTGAGAATGCAATTGCGTTCAGTGTTTGTCTTTTCCGCATGAGTGCAATCAATTGTGATTTTAATTTTTACGTGCGTGAAAAATGTAAGACTTAGCCTCTTGCACACAAACGTTTTTTGTTTCTGTTACATTGCCGTTTTCTGTATACGGAACCATTCATTTTAATGGTTTCGCAAAAAAAACCACACGGAATGTACTCCGTATGCATTCCGTTTCCATATAAAGATAAAACATGTCCCATTATTGTCCGCATAACAGACAAGGATTGCACTGTTCTATTAGTGGCCAGATGTTCCGTTCCACAAAAAAACAAATGCACATGGACATCATCCGTATTTGTACACAGACCTACTGAAATGAATGGGTCAGGATTCAGTGCGGGGGCTGTGCGTTCACTTCACGCATTGCACTTGCCTGGAAAACTCACTCGTGTGAAAGGGGCCTTACTGTATAATAAGCACTGCTGCTGTTGATGGATCCGGTTGTAGCACCCTGTCTCTCTCCGAGCCCTTATGGGCAGATGATTGCACCTATACGTACAGTGGATGACTGTCCTGACTAATCACATATAGCAGCCGCTCCTAGCCCGTCTATCCACGCCTGTCAGCGGATTGCAGATGACCGCAGTAACTGAATATATAGGAACACCGTGTAACCCTAGGAGCGCTCCATCACCTGCCACACTGGACACAGCTGAGGGAAGACGAGCACGCCCCTACGGTAGAAGCACGGTGCCAACCCCCGACTGCCCGCCGCCATTCCTCACACTCGCTCGCTAGAGCCCTGACACCGCTACTTACCTTTTTATTGCTCTGAAGTCCTGACAGATACACAAGCACCAGCAATGAAACCTTTATCCTGATTGGCCTTGGGGCAGGGCTGTATTTTAATTGGTTAGAGCACAGACTGGGCGGGTTTATGATGGCTCAATGCCGTTTAGGATAACAAATAGAATACTGATAACTGAACGCTGATTGGATGAGACTACCTGTCCCCTATTGGTTACCGGTACTAGCCAGGCGTTTTGTTTAGCTGCTTATAAATTGGTTGTTTTTTTGATTGGCAGTGTTTGGGTCCTATCACAAATGACAATAATAATTAGGAAAGCAAAGCTCTTGCTCGTAGAGCTGCCGAGTCACGTGACCGCTGACTGATTGGCCTTCTGGCTGTAGTACTTACATGCTGAGAGCAGTAGTTGTAGGAATGACAGGACTGTGTGCGGTCTGCAGTTACATGCTATGATGTATGGGAGCTGGCTATTTCCCATTATTTGTTGGTCTGGTTATTGATCTGTGATAGTATTTAGTTGCTTCACAGTGATTTGGCCAAATCCCCTTTTCTATTAGGACCTGGTCAACAACCGTTTTCGGTTAAAGAGCTGCGGACATGCACGGCTAGACCGCCGCGAGCATGTCCGCAATATACCGGTCCTATAGGGCTGTGTGCTTTTATTTTGTTAAAAAAATGATTTTAGAGATATGTAAATGAGCCTTGTAAGTAGGGATCGACCGATATTGATTTTTTAGTGCCGATACCGATTATTTGTGAACTTTCAGGCCGATAGCCGATAATTTATACCGATATTCTGGGCACTGCGCCACCAATGTTTTTACTATTGGGACGGGGGTGGGGGGCGCACTGCGCCACCAATGAAGATAAGTCTCTCATTCATTCATATCAGGAGGCGGGAGCTGCTGCAGAATCACATAGCCGGCTCCCGACCTCTATGAGCGGTAGCTGCGATCCGCGGCACCTAAGGGGTTAACTACCGCGGACCGCAGCTACCGTTCATAGAGGTCGGGAGCCGGCTATGTGATTCTGCAGCCAGTTCCCGCCTCCTGTATATGAATTAATGAAAGACTTTTCTTCATTGGTGGAGCGGTGGCCACAGCCCCTCCCCTCCTCTTGTCTTCTCTCCTCTCATTGGCGGCAGGCAGCACAGGGGGAGGGAGACACTGCTTCCTTCTCCCCTGTGCTGCGGAGGGAACACAGAGAGCGCTGAGCAGCGCGTTCTGTGTTCCCAATACGTTATCGGAATATCGGCAAAATAGATGCCGATAACGGTCAAAATCCTGAATATCGGCCGATAATATCGGTAAAACCGATAATCGGTCGATCCCTACTTGTAAGGTGCCAAATGGGCTGCACTAACCTTCCTGGAGCCCAGCCACGCCCCCCTGTGAAGGAGCCCAGCAACGCCTGCATCCTCCGAATCTCCTCCTTTCATCAACGATAGATTGCCGTAATCTCGCGATGCGCAGTTCCTTCCCTGAGGCTGATGCCAGCACAGGGAAGAAACACTATACCGGCACTGCACGTGCGCTAGTTCGCGCATCCCAAGATTACGCCAATCTGACTGTGAAGAAAGGAGGAGATTCGGAGGACGCAGGCGGTGCTGGGCTGGTACCGACTGTAGACAGTAAGTTCTTAGCTAGGTGGCAGGGGCCCTACTAGGTACTTGAAAAAATTGGAGGTAGATTACTAAGTACACCAGCCAGGGAGGCGAAAGCCACAGCAGGTGTACCATGTGAATCTGCTCAAGCCATGGAAGGAAAGGGAAACATGTATGGAAGACAGCCGATGACCAGGGTTCCTAGGGGAAGCGGTTTCGGCCCCTCGGTCTGAAGCAGGGGAAGCGGCTGCCGCAGTGAAAATTGCTGACAACCTCTCCTCTAAACAGGCTCAGGAAGCCAGGGAGTTCATTCGTCGGAACACTAATGTGTTCTCAAACCTCCCTGGACGCACGTCCGTAATCCGGCATGACATTATCACTGAGCCTCAGGCAAAAGTCCAGTTAAAACCGTACCGGGTACCCGAGGCTTGGCGAAAAGCCATCACAGAGGAAGTGCAGCTAATGCTCCAGCTGGGTGTCATTGAAGAGTCAAAAAGTGAGTGGGCCAGTCCTATAGTATTAATACCCAAGCCAGAAGGGACATTGCGGTTCTGTAATGACTTCAGCAAACTGAATGAGGTGTCCAAGTTTGACGTGATATCATTGTCCATAGCACCGACTGGGAAAGTCACCTACCTAAAGTACAGGCTGTAGTCGACTCCCTTAGGAAGGCTGGCTTAACCGCTAACCCAAAAAAGTGTGCGATAGGGTTAGAAGTACCTGGGGTATGTAATTGGGCGTGGAATGATCAAACCTCAGGTGAACAAAGTTGAGGCAATTAGGAATTGGCCCCGACCTGTCACTACTCGGCAAGTAAAATCGTTCCTGGGTATGGTGGGGTACTATATGACGTTTGTCCCCAATTTTGCTACAGTCGCCGCACCATTGACAGGCCTTTTGAAGGGACGCAAGTCAGTGATGGTCCACTGGAATGAGCAGGCGGAAAAGGCTTTCTCCGCTTAGAAGTCGGCCCTGTGTGGGTCCCCGGTTTTGGTGACGCCCGACTTCAAAAGGGAGTTTATAGTGCAGACCGATGCCTCCGAGGTAGGTCTCGGTGCTGTACTGTCTCAAGATCTTAACGGGGAGGAGCATCCCGTTGTCTTCCTCAGCCGGAAGCTCACCCCAGCAGAGACTAGGTACAGTATAGTGGAGAGAGAGCGCCTGGCCATCAAGTGGGCACTCGAGTCTCTCCGCTATTATCTTTTGGGGAGAAAGTTCCGTCTGGTGACCCAACACTCCCCTCTCAAATGGATGAGCCAGGCCAAAGAGAGGAATGCTTGGGTCACCAGATGGTTCGTATCTTTGCAAAACTTTAAGTTTTCCATGGAACACAGGGCAGGCAGGTTACAGGGAAACGCGGATGCCCTGTCCCGGGTCCACTGTCTGGCAAGTGTTCACCTCTTCAGGGTTGAACAAAGGGGGAGGTATGTAAGAAGAAACAAGGATGTAATGACCGACGTCACGCACAGGGAGGATAAAAGGGAAAGCCCTGCCCAAGGGAGAGGGAAAGGTGGTGACCCCTAACTCACCTTGCGGCTGGCACCTGACTGCCCTGATGCCCCTAGACGGGTTCCTCACCCGTGCGGCGATTACATGCCTAAACCCTGGCTTTCCCTAAAATGAGCCCTAGATAGTGAACGGGACGGTGGGATCGCTAGTCCGCACCACTATCACTAAGAGGGAAACACCAGGGAGAGGACAGACAAACACATACACCCAGGTGGGCGATCACAATAGACCACAAAGGTCCAACAGGGATCCGGAGGGTAGCGTTCTGGACCAACTACCAGAGAACGCAGCAACACAGCTCCAGAAGGTCAGAATAGATGTCCAGGCAGGAAGTTCTATCTCTGGCAACCAGAGAAGTGTGAGAGAGGAATATAAGGAGGTTTGGGAGTGCTGGACAAGGAACAGCTGAGGAGAAGGAGCTACAGATCCCTGCGTGAGCCAAAAGGGTTTGCAAAGCAAACCCAGAAAGCTACCATAAGGAAAACAGCCCTATCTTAAATAGAGCGTGCAGCCAACCGCTGCGACTTCCTGACCCAGGGTATAACGGAGTCAGGCGTGGTTCTCGATACCCTCGTGACAAAGGAGCCGTCTTTGATGGAAGATAAGAACCGGATTTTTTCCTGAAGTGTCAGTTTTGCAGTTGCACTGCAGCTGTTAGTATGGCTGTAAAGCCGATCCGGGCCGGTTCTGATGTCGCCGTGTGCTCCTTTGTCTCGTTCTCACAACCGAAAAACGACCGCCAGAAGTACAATCGGGAAATTCTTGGTGTAGTGTGCGTCTATGTGTGCGCAATTCCTCCAAAATAACATCACAGAGACGTTCTGAAGTAGGTTCCAATAATGTGCCTGCTTCCAACGGCGTGGTTTATTTATACCAGAAGATGGGAGGCGGTCTTACAATCATGACCAATGAGGAGACCGGTTATGGTATAAAGTGATTGGCTGGCGAAGATGTGAATGATCGCACGAACTTATGTTCGCGCGTTTGCACACTTATTTGCGCCCTTTCCATTTCCACGCTTATCCTCGTGGATGAAGAAACCTTTGTTTGACGGTCCCCATCCCTCCCGCCTCAGCCGGCGCTATGACACTGGTATCCTGCTGTAATACCAGGCACAAATCAGCTACAGGTCAGGACGACCAGACCATCGTGCGAAAGTCTCTGCGCAGATGCAAACGCGAATGCGAACGAATCTGCGCATCTCCATAGGATAGATGGCGACCATACGGCGAACAATAATTTTTCCACAACAGTTCCCCCCTTTTTCGCCATATGTCGTCATTTCAGCGGCTTCCTAACACTACAATCACTCAAACCAGACCTCTAAAGGGAATAAACATATAAAGGGGAACATGCTACACTACAGATGAACTAACAAGAAGAACCTGGCCTATCATTCTTGGGCCTCTTCGACTGCTTGACCGCGACGTCTGGCAAGGGTGGTGACAGTGAAAAGTCTCTAAAGTGTCTCTAATAAAGAAATGCCTTCAAAAGGAAGGGTGATTCTCCATGACGGTTCCTTAAAATGCGGTGGTTCTTCTTGGTTTGGTCCTCCCTGGAGTAAGAATCCGGTTGCTCCAAGCGATGGTTCTCTGCGATCATAACGTGGTCCTTTGAACGGCTCCTCGTGACTCGATTCATCACGCAGCAGGTCATTCTGACCGCCACATAGAAAAGAAATAGAAAGCACAGCAGTAACAGGACATACACTCCTATTTCCTTAAGCCATGATCCTATAGAGAACAGCATATCACCGAAGCCCCCCAGACCTTTACAGGGGTTCCAACCTTCATCTGCAATCACACATGCTTGTCCCTGCAACGCCTTAACTCTATCTAGATGGGCCTGAACCTTGTCACCAGTATCTTTCACCCAGGTCAGGTGCAGCAATCCTCCCCGATGAATTCACAGAAACCCCCCTTTTCAGCTAAAAGATAGTCGAGAGCCATCTACTCCTGGAGGAGAAGAGTTTCTAACTGTTGCTGTTCAGGGGAGACTTCTTCTTCGACTGTCTCGTTGAACATCTCATCCACTATGGTAGAAAATTTGTTCAGCAGCTTCATAAGTTCTATACCCCATCCGGTCCATGCCGGAAACTATGCCCAAGCACGGTCCCCTGCAGAGAACAGCTCCCTCCTAGTCCTTCTTCCCATACTCACCCTCCTCTGCACCATAAGATCCTCGTGGCCATCAGCAATGTAGGAGGCGGGGACTAACCTGACTAAGGAGCATGACCCTCTAGCATTCGTTGGAATGACTCTGTAAGCAGCCTGCCCACACAAGAAGTAATAGGGCCCAGTTAGAGAGACACAAAGGTCATTAGGGTTCCGGTTACGGGAGTTGAGCAACAGCTGGATGGATAAAGGGATTGCTGCACCGTCCTGAATGTTACACCCTCCCCCCCAGCAGATATAGTCGTGTCTGGTGGTTTGGTTGTTACGGTCAGGGATTCTATGGTCGATCTGGACAGTGATCCCAGATGGGTAGAGTTGAGCGATCCGGAACTGTAAAGTTCGAGTTCGTACCGAACTTTAGGGTTTTCGGCACCCGAACCCGAACATTTACGTAAAAGTTCGGGTTCGGTGTTCAGCGATTTTTATGGCGCTTTTTGAAAGGCTGCACAGCAGCCAATCAACAAGCGTCATACTACTGGCCCCAAAAGGCCATCACAGCCATGCCTACTATTGGCATGGCTGTGATTGGCCAACTGCAGCATGTGACCCAGCCTCTATTTAAGCTGGAGTCACGTAGCACCGCCCGTCACTCTGCTCGGATTAGTGTAGGGAGAGGCTGCAGCTGCTGTGAGGGAGAGATCAGGGAGAAATCTTATCAAGAACTGTTTTTTGTACTCAGCGATCTACAGCAAAAGTGTTTTGTGGGTGCAGAGCACATTTTTTTTAAGCCTGCCCTGAGCCAACTACTGCTGAAAACAAACTTTTTTTTCCTCAGTCAATATCAATACATGATCGGCAGCCATTTTATGCAACGATAGTGCACCAGCACAGGCTATCTGCAAGTCCAGAAATACAGCTTTGGCATACTGGGTTGAAAAAAGCCTCTGATATACTGCACATCTGGGATTAGACAAGCATAAGTGACTGTCATATTTAGGACAGATAATACAGCTTTTTGGCTAGGGTGAAAAAACCCTCTAATATACTGCATATCTGGGATTAGACAAGCATAAGTGACTGTCATATTTAGGACATAAATACAGCTTTTTGGTTAGGGTGAAAAAAGCCTCTAATATACTGCACATCTGGGATTAGACAAGCATAAGTGACTGTCACATTTAGGACAGAAATGCAGCTTTTTGGTTAGGGTGAAAAAAACCTCTAATATACTGCACATCTGGGATTAGACAAGCATAAGTGACTGTCACATTTAGGACAGAAATACAGCTTTGGCATACTGGGGTGAAAAAAGCCTCATATACTGCACATATGGGATTACACGTGCATAAGTGACTGTCACATTTAGGACAGAAATACAGCTTTTTGGTTAGGGTGAAAAAACCCTCTAATATACTGCACATCTGGGATTAGACAAGCATAAGTGACTGTCATATTTAGGCCATAAATACGGCTTTTTGGTTACTGGAGTGAAAAAAGCCTCTAATATATTGCACATCTGGGTTTACACGTGCATAAATGACTGTCACATTTAGGACAGAAATACAGCTTTTTGGTTAGGGTGAAAAAACCCTCTAATATACTGCACATCTGGGATTAGACAAGCATAAGTGACTGTCACATTTAGGACAGAAATACAGCTTTTTGGTTAGGGTGAAAAAACCCTCTAATGTACTGCACATCTGGTATTAGACAAGCACAAGTGACTGTCATATTTAGGCCATAAATACAGCTTTTTGGTTACTGGGGTGAAAATAGCCTCTAATATATTGCACATCTGGGATTACACGTGCATAATTGACTGTCACATTTAGGACTGAAATACAGCTTTTTGGTTAGGGTGAAAAAAGCCTCTAATATACTGCACATCTGGGATTAGACAAGCATAAGTGACTGTCACATTTAGGACAGAAATGCAGCTTTTTGGTTAGGGTGAAAAAAACCTCTAATATACTGCACATCTGGGATTAGACAAGCATAAGTGACTGTCACATTTAGGACAGAAATACAGCTTTGGCATACTGGGGTGAAAAAAGCCTCATATACTGCACATATGGGATTACACGTGCATAAGTGACTGTCACATTTAGGACAGAAATACAGCTTTTTGGTTAGGGTGAAAAAACCCTCTAATATACTGCACATCTGGGATTAGACAAGCATAAGTGACTGTCATATTTAGGCCATAAATACGGCTTTTTGGTTACTGGAGTGAAAAAAGCCTCTAATATATTGCACATCTGGGTTTACACGTGCATAAATGACTGTCACATTTAGGACAGAAATACAGCTTTTTGGTTAGGGTGAAAAAACCCTCTAATATACTGCACATCTGGGATTAGACAAGCATAAGTGACTGTCACATTTAGGACAGAAATACAGCTTTTTGGTTAGGGTGAAAAAACCCTCTAATGTACTGCACATCTGGTATTAGACAAGCACAAGTGACTGTCATATTTAGGGCATAAATACAGCTTTTTGGTTACTGGGGTGAAAATAGCCTCTAATATATTGCACATCTGGGATTACACATGCATAATTGACTGTCACATTTAGGACTGAAATACAGCTTTTTGGTTAGGGTGAAAAAAGCCTCTAATATACTGCACATCTGGGATTAGACAAGTATAAGTGACTGTCACATTTAGGCCATAAATACAGCTTTGTCATACTGGGGTGAAAAAAGCCTCTCATATACTGCACATCTGGGATTATACGTGCATAAGTGACTGTCACATTTAGGACAGAAATACAGCTTTTTGGTTAGGGTGAAAAAAAGCCTCTAATATACTGCACATCTGGGATTAGACAAGCATAAGTGACTGTCACATTTAGGCCAGAAATACGGCTTTTTGGTTACTGGGGTGAAAAAACCCTCTAATATACTGCACATCTGGGATTAGACGTGCATAAATGACTAACATTTATGCCACAAATAAGGCTTATAGGATACTGTGGTGAAAAAACCCTCTGATATAGTGCACATCTGTGATTACACGTGCATAGGTGACTGTCACATTTAGGCCACAAATAAGGCTTTTAGGATACTGTGGTGAAAAATCCCTCTGATATACTGCACATCTGGGATTACACTTGCATAGGTGACTGTCATATTTAGGACACAAATACGGCTATTAGGTTACTGTTGTTAAAAAAAAACTTTTTTTCATATACTGCACATCTGTGATTACACATGCATAGGTGACTGTCACATTTAGGCCACAAATAAGGCTTTTAGGATACTGTGGTGAAAAATCCCTCTGATATACTGCACATCTGGGATTACACTTGCATAGGTGACTGTCACATTTTGGCCACAAATACCGCTGTCATATAGAGTTAAAAAAAAATAATAGAGTGCAATACCCTACATCAGGGTTTATATTGGCGGTTAATTATTTTTAACATACTTAACCACTTTTTACTTTGCTTTGTGAACGCTAACTAGGAGGCAAACATCTAATAAGGGACGCGGTCATGGTCGTGGTGGTGGTGTTGGTGGAGACTCTGGTGCAGGGAGAGGACGTGGCCATTCTGCCACAGCTACATGTCCTAATGAACCTACTACCTCAAGTCCCAGTAGCCGCCAGAATCTACAGCGATATTTGGTCGAGCCTAATGCCTTTCTAAGGATGGTAAGGCCTGAGCAAATACAGGCACTAGTCAATTGGGTGGCCGACAGTGGATCCAGCACGTTCACATTATCTCCCACCCAGTCTTCTGCAGAAAGCGCACAGGTGGCACCTGAAACCCATGGCCATCAGTCTGTCACATCATCCCCGTGCATATCGGGGAACCTGTCTGAGCTTTAAGTCATACAGCAGTCTCTTATGCTGTTTGAAGACTCTGCTGGCAGGGTTTCCCAAGGGCATCCACCTAGCCCTTCCCCAGGGGTGGAAGACATAGAATGCACTGACGCACAACCACTTATGTTTCCTGATGAGGACATGGGAATACCACCTCAGCACGTCTCTGATGATGACGAAACACAGGTGCCAACTGCTGCGTCTTTCAGCAGTGTGCAGACCAAAAAGGAGGTCAGGGAGGAAGACTGGGTGGAAGAGGATGCAGGGGACGATGAGGTCCTAGACCCCACATGGAATGAAGGTCGTGCCACTGACTTTCAGAGTTCGGAGGAAGAGGCAGTGGTGAGACCGAGCCAACAGCATAGCAAAAGCGGGAGCAGGGTGCAAAAGCAGAGCAGCCGTCGCCAAAACAGTTCGCCTGCTACTGGCCACTGTCACCAGGGACCGAGCACACCAAAGGCAGCATCAAAGAGTTTCCTGGCATGGCACTTCTTCACACAATGTGCTGACGACAAGACCCGAGTGGTTTGCACGCTGTGCCATCAGAGCCTGAAGCGAGGCATTAACGTTCTGAACCTTAGCACAACCTGCATGACCAGGCATCTACATGCGAGACACGGGCTGCAGTGGAGTAAGCACCTTCAAAACCAAGAAAGGGCTCAGGCCCCTCCTGCTCCCTCTTCTGCTGCTGCCTCCGCCTCCGGAGGAACGTTGGCACCTGCCGCCCAGCAAACAGAGGATGTACCACCAACAACACCACCTCCGTCACCAAGCATCTCCACCATGTCACATGGAAGCGTTCAGCTCTCCATCTCACAAACCTTTGAGAGAAAGTGTAAATTCCCACCTAGCCACCTTCGATCCCTGGCCCTGAATTCCATCATTTCTAAACTACTGGCCTTTGAAATGCTGTCATTCAGGCTGGTGGAGACGGACAGCTTTAAACAGCTCATGTCGCTTGCTGTCCCACAGTACGTCGTTCCCAGTCGCCACTACTTCTCCAGGAGAGCCGTGCCCTCCCTGCACAACCAAGTATCGGATAAAATCAAGTGTGCACTGCGCAACGCCATCTGTGGCAAGGTCCACCTAACCACAGATACGTGGACCAGTATGCACGGCCAGGGACGCTATATCTCCCTAACTGCACACTGGGTAAATGTAGTGGCGGCTGGGCCCCAGGCGGAGAGCTGTTTGGCGCGCGTACTTCCGCTGCCAAGGATCGCGGGGCATCATTCTTTGCCTCCTATCGCCTCCTCTTCCTACTCGGCTTCCTCCTCCTCTTCTACCACCTCCTCATCCGGTCAGCGACAGACCTTCACCGCCAACTTCAGCACAGCCAGGGGTAAACGTCAGTAGGCGGTTCTGAAACTGATGTGTTTGGGGGACAGGCCCCACACCGCGCAGGAGTTGTGGCGAGGTATAGAACAACAGACCGACGAGTGGTTGCTGCCAGTGAGCCTCAAGCCCGGCCTGGTGGTGTGCGATAATGGGCGAAATCTCGTTGCAGCTCTGGGACTAGCCGGTTTGACGCACATCCCTTGCCTGGCGCATGTGCTGAATTTGGTGGTGTAGAAATTCATTCACAACTACCCCGACATGTCAGAGCTGCTGCGTAAAGTGCGGGCTGTCTGTGCGCGCTTCCGGCGTTCTCATCCTGCCGCCGCTCGGATGTCTGCTCTACAGCGTAACTTCGGCCTTCCCGCTCACCGCCTCATATGCGAAGTGCCCACCAAGTGGAACTCCACCTTGCACATGCTGGAGAGACTGTGCGAGCAGCAGCAGGCCATAGTGGAGTTTCAGCTGCAGCACGCACGGGTGAGTCGCACTGCGGAACAGCACCACGTCACCACCAATGACTGGGCCTCAATGCGAGACCTGTGTGCCCTGTTGCGCTGTTTCGAGTACTCAACCAACATGGCCAGTGGCGATGACGCTGTTATCAGCGTTACAATACCACTTCTATGTCTCCTTGAGAAAACACTTAGGGCGATGATGGAAGAGGATGTGGCCCAGGACGAGGAAGAGGGGTCATCTCTAACACTTTCAGGCCAGTCTTTTAGAAGTGGCTCAGAAAGAGGATTTTTGCAACAGCAGAGGCCAGGTACAAATTTGGCCAGCCAGGGCCCACTTCTGGAGGAGGAGGAGGATGAGGAGGAGGAGGATGGGGATGAAGCATGTTCACAGCGAGGTGGCATCCAACGCAGCTCGGGCCCATCACTGGTGCGTGGCTGGGGGGATACGGAGGACGCAGACGATACGCCTCCCACAGAGGACAGCTTGTCCTTACCTCTGAGTAGCCTGGCACACATGAGCGACTACATGCTGCAGTGCCTGCGCAACGACAGCAGAGTTGCCCACATTTTAACGTGTGCTGACTACTGGGTGGTCACCCTGCTGGATCCCCGTTACAAAGACAATGTGCCGTCCTTAATTCCCTCACTGGAGTGTGATCGGAAGATGCGCGACTACAGGCGCACGCTGGTAGACGCGCTCCTGAGAGCATTCCCGACTGACGCCGGAGGACAAGTGGAAGCACAAGGCGAAGGCAGGGGAGGAGGAAGAGGTCGCCAACGCAGCTGTGTCAGCGCCAGCACCTCAGAAGGCAGGGTTAGCATGGCCGACATGTGGAAAAGCTTTGTCACCTCGCCGCAACAACCGTCCCAAACTGCTGATATGGAGTGTGTTAGCAAGAGGCAGCATTTGAACAACATGGTGGAACAGTACCTGTGCACACGCCTACACGTACTGACTGATGGTTCTGCCCCATTCAACTTCTGGGTCTCCAGATTGTCCACATGGCAAGAGCTTGCCCTGTATGCCTTGGAGGTGCTGGCCTGCCCTGCAGCCAGTGTACTCTCTGAACGTGTATTTAGCACGGCAGGAGGCGTCATTACAGACAGACGCAGCGGCCTGTCCACAGCCAACGTGGACAAGCTCACGTTCATTAAAATGAACCAGGCTTGGATCCCACAAGACTTGTCTGTACCTTGTGCAGAATAGACATTTATACCACCATCAAACATACATTCTTGTACTCAAGTCAAGTGCAATGATTCTTTGTTTTCTTTTTTTTTTTATTTGTCCCAATATTTTGGGGGCTACCTACCCCAATAATAAAAAAAAAAACATTGTTGGCTACCTCCTCCTCCATTGCTGCCTCCACCTACAACACCACATTCATCGCCTCCTCAACCTCCGACTCCATATCCTCCTCCTTCTCTGAGTTGCAGGTTAATAATTTGTAATTTTTTGTTATTTTATTTCATTTTAAATTATTTCCCTATCCACATTTGTTTGCAGAGCAGTTGCCATGCTCTTAAGCACATTTTACTGCCTTTTACATCCCTCTAGCCTTTTCAAGGACTATTTTAGAGCCATTTTAATGCAAAAAAAGTGCCAATTTTAGTGCCCTAAATTGAAAAAATTCTTATTTTCAATTGTCGGGTGACATTTTACCATTTTTGGCGTATACAAACCCCTGCTGTGCCTGGGTGACAGGGGCCTAAATCTCTCAAAATCCTCTGTTCTATTGCTGGGTGACATGAACCCCCTTTTGCCGTGAATGAACCCCTGCTCTGCATTGCTGACAGGAAACTAAATTTAGTGAAAACATCTGTTACTGATCGGAAGATGCGTGACTACAAGTGCACGCTGCTGATGGCATTCCCACCTGACATCGGGAGCACAGTGGAAGCACAAGGCGAAGGCAGAGGAGGAGGAAGAGGTCGCCAACGCAGCTGAGGCACTGCCAGCACCTGAGAAGGCAGGGTTAGCATGGCCCAAATGTGGAAAAGCTTTGTCAGCCTTGGAGGTGCTGACCTGCCCTGCAGCCAGTGTATAGTGTGAACGTGTGTTTAGCACGGCAGAGAGCATTATCACAGGCCACAGCCAATGTGGACAAGCTTACGTTTATTAAAATGAACCAGGCATGGATCCAACAGGACTTGTCCGTACCTTGTGCAGAATAGACATTTATACCAGCCTCAACCATCCATTCTTGTACTCAAGTGCACTTATTCTTTGTTTTATTTTGTTATATGTCCCAATATTTTGGGGGATACCCCAATTTAAAAATAAAAAATAACACAAATCAGTGTTGGCTACCTATTCCTCCTTCGCCGCTGCTTCCACCTACACCGCCACATCAACCTACACCGCCACGTCAACCTACACCGCCACATCCACCGCTTCCTCAACCTCCTACTCCTAGATCCAGATTGTTATTTTTAATTTTTCAGTATTTTATGTTATTTGAAGTTATTTCCCTATCCATATTTGTTTGCAGAACAGTTGCCATGCTCTTAAGCACATTTTGATGCCTTTTGCATCCCTCTAGCCCTTCCCAGGACTATATTAGAGCCATTTTAGTGCCCAAAAGTTCGGGTCCCCATTGACTTCAATGGGGTTCGGGGTCAAGTTCGGGTCCCGAACCCAAACTTTTTTTTTTAAGTTCGGCCGAACTCGTCTAACTCGAACATCCAGGTGTCCGCTCAACTCTAATTCCTATACAGCAGAAGTCTCTTTTTTTTTTTTTTTTCAGGACTGGCCATGCAGATCTATAGTGTAGTGGTTCTTGGCTGTAATATAGAAGGTTGTGAGTTTGAATCCCGCCAGAAACTTATATATAAAGGATAAATTTGATTTAAATACACTGACTCGAGCATCGCGCTTGAGCACACGTGATATTCGGCCGAGCATTGCTATGCTCGAGCCGAACTGGTGTTTGGCCGAGCATGCTTGATCAACACTAGCTTATACTCTACATGTTGGGTCTAGTATATCCCCCACCTCTTACATCTATATATATGTGCTCTATACTGAGAAGTAACTTGTGCCAGTGCCATGGAGGTAGAGAAATGCTACTTGCTCAAAAAATGTTTGTGCAAGTGGCGTTCAAAATGTCACAAATGATGTTTGCCAATTTTATTATGCCTGGAGTAGGGGGGGAATGATAAATTCCCCCTTTAGTATCATAATAGTGAAGTGTGGAGAACACAATTATCCCATCTCAGTGGCTTGGATTAGTGATGAATGAACATCCCACCACTACTCGCTGGTTTCTGTCACTACCAGAGCTTTGAGACGTTCTCACAGCTCTGTTTCTCCACCCCTGTGATGATGTCACTACTAGAGCTTGGAGGAGTTCTCTCTGCTCTGTTTCTCCGCCCCTGTGATGAGGTCTT
This sequence comes from Bufo bufo, assembly GCF_905171765.1. NCBI lineage: Eukaryota > Metazoa > Chordata > Amphibia > Anura > Bufonidae > Bufo > Bufo bufo. Next base: position 710,331,006 of record NC_053389.1, on the reverse strand, counting down.
TACTTTCTGTTTCCTTCCTCCCAGCTGTTCCTTCTGTGTTTGATTTCTCTGCCTTTAAATCACCCCTCCTCCTTTCTAGGGTGCGGATTATAGTTCTCATTTGAGTTGTATCTCTCGCTTGAGCATCTTCACTTGTGTGCTATCATTTCACTGGACCTGTGTTCTGCTGCAGCAAGTACTCTGGATATTGCCAGCTGTCTTTGGATCTGTCTTCTCCGCTGCATGCAGCTCCTTCAGTTAAGTGTGCAGACATTGTGTGTTTCTGTTTGTTTGTTGACTGGATCCGAGAAGACCCCGGTTCCGTCCATATACTGAGCAGGGCACCGGTGGCCGTGCCCCTTCCACTATTGTAGGGGTTACAGTGGTCATCAGTCTTAGGTACGCGGGCATGCCTCCATCCACCATTTGGATCCAGGCATGTGCTTAGCAGCATAGGGAGAGCTTTGAGGGTCTGACAGGGGTCACCTTTTATCCTCCCTAGTTTGGGTCCGGTCAGTAGCTCTATTTACTGTGTATGCTCTTGTTGCTCACATACAGCCGTGACATTATAATCCGCCAAAACCGTCCTTTTTTTACATGGATCCGCTTTCTGGCCTGGTTGACCGCATGCAGGGTCTTTCTTTGGAGGTAGCGGATCTCCGTCAATCTATGACTCAGCTTCAAGCATTGGGCTCTGCTCCGGCCCATGGAGTCTGTTGCGAGCCAAAGGTCTCACTTCCGGAAACGTTCTCCGGGGGCAGTGAGAATTTTGTTCGCTTCAGAGAGGCATGCAAACTCCATTTTTGCTTGTGTCCTCATTCCTCTGGTAATGAGGAGCAGAGGGTGAGGATTGTCATCTCCCTGCTCAGGGGTAATGCTCAGACTTGGGCTTTTTCACTGCCATCGGGGGATCCCTCCCTTCGATCCGTGGAAAGATTTTTTGTGGCCCTGGAAAAGATATATGATGACCCGGATCGTGTTGCTTACGTTTTTTATGCCAGAACAAACTGTCTGCGGAGCTTTATTGTTCTGAATTTCGGAGATGGGCAGCTGATTCAGGTTGGAATGATGCTGCACTCCGGAGTCAGTTCTGTCATGGTCTCTCAGAGAGATTGAAAGATGCGTTTGCTTTCCATGAGAGACCAACGTCCTTAGAGTCTGCCATGTCATTGGCGGTACGCCTTGACAGGCGTCTAAGAGAAAGAAACGAGTCCTCTCTGTCCAGCCATTGTCAGTCTAGGGCCAGTGGTGCGGACTCATTCAGTGTGCAGGGGCCTCATCCTGTCTCGGTCCCCTCTGAGGAGGAGCCCATACAGCTAGGTCGACTTGCCCCTGATAAAAGAGGATTTAGTCCTCAGAGTATGGTGTGTTTTTGTTGTGGGGGCATAGGTCAATTGGCAAATGTTTGTCCGTCTAGGAGATTCTTGAACTGTACTAAGAGTGATAATAAGAGAAAAACCTCAAAAGGTAAATCATCAAACTCTGCTTCATCTGCTACTTTGGGCAAAGTTGATGTAGGAATTGATGCTTTTCCTCTGACCTGCAGTTCCAGTTTTCTCCTGTGTGCCAGGGTGGCGCTAGAGAGCAAAGTAATTTCTTGTGAGATTTTTCTCGATAGTGGAGCGGCCGTCAATCTTATTGACACTCAATTTGTAGAAAAATATTTGTAAACTGGGATTCAATAAAACGTAACCTTTACTAGGTCAATTAAAATAATTGTCACACTGGGTGAGAGACGACATAGACAACACTTACAACAGTAAATTCCTCCACTGCATCAATTCATATTCATATTCCATTTGGAAATAATAAAAAAGAGAAAGATGGGTGGATCTCACCTCGTCTGGGCGGGGTCCAACTGTGGAGGATGGTCCTGGCAATGGTCTTACCTTGGACCTGTGTGACCAGGTGCTGGTGTGGTGTTGGCACGGTGTTAAATCCTGCAAGGCCCTGTTATGGCTTTCCTGCCTGCCTAGGGGGATAGGGACTCATTACAAGCCTGCCTACCACAATGGAGCACCCGCCCTGACAGGGGCGACCCCACACCGAGCCTTTCCCTCAGTATGGGTCTTAATCCTATCAAGCCCTAACTACAACGCCCTACATGCCATGTTTCTGTCACTTCTGGACATCTTTAGGGGACTTCATATGTATATTCCAGGGCAACTACAAATAGAAGTTATAAACAGACACTCAATATATGTCACCAATATTTGAGCACTGCACGCAACGTGGCTAATCAACAGCCGCAGTTTACTTACTCAGAATCAAGGTGATTTTAGCCTCGTATTCTTGGGACAAGATAATGGATAAATCTTGTCCTCACTGATGCAGGGGAAGTGTCCCTTGTCAGTCCGTGTCTCACCCAAAATAACGGTGATTTGGGTGAGCATTGGATGGTTATTAGCCGTCTACTCTTATACCTCTACTCCCGATGTGTGTACGCCCCCCGTGATCATTTGACTCACCTGTCCAGGTATCGCAGAACACTTATGATTCGGCGTGGAACGCACGCCACTCGCGTGCGTTCCACCTGACCGGAAGTCAACGTCACATGATGCGGCTGAATCGGAAGTGAAGTCAGAGCTTAAGTCAGAGCGTTGCCAGTTGCATAGCAACTACTAGGCTCATGATGCTTGGCCCTATTAGCAGACACATGATAGCTTGCCTGTCGTTTTCATAGATGCACGGTCGCATTACAGATATAATTTGGCATGACAGCCGAACACAGGCTCTTCCCCCATGGACGCTAACCGATTGTTGGACCAAGGACCCTAATCTTTATCATATTGTGATATTATATTTTTGGATGGATCCACCGTCGCGTCCAATGTGCTCATGGTTTAAATGTGACAGCATCTGGTCTAAGGGTCATTGATAAATCAAAAAGCCCAATCTTTATCAGGTGGACTACATATTATGATATTATAATTTTAAAAGTATCCACCGTCACATCCCATGTGCTCATTGTTTAAGTGAGACGGCATCTGATCTGGGGGTCATCCTGAACAAATCTGAGCAGAGGAGGGAAAGAGTGGAGGTGGTAGCCGCCTATTATTAGCGGATTCCCCCTCTGTTACTTTCAGTCGTGTCCATCGTCCCATCCCATGCGTCCATCTAATGGGCACACACGATGAGAGGAGGGACACGACAAATTCACATCCATCATTTTTTAAACTTTAGATGTAGATCACAAGAAGCAACAATAGTTTTGTTGTTCATTTAGCCCAGATGGATGGACTGTTTTGAGATAGAAGATCCATTTAGCCTCGCTTTGCAGGATCCTTCTATCAAAATCACCCCGTCTTGTTCCTGGCTTGATTTTTTCAATTCCAGAGAAAGATAGGCAGTCCGGTCTCCCTCCATGTTTGGTGTTTACGTGACGTGCCACCGATGTATCTTTATCGTTTCTTATATCACTCAAGTGCTCTCCAATTCTCCTCCTAAACTCCCTTCCAGTCTTCCCAATGTACTCCTCGCCGCATTCGCATGTGATCTTATACACCAAGACCGTGCTTCTGCAGTTGATAAAGTCCGTGATTGTATAGACTTTATTGGTGTTATTGCTCCTGAATGACTTTGCTTTGGCCATAAAGGGGCACGCCACGCATCTACCACATTTGTAGTTCCCACTAATGCCTCTCTCCAGCCAAGTCCTTGACTTGGGCCCTGATGTATAGTGGCTGTGTACCAACATATCGCGGATGCTTCTGCCCCGTCTATATGTGATGCTGGGGTGCCCCTTTATGGCCCTGCGAACATCAGGATCCATTAGGAGCACGTGCCAGTGTTTTGATATGATGTCTCTAATTCCTGAGGAACACCCATTGAAGGTACTGATAAAACGAATCTCCCTGTCATTACTGGGGCTACTATTTGTGGGGGCGTCTGTTTTAGGCGTCAGTAGAGATACTCTGTCCTTATTCAGGGCAGGCTGGTGTAAGTACGCCCACTGGATAGCCACGATCCAAGAAGCGGGTTTTTAAATCGCCCGCCTGTCTCACGAAATCCGAGCGCTTAGAACAATTTTGTCTTAGGCGCAAATACTGACCTCTCGGTATTCCCTTCCTGAGGGGGTATGGATGACTACTTTCCCACCTCAGGAGGGAATTGGTCGAGGTTGGTTTACGGTATATTGATGTTTCCAGGCATCCCTGATGGTTTAGATTCACTGTGATGTCAAGGAAAGGAAGTTTGGATGGATCACATTCCGATGTGAAATGGAGGCCAATCTCGTTTTGGTTTAGTTGACGAACCCATGCCGAGAAGGTCTCCATACTCCCCTTCCAGATAACGAAAACATCATCAATGAAGCGTGCCCACTTTTGGAAGTGCTGCAACTCAGTCGCGCATTCGTCCCTGAATACAATGGTGTTCTCCCACCAGCCCAGGAACAGATTTGCATACGATGGGGCACATGGGCTCCCCATCGCGGTGCCCCTGAGCTGGTGGAAGAAGCATCCATTGAAGAGAAAATAATTTCTCCTCAATGAAAATTCCAGTAATTCCAGTACGAAGGCACTGTGTGCCTGAAAGTGTCTCCCCCTTGATGACAGAAAGTATGATACTGCATGAAGGCCCCACTTGTGTGGGATGGAAGAGTATAGTGCTTCAACATCAACACTACCCAAAATGCAGCCTTCATCCAGCTGTATACCCTCTATCTGTCTTAGGAGGTCCCCGGTATCTTTTACATGGGATGATAGTGAGAGAACAAATGGTGCCAGGATCTTTTCTATATATATTCCTAAGTTTTGGCTCAGGCTATAAATACCTGACACGATCGGGCGCCCTTTTAAAGGCTTGTAGCCTTTATGCACTTTGGGAAGACTGTAGAAAGTGGCAATTTGAGGGTGTGCCGGATACACAAAATCAACTTGTAGCCATGCATGGTTTTCAGGTTCTGCGGATTCTGCGGGAAAATAAATTGTACGCCAAGCTGGAGAAATGTGTTTTTATGGTATCGGAGATTCAATTTCTGAGTTTTCTCCTCTCTGCTTCTGGTTTTCGCATGGATCCGGAGAAGGTCCGTGCTGTACTTGAGTGGGAGCTTCCTGAGAATCAGAAGGCATTGATGCGCTTTCTGGGTTTTGCGAACTATTACAGAAAGTTCATTTTGAATTATTCCTCTGTTGTCAAACCCCTCACTGACATGACAAAAAAGGGGGCGGATTTTTCCTCTTGGTCGGAGGAGGCGCTTGCAGCTTTTTCTAAGATTAAAGAGAGTTTTGCGTCTGCTCCCGTCTTGGTGCATCCCGATGTTTCCTTACCTTTTATTGTTGAGGTGGATGTTTCAGAGGTGGGTGTGGGTGCGGTTTTGTCCCAGGGCCCTTCTCCTGCCAAATGGCGACCCTGTGCCTTTTTCTCTAAAAAACTCTCCCCGGCAGAGAGAAACTATGATGTGGGAGATAGGGAGTTGTTGGCCATCAAGTTGGCTTTCGAGGAATGGCGCCATTGGTTGGAGGGGGGCCAGGCACCCTATCACCGTTTTTACCGACCATAAGAATCTGGCATACTTGGAGTCGGCCTGGCGTATGAATCCGAGACAGGCCAGATGGTCTCTGTTCTTCTCCAGATTCAATTTTGTCGTTACATTCCGCCCTGGGATCAAAAATGTGAAGGCTGATGCTCTCTCTCGCTGTTTTCCGGGAGGAGGAAACTCCGAGGACCCGGGTCCCATTTTGGCGGAGGGGGTAGTTGTTTCTGCTCTGTATTCTGATTTGGAGGCCGAGGTCCAGGCTGCCCAGACTGAGGCACCTGCCCGTTGTCCTTCTGGGAAGTTGTTTGTGCCTCCTGAGCTACATCACAAACTCTTCAAGGAGCATCATGATACTGTTCTTGCTGGTCACCCCGGGAGTAGAGCCACGGTAGATCTCATTGCTCAGAGATTTTGGTGGCCGGCTCTTCGTAAGTCAGTGGAAGGTTTTGTGGCTGCTTGTGAGACGTGCGCTCGCGCTAAGGTCCCTCGTTCACGGCCTTCAGGTTCCCTTCTCCCGTTACCCATACCTTCCCGTCCTTGGACACACCTGTCCATGGACTTTATCACGGATCTTCCTCGTTCCTCAGGGAAGTCGGTGATCCTGGTGGTGGTGGACCGTTTTAGCAAGATGGCTCATTTCGTACCTTTCCCTGGTTTACCCAATGCTAAAACGTTGGCGCAAGCTTTTGTCGACCATATTGTTAAATTGCAAGGCATTCCCTCTGATATTGTTTCCGATAGAGGCACGCAGTTTGTGTCCAGGTTCTGGAAGGCTTTCTGTTCTCGCCTGGGGGTTCGGCTGTCCTTCTCTTCTGCTTTTCACCCGCAGTCGAATAGTCAGACTGAGCGCCTTAATCAGAATCTGGAGACATATTTGCGCTGTTTTGTGGCAGAGAACCAGGAGGATTGGTGTTCTTTTCTCCCTCTTGCTGAGTTTGCTCTGAACAACCGTCGTCAGGAATCTTCTGATAAGTCACCATTCTTTGGTGGATATGGGTTCCATCCGCAGTTTGGGACATTCTCGGGAGGGGCTCCTTCTGGTTTGCCTGAGGAGGAGAGATTTTCCTTGTCTTTGTCTACCATTTGGCAAAAGATTCAGAGTAATCTTAGAAAGGTGAGTGAGAAGTATAAGCGTGTGGCTGATAAGAGACGTGTGCCTGGTCCGGACCTGAATGTGGGTGATCTGGTGTGGTTGTCTAAAAGAAATATTAAACTGAAGGTTCCCTCCTGGAAATTGGGTCCCAAGTTTATTGGGCCTTATAAAATCTTGTCAGTCGTCAATCCTGTTGCCTTCCGTCTTGATCTTCCACGGGTTTGGAAGATACATAATGTATTTCACAGATCTCTCTTAAAACCATATGTCCAGCCCACGGTACCCTCCTCTTTGCCTCCTCCTCCGATTTTGGTTGATGGCAATCTGGAGTTTGAGGTTTCCAGAATTGTGGACTCTCGCATTGTCCGCGGTTCTCTTCAGTACCTCGTTCATTGGAAGGGTTATGGTCCTGAGGAGAGGATGTGGGGTCCGGTGTCGGACATTAAAGCCACTCGCCTCATCAGGTCATTTCATAGGGCTCATCCTGAGAAGGTGGGTCCTGGGTGTCCGGAGTCCACCCATAGAGGGGGGGGGTACTGTCACTACCAGAGCTTTGAGACGTTCTCACAGCTCTGTTTCTCCACCCCTGTGATGATGTCACTACTAGAGCTTGGAGGAGTTCTCTCTGCTCTGTTTCTCCGCCCCTGTGATGAGGTCTTTACTTTCTGTTTCCTTCCTCCCAGCTGTTCCTTCTGTGTTTGATTACTCTGCCTTTAAATCACCCCTCCTCCTTTCTAGGGTGCGGATTATATTTCTCATTTGAGTTGTATCTCTCGCTTGAGCATCTTCACTTGTGTGCTATCATTTCACTGGACCTGTGTTCTGCTGCAGCAAGTACTCTGGATATTGCCAGCTGTCTTTGGATCTGTCTTCTCCGCTGCATGCAGCTCCTTCAGTTAAGTGTGCAGACATTGTGTGTTTCTGTTTGTTTGTTGACTGGATCCGAGACGACCCCGGTTCCGTCCATATACTGAGCAGGGCACCGGTGGCCGTGCCCCTTCCACTATTGTAGGGGTTACAGTGGTCATCAGTCTTAGGTACGCGGGCATGCCTCCATCCACCATTTGGATCCGGGCATGTGCTTAGCAGCATAGGGAGAGCTTTGAGGGTCTGACAGGGGTCACCCTTTATCCTCCCTAGTTTGGGTCCGGTCAGTAGCTCTATTTATTGTGTATGCTCTTGTTGCTCACATACAGCCGTGACAGTTTCATGTCGCCATCACTGATCAATTCTTGGTTTTCCATTGACTTTAAGCTCTTAATGATGACTTGTAATATAATCATGTTTTACAAGTCACTGCATGTAATCTGCTCCCCACCGTGTAACTGTGTACACACCGGAGTGGACAGTACACGACACACAGAAGACAGGAGACTAAATCTCATAACCAGTCAACATGGGACTCCATAGTGAAATCAGGAACGGATTACCTCAATTTCCAGACACTCACATGTTATACACATAGATACATACATCACATAAACCACATACATACAGTATACATGAATTAGTGAGTGCTGTTACTGAACATATACAGTTGAAACTCGAAAAATTGGAATATCGTGCAAAAGTCCATTTATTTCAGTAATGCAAATTAAAAGGAATTGCATTAATGCAGCTTAAAATTAGAATTTTTTGAAAAGGTTCAATATTCTAGGCTCAAAGTGTCACACTCTAGTCAGCTAATTAATCCATACCCCCTAAGCAAAGGGAACCTCAAAATTGTGACTTTGGGATTTCATAAGCTGTAAGCCATAATCATCCAAATTATAACAAATAATGGCTTGAATTATCTTGCTTTGCATGTAATGAGTCTATCTCATATGTTAGTTTCACCTTTTAAGTTCCTTTACTGAAATAAATGAACTTTGCACGATATTCAAATTTTTCGAGTTTCACCTGTAAAAAGTATCACAATGTGGTGAATCCATGTATGATCACTATCTGGTGCTGAAGTAGAACACCCTGTGATGTCATCATGTAGAATCTCCAGGCCTGGTGAAGCTACCATACTCTTTATGATGTCATAATCAATATCTGGTCTAGCCACACTTATTGTGATGTCATGATGTGTAGTATCTGGATGAGGTTAACCTCTTGTGATGTCATAATGTAGAATGTGGGTAATTTCGGCTCACTTCCTGGCACCTGTGTCAGTCTTAGTCTGGCTCAAAATGTGCTCACGCAAGCGATGCAGAGTAGAGATAGAAGAAATGGAGGTCGTCCCTCGCAAGCGACGAAGATTAGAGATGGATGTAGTAGAAGATATGGAGGTCGGGGAAAGGCAGTACCCAGATGATATTGAAATGGAAGATGTAGAACAAAAATTCCAATTTGACAAGGACGGGGACTGCATAATGACAGATGTGAGCTCCCCCAAACAGTAAAACCCAAAATAAGGTGCAGGAATTTCTTATTGTGATTTATTGTGGAATGCTTGTACTTACATTGTTTTCTTTTATAGGATCTAGCTGCAAAGAACATGTGATTACTTCCTGGTAGAAAACATATTTAAATGCCTAGGAAGAAAAACATCTGATAGACCACATCTACACAGCCAGAATTTACAGAAAAGTTAATTTAAAAAAAAATATATTTCAATAAATATTTGTTCTTTTGTTCATTAATGGGATGGCATTTTCACTGTTTGGGGGTTTAATTGAGCTATTGTCCATGGCCATTTCTTATTAGGGGCATAACTACTGTGTTGGAGCACAAAGGAGGCATATCTATTGTGAAGGGAGTACTAAGGGAGAATAACTACGGTGTGAGAGTGTCACGGCTGAGGATGGGGAAAACCCTCAGCCGTGCAATGCCAGAAGATGGAAAGGTCGCTACTTGGCCAGAACCACAGAATTAGGGAGCAGGTCACCTCCTAGAGCTTCCCTAATCTGACCCTGACTCCGAGCTGCATGAGCCGACCTTGAAGGTAGGAGGGCTCATGCTCAGGAACCTCGGATCCCTACTGACCCTCCGTCGATCCCTGAACTAGGAGCTGTGTAGACAGCCCGTTCCTCCTGGACGCGGAGAAACAGGAGTCTAAAGTGGCCAAGCTACAAGGGGAACAGAAACAACTTATGGCAATGGCAGGTAAATGCAACAAACACCACACTCACCTGCCACAAACAACAAAGCCTGGAACCCATGTGCAAGTGCTGCTGTCCAAAACACAAACGAAGACAACACACACCACACATCACACAGGAACCCAGGACCATAAGCTGCAATAACAATGAGACCACACACACACCTTCATAACACCATGTAACGTAATTTATGACCACAAGGGTGGCCCACACTGACAGATGGTATTAGCCAGGAGGATGACTTCAGCTAACCATGGCTGAAGAACCCCTTAGAGTCTGGCATCCAGCAGGAGCTAAATAGCCCCAAGTGGCCACACCCACACACACACCCAGTGTTCACAAACTAAGAAGGGAGTTAACCCTTCCTACACCAGGCAAGGGAAAAAGCCACTTAAAGGGGAAGTGTCCAAATAAGCATCACACTGCAGCTGTTACCACAGGCAACGACATGCGTGGCAACCATGTCCTGGGAGTCATCCAGAAGGCCGAGACACTGCCACCACATGTACACAATACCAAACGTTGCCACGGGCAGCCGCAGTGAAGGGAAGTGTCACAGTGCACACCTACATTAACCTCGTGCACACCAGACATACAAAGTGCATACATACACACACACACACCCAACCAGGTGTAACCGCATGCACTTGACAGCAAGCTGCCTAGCAACAGCTCAGGCTGCTATACTGCCAAGTACCAATCATGTTGCCAGCGGCAACCACACGTGAGGCAACATACCAGCAGCCCTCACCATGTGGTTGACAATAAAACCCAGACCACAGGCAACAGCATGCGGATCCTGAGTCACAACCATGACCATAGTCGTGACAGAGAGCACAAGGAGTGCTAGGCCGGATTTGGTGAGTTTAAATAGTCATTGGGCAGAGGTATCTTGAGGCATGGATTTGCCTCCTTAGGGCCCTTGCAGACGAGCGTTGGTCACGCTCCAAGTCTGCAGCGCAGCTCCCAGCCTGAACTGTCAGCGCTGCCGCTGCAGGGAGTCACATAGCATTATATTGATTTATGATGCTATGTAACCCTTACAGTTCTGGAATGTATTGCATATAACTGACAGCATTATGCCAGTGTTATCCAATACATTCCAGGACTGTAAGGGTTACATAGCATCATAAATCAATATAATGCTATGTGACCCCGTCAGTGCTGGGAGTTCAGGCCGGGATATGCTTTTGGACATGGAGTGGAATGATGCTCTGCCCTAATTCTGTTGAGGAGGATGTGGAGGAAGTGGATAAACGCCTGGTGTGGGAACCAGTGTCAATAGCATCTGGCCTCCTTTCTGTGGTGCAGGGTCATCACTTTCATGCAAAACATTGACCCATGAAAGACATACTATCCTAGCCGTAACAGTCGGTCCACATGTCTGTGGTGGAGTGCACCTTGCTGAACAGTGACAATTCCATGGAGTGGCTAATTTTCTGGCCACATGAAAATACCAGGCAGGGGTGTCTTGTTTAGCAAAAATAATGGTTTCTAGGTAACTTCCATCAAAGTGGTTGTTCTCCCTTGGTGTGCTTTTTTGCAGACTGCTCAGCGAGGTCGGACCAATGTTGGTGAGTATTCTTACCTGATACCCACTGCTAGGTTCTGGCCCCATTACTCTCTCTCATGCACCGCATGTGTCAGGTCGACCCACATAAACATCATGTTTGAAGAGTGTCAAGTGAGCGCTGTAGCAAATGACTTGCCTCATTATTTCCTACAATGCTACACTGCACCAACATCTTTAGCTGCCAAGGGAAGCTGCCTTGCACCTCCCCATCAATGGCACCCCAAACAACCATTAGACAGGAGAACCCAAAGACTAGGGTGTGCTCTTCCCATCACTGCATGGCTCAGGAGGGTATCATAAAAAAAACTACAACCGCCATTTTGCCACTATCTCTCCTATTCTTTCCTTTGCTTGCCTCCTCTGGGCTCGCTGCAGACATGTTTGCATAGTCCTCCAGAGCTAAAGGGAAAAAAGATTATATGGGAAGTTTGAGAAGTGACTTCTTTAAAAGACTAGTGTTGATCGAGCACCACAGTGCTCGGGTGCTCTGTCCTTGAACTAGGCACCCCCTTCTCTGAAGAGGGGAGGGTACATTGGTTCATAGGAAAATCTCAGAAATTGTGATGGAAACACCACCGAAATGGTTCGGGAACAGCATGGGGAGGATGTCTGGATGCATCTTGGACTCCCAGGTCGCTGCTGGGAACGATGTTGTCCGATTAGTATGCCACTTTTACAGACTGACAATAATACGCACCAAACCGAAGATAAATTTGAATTTAGAGGGAAAAAATTGTTAAAAAACCTTCTTTCCTGTATATTTACTTGTACATGAAGTGCAAGTTCAGCCAAACATTTTGTTGATTTTTGGAACTGGGGTCATGATTAAGAGAGTCGGCCGGTGGCATCGGTATTGCGCCGCTAGAGGTGAAATTCGTGGACCGGCGCAAGACGAACCACAGTGAAAGTATTTGCCAAAAATGTTTTCATTGATAAAAAACGAAAGTCGGAGGTTTGAAGAAGATCTGACAGGCGATCCGGCGGCATTATTCCCATGACCTGCTGAGCACCTTCAGGGAAACCAGTGTTTTGGTTCCGGGGAGAGTATGGTTGCACAGCTGAAACTTAAACTAATTGGAAGGGCACCACCAGGAGTGGAGCCTGCGGCTTAATTTCACTCAACACGGCAAACCTCACCCGAAAGGATTGACAGATTGATAACTCTTTCTCGATTCTGTGGGTGGTGGTGCATGGCCATTATGAGTTGGTGGAGCGATTTGTCTGGTTAATTCCGATAACCAACGAGACTCCTGGGTGCTAGGATTGTGTTGACCAGACTTTTATGGGAGAGTGCCTGCTGCTTAGCTGACCATCGAAAAAAACTAAGGGTAAGGGCCTGCAGGTGAGCTGACCATCGCAAACATTTTGGGTGAGGGCCTGCTGCCGCTTTGTTGACTCTAGATAACTTCTGCCTGATCGAACGTCCCTGTGACGTCAATGTTCCATTTGGATGTCTGCCCTATCAACTTTCGATGTTCTTTTATGCGCCTACCATGGTGACCACGGGTAATAGGGAATCAGTGTTCGATTTTGGAGAGGGAGCCTGAGAAACGCCTACCATATCCAAGGAAGGCAAGGGGTGGCGCACAAATTACCCACTCCCTAATTACCCACTCCTCATTCTGACACCTACAGCCAGATACAATGATATCAAAACACTTATCCTGAGTCAGGCACTGACAAATTCAAATATGAGACTTCTGCTGTATAGGAATACTTACTACTAGCAAGTATCATATTTAATTTTTTTTAAGTAACTAAACATGCAGATCTATAGTGTAGTGGTTAAGATTCTTGGCTGTAATGTAAAAGGTTGTGAGTACGAATCCCATCAGAAACTTTTCAGAAATAGAGGCTAAATTTAATTTAAACATATATATAAGTTTTTAGCTATAATTGCACTTGAGCGGAAACCTGGATGTTCGGGTTCGAAGGGTTCGGCCGAACTTCACAAAAAAGTTTGAGTTCGGAACCCAAACTTGACCCCGAACCCTATTGAAGTCAATGGGGACCCGAACTTTTGAGCACTAAAATGGCTGTAAAAATGTCATGGAAAGGGCTAGAGGGCTGCAAATGGCATCAAAATGTGGTTAAGAGCATGGCAAGTGCTCTGCAAACAAATGTGGAAAGGGAAATGACTTTAAATAACATAAAATACATAAAAATAAAAAATTATAATCTTGATCTAGGAGGACAAAGTCCATATGGAGTAGGAGGTTAAGGATGCGGTGGATGTGGTGGTGTAGGTGGAAGCGGTGGTGGAGGAGGAGGAGGTAGCCTACACTGCTTTTTGGTTTTAAATTCATTTTTATTTTTTTAAATTAGGGTACACCCCAAAACATTGGGAAATATAACCTGTGATAACCCCCTACAGTCATGCTAAACACACGTTCAGACAATACACTGGCTGCAGGGCAGGCCAGCGCCTCCAAGGCGTAAAGGGTAAGCTCAGGCTATGTGCCCTATTTGGAGACCCAGAAGTTAAAGGGGGCAGAACCATCCGTCAGTACGTGTAGGCGTGTGCACACATACTGCTCCACCATGTCACACGTCCCCGTGATGTCCACGATCCAATTGGATATCTTCTCTATCAACATTCGATGTTCTTTCATGCGCGTACCATGGTGATCACGGGTGGTGGGGAATCAGGGTTCCAGGCCGGAGAGGGAGCCTGAGAAAGGGATACCACATCCAAGGGAGGTCAATGGATGAAATTGAATGTAATCGAGCGGAAATGTGGGACAAAGTATTGAAGCATAAGCTTCCAAGTTTAGGAGGGGGCGCGCGGCAATTATCCACTCCTGACTCGGGGAGGTAGTGACGATAAATAACAATACAGGACTCTTAAGATGCCCTGTTATTTGAATGATTAATTAAAGATTACAGGGAATGTCACTGCGGTATTTTGGATTAGGAAACGTTAGACAGGAGAGACCCTGCTGCCTTCTTTGTTGACTCTAGATAACTTCTGCCTGATTGCACGTCCCTGTGGAGTCCCTCATCCATTTGGATATCTTCTCGATCAACTTTCGATGTTCTTTTCTGAGCCTACCATGTTGATCACGGTTATCGGCGAATCAGGGTTCCACGCCGGAGAGGGAGCGTGAGAAAGAGAGACCACATTCAAGGGAGATAAATGGATGAAATGTAATTTTGATCGAGCGAAATATGGGAAAAGTTATTAAAGCAGAAGGATCGAAGGAAAGGGCCAATTAAAGACGAATTTTAGAAATTTAAGTCTCTGTCACCTATGCAGAGCAGGGGTTTATTCACGTCAAAAATTGTAAAATGTCAACCCAAGAATGTAACAGAAAAATTTGTGAAATTTATTAACCTGTCAACTAGGTAGAGTAGGGGTATATCACAGCCAAAAATTAGTTAATTTCACCCGAAAATGTAATAGACAAATTAGTGATTTTTTTTTAACCTGTCTACTAGGTATAGGAGTGGTATATCACACCCAAAAATTGGTTAATTATACCCGAAAATGTAACAGACCTATTAGTGAAATGACATAAAATAAAATATGTACAAATAAGAGGTGGAGGTCCATATGGAGTAGGAGATTGAGGAGACGGTGGACGTAGCGGTGTAGGTGGAAGCGGCGGTGGAGGAGGACGAGGTAGCCAACACTGGTTTTTGGTTTAAATGTATTTTTTTGTTTATTTATTAGGGTACACCCCAAAAGAGTGTGAAATATGTAAAAATACAAAATTGCGCTGTAGTATAACAATGGCTGGGTAAGGCCGGTATACATGTCTATTCTGCACAAGGTACGGACAAGTCCTGTGGGATCCATGCCTGGTTCATTTGAATGATCGTGAGCTTGTCCACATTGGCTGTGCACAGGCGGCTGCGCTTGTCTGTGATAACGCCCCCTGCCGTGCTAAACACACGTTCAGATAATACACTGGGTGCAGGGCAGGCCAGCACCTCCAAGGCGTAAAGGGCAAGCTCAGGCCATGTGCCCAATTTGGAGACTCAGAAGTTGAAGGGGGCAGACCCGTCATTCAGCACGTGTAGGCGTGTTCACACATACTGCTCCACCATGTTGGTGAAATGCTGCCTCCTGCTAAGACGTTCCATATCAGCTGGTGGTGCCTTGGAACCACTTGTGAATGACTGGCCGGAAACCCTATGAAATGATTCCTCTTCCTCCTCCTCCTCCTGTGCCACATCCTTTCATCATCGCCAGCCGCGTTTTTTTAAGGAAGCATAGAAGTGGGATAGTAACGCTGAGAATGGCGTTATCGGCACTGGCCATGTTGGTGGAGTACTCAAAACAGCGCAACAAGGAACACAGGTCTCGCATGGAGGCCCAGTCATTGGTGGTAAAGTGGTGCTGTTCCGCAGAGCGACTCACCCGTGCGTGCTGCAGCTGAAACTCCACCATCGCCTTCTGCTGCTCGCACAATCTGGCCAGCATGTGCAAGGTGGAGTTCCACCTTGTGGGCACGTCGCATATGAGGCGGTGAGCGAGAAGGCTGAAGTTACGCTGCAGCGCTGACAGGCGAGCAGCAGCAGGGTGAGAACGCTGAAAACGTGCACAGACGGCCCGCACTTTAGGCAGCAACTCTGACATATCGGGGTAATTTTTAAGGAATCTCTGCACCACCAAATGTAACATCCCAGAGTATGTCACTAAACTCTTTCCCCCCGCTACATCATGTCAGGTGCATATGTATTGTCATCTTGTGTAGTCTAAAAATGCATTTTTCATTATATGTATTTTCCAGGCCTGTATAATGTATTTGCTGTAATTTCCATGTGCACCAGCAGGTGGCAGCAATATGTTCAGCAGACCTTAGCCAGTTTAGTATATCTAGACTGGAATAGTTCATTCCAGGCTAGCTCCCCCCCTCTTTGAGGAGGAGTGGAATGTTCCCACATCCTGCCTCATGGGGAGGAAGGAAAGTTCTAGTTAGTGTGTTCCAGCTACCCCGCTAGGGAAAGGCTGTGTTGATAGGAGCTCCCAGAAACAGGGATCCCAACCTAGGATCCAGCCTCGGCTGAGGCCAAGGATCACTCTTCCTAGACTGAGTCTTCTACCTCAGCTGGTAACAAAGCAAGCAGCACCTCCAGAACTACCGATCTCCAGGAAAACCACCATTTCTTGCGAGCAGTCCTGTGAGTACTTATCCAGAGTCCAGAGCCGGTTTGACGCACATCCCTTGCCTGGTGGATGTGCTGAATTTGTGCAATGAGCAGGACACCGGTACAGCTACAAATGCTACTTGCTCAAAAAATGTTTGTGCAAGTGGCGTTCAAAATGTCACAAATGATGTTTGCCAATTTTATTATGCCTGGAGTAGGGGGGAATGATAAATTCCCCCTTTAGTATCATAATAGTGAAGTGTGGAGAACACAATTATCCCATCTCAGTGGCTTGGATTAGTGATGAATGAACATCCCACCACTACTCGCTGGTTTCATGTCGCCATCACTGATCAGTTCTTGGTTTTCCATTGACTTTAAGCTCTTAATGATGGCTTGTAATATAATCATGTTTTACAAGTCACTGCATGTAATCTGCTCCCCACCGTGTATCTGTGTACACACCGGAGTGGACAGTACACGACACACAGAAGACAGGAGACTAAATCTCATAACCAGTCAACATGGGACTCCATAGTGAAATCAGGAACGGATTACCTCAATTTCCAGACACTCACATGTGATACACATAGATACATACATACAGTATACATGAATTAGTGAGTGCTGTTACTGAACATATACAGTTGAAACTCGAAAAATTTGAATATCGTGCAGAAGTCCATTTATTTCAGTAATGCAAATTAAAAGGAATTGCATTAATGCAGCTTAAAATTAGAATTTGTTGAAAAGGTTCAATATTCTAGGCTCAAAGTGTCACACTCTAGTCAGCTAATTAATCCATACCCCCTAAGCAAAGGGTACCTCAAAATTGTGACTTTGGGGTTTCATAAGCTGTAAGCCATAATCATCCAAATTATAACAAATAATGGCTTGAATTATCTTGCTTTGCATGTAATGAGTCTATCTCATATGTTAGTTTCACCTTTTAAGTTCCTTTACTGAAATAAATGAACTTTGCACGATATTCAAATTTTTCGAGTTTCACCTGTAAAAAGTATCACAATGTGGTGAATCCATGTATGATCACTATCTGGTGCTGAAGTAGAACACCCTGTGATGTCATCATGTAGAATCTCCAGGCCTGGTGAAGCTACCATACTCTTTATGATGTCATAATCAATATCTGTTCTAGCCACACTTATTGTGATGTCATGATGTGTAGAATCTGGATGAGGTTAGCCTCTTGTGATGTCATAATGTAGAATGTGGGTAATTTCGGCTCACTTCCTGGCACCTGTGTCAGTCTTAGTCTGGCTCAAAATGTGCTCACGCAAGCGACGCCGAGTAGAGATAGAAGAAATGGAGGTCGTCCCTCGCAAGCGACGAAGATTAGAGATGGATGTAGTAGAAGATATGGAGGTCGGAGAAAGGCAGTACCCAGATGATATTGAAATGGAAGATGTAGAACAAAAATTCCAATTTGACAAGGACGGGGACTGCATAATGACAGATGTGAGCTCCCCCAAACAGTAAAACCCAAAATATTTCTTATTGTGATTTATTGTTAAATCCTGGAATGCTTGTACTTACATTGTTTTCTTTTATAGGATCTAGCTGCAAAGAACATGTGATTACTTCCTGGTAGAAAACATATTTAAATGCCTAGGAAGAAAAACATCTGATAGACCACATCTACACAGCCAGAATTTACAGAAAAGTTAATTTCAAAAAATATATATTTCAATAAATATTTGTTCTTTTGTTCATTAATGGAATAGCATTTTCACTGTTTGGGGGTTTAATTGAGCTATTGTCCATGGCCTTTTCTTATTAGGGGCATAACTACTGTGTTGGAGCACAAAAGAGGCATATCTATTGTGAAGGGGGTACTAAGGGAGAATAACTACGGTGTGAGAGCACAAGGAGTGCTAGGCCGGATTTGGTGAGTTTAAATAGTCATTGGGCAGAGGTATCTTGAGGCATGGATTTGCCTCCTTAGGGCCCTTGCAGACGAGCGTTGGTCACGCTCCAAGTCTGCAGCGCAGCTCCCAGCCTGAACTGTCAGCGCTGCCGCTGCAGGGAGTCACATAGCATTATATTGATTTATGATGCTATGTAACCCTTACAGTTCTGGAATGTATTGCATATAACTGACAGCATTATGCCAGTGTTATCCAATACATTCCAGGACTGTAAGGGTTACATAGCATCATAAATCAATATAATGCTATGTGACCCCGTCAGTGCTGAGAGTTCAGGCCGGGATATGCTTTTGGACATGGAGTGGAATGATGCTCTGCCCTAATTCTGTTGAGGAGGATGTGGAGGAAGTGGATAAACGCCTGGTATGGGAACCAGTGTCAATAGCATCTGGCCTCCTTTCTGTGGTGCAGGGTCATCACTTTCATGCAAAACATTGACCCATGAAAGACATACTATCCTAGCCGTAACAGTCGGTCCACATGTCTGTGGTGGAGTGCACCTTGCTGAACAGTGACAATTCCATGGAGTGGCTAATTTTCTGGCCACATGAAAATACCAGGCAGGGGTGTCTTGTTTAGCAAAAATAATGGTTTCTAGGTAACTTCCATCAAAGTGGTTGTTCTCCCTTGGTGTGCTTTTTTGCAGACTGCTCAGCGAGGTCGGACCAATGTTGGTGAGTATTCTTACCTGATACCCACTGCTAGGTTCTGGCCCCATTACTCTCTCTCATGCACCGCATGTGTCAGGTCGACCCACATAAACATCATGTTTGAAGAGTGTCAAGTGAGCGCTGTAGCAAATGACTTGCCTCATTATTTCCTACAATGCTACACTGCACCAACATCTTTAGCTGCCAAGGGAAGCTGCCTTGCACCTCCCCATCAATGGCACCCCAAACAACCATTAGACAGGAGAATGTAGTGTACGGGGACTGTAATGCCCGTCACTACAAAAGTGTCACTTGGTGTGCTGTCGTCCCCCCTTATTTATGGGGAAGTTGGTATATGTCATCTTTATAAATTGTCATGTAATGTAATGCTATGTATTTCCCTGTTACTGTGACACTTGCATGTACAGGCCTGCTAGGGGTGTCACTCCAGCTTCTAGTCACTAGAGGGAGCTAGAGAGCCCTAGTTTATATAAGGCCCAGACAGGGAAGCAAAAGGCAGTCTAGTCTAGAGCTCAGAAGTTTCTAGAGCCTGAGGAAGCTGAGAGGGAGACAGAGGCAAAGCGCAGGAAAGCAAGAGGTACTCAAGATAACAGAGGAGGTACTTTATAAAGCTAAAACCAAGGATATACGCCAGAGTTAAGGTATTGGGCCTTGGAGAAGATTTGCTATGTTCCAGGATCAGTCAGAGATAGAGTGCAAGCTCCTGTACTGCAAGTCCTGTGTGTTTAACACTCTGTAGTCACCTTGCTCAAACTGTATTGCCTGCATCAACCGTATTGAAAAATCGACTGAATGCAAAGGAACTGCGCTTCCGTGAATGTCTCTATATTTAAAACTACTAAAGTTGGAGTTCTGTTTTAACATCACGGTGTTCCTCATTTATTCCTGCTATCAGCAAACGGCGTGCCACCGTTTAATTGGCACTGGCGTCACGAACATTTTCCTACCATCACCTGCCTATGCAGAGAGTCAGCCGTCTCAGGTTAGTGTCTATTGCACTACTACACCCAGGAACACATTTCTACACACAACTTGAGTACGCTGCACCTCTCTTTTGGCGTCACGAACAGGATACGCACGCTTTCTAGTGCAAGAAGCGTGAACTTTGTGCCTTATACAGTTGCCCTGTGACCAAAGTGACAAATTGCCTGTTTATTTAAAGTGGACTTTGTGGACTGAAAATCATACCAAAAGTGTTCCTAAAACCTTCAAAAAGCGCTGTGCAGTGTTGCGCTACCAAGAGGAAGAAAATCGCCACATTGGAGTGTGGTTTTGTGGACTTTTTACAATCTTGCTTGCTGTCAGTGAATGGACAGCGTTTTGCTAAAGATGGCCACCGGCCGCCTGGAGTAAAGTTTCCCGCGCTGCTGAGGACCTTCGTGGGCGGATCCCTGCAAGGACACAGAGAATCCCGCCCCTCTTCATCATCGCACCGCCGCGGCCCTGCTTCTTCTACGTCATCGGGTGCTCAGGACGTCCGGAATCTCGCGAGACTTGGCCTGCGCAAGCCCGGCGATACCGGTAAGCACTTGTAACCGGAGGGAAGGGGAGTGTTCCGGCCCCTTTAGTCGCCAGTGGCCACCTCTCAATAGACTACCATGTCAGAGCCAGGAGTGCCTAAGCAGCCGGCCCCGGGAGAGCTTGCGGCTCCTAATCATCCTACAGCCCCCAGCATGATGCCCTTTACCATGCCTTACTATTTCGGGGCCCCATGGTTCCCCCGCTACAGAGGAGAGACCCATACCCTAAGGGACTTTAAAGAAAAGTTGCTGGCATTATTCAAACTGTACCCCATAAATGCCGACCAGCAAATGGAAATCCTGCTAGCGCAGCTGGAGGGAGCTGCCCGCAGGGAGGTATTATCCTGGCCTGCTACTGAGCGGAGTACTCTAGAACAGATATTCACCCGCCTCAGGGCCACTTTTGAAACTAGGACTGCCTCAGAGATAAAGATGCATTTCTTTGGCAAGAAACAGAAGTCCGGTGAGTCCCTCCGTGACTATGCCCTATCACTTCAGGAGGCTTTAGGGGCTGTAATTCAGATAGATCCCAAAGAGGCTGATAATCAGGACCAGACCCTGAGGGAACAATTTATCAACGGGGTGTCTAGTGAACAAATAAGGACCCAATTAAAGATGCTGTCCGCCCAGCACCCTAACAGTGCCTTTCTGGACTTTAAAGAACTGGCTATAAAAATTCTGGGGTCCGCAGTATCTCCTGAGTTGAGCACCCTACCTGAGTCATCAGCCTGCAGGCCAAAACCGCTTATCACTAACCGAGCTGAGGCCGGCCAAGCTGTTCAAGTGTCAGCTACCGATACTATTGCCATGCTGACAGAGCAAGTAAATCACCTCACTAAAAGTCTAGAGAAGGTGTGCAGAAAAATAGAGGAATGGGAAAAACCCATAATGACAGATGTGTAGAATCTGGATGAGGTTAGCCTCTTGTGATGTCATAATGTAGAATGTGGGTAATTTCGGCTCACTTCCTGGCACCTGTGTCAGTCTTAGTCTGGCTCAAAATGTGCTCACGCAAGCGACGCCGAGTAGAGATAGAAGAAATGGAGGTCGTCCCTCGCAAGCGACGAAGATTAGAGATGGATGTAGTAGAAGATATGGAGGTCGGAGAAAGGCAGTACCCAGATGATATTGAAATGGAAGATGTAGAACAAAAATTCCAATTTGACAAGGACGGAGACTGCATAATGACAGATGTGAGCTCCCCCAAACAGTAAAACCCAAAATATTTCTTATTGTGATTTATTGTTAAATCCTGGAATGCTTGTACTTACATTGTTTTCTTTTATAGGATCTAGCTGCAAAGAACATGTGATTACTTCCTGGTAGAAAACATATTTAAATGCCTAGGAAGAAAAACATCTGATAGACCACATCTACACAGCCAGAATTTACAGAAAAGTTAATTTCAAAAAATATATATTTCAATAAATATTTGTTCTTTTGTTCATTAATGGAATAGCATTTTCACTGTTTGGGGGTTTAATTGAGCTATTGTCCATGGCCTTTTCTTATTAGGGGCATAACTACTGTGTTGGAGCACAAAAGAGGCATATCTATTCTGAAGGGGGTACTAAGGGAGAATAACTACGGTGTGAGAGCACAAGGAGTGCTAGGCCGGATTTGGTGAGTTTAAATAGTCATTGGGCAGAGGTATCTTGAGGCATGGATTTGCCTCCTTAGGGCCCTTGCAGACGAGCGTTGGTCACGCTCCAAGTCTGCAGCGCAGCTCCCAGCCTGAACTGTCAGCGCTGCCGCTGCAGGGAGTCACATAGCATTATATTGATTTATGATGCTATGTAACCCTTACAGTTCTGGAATGTATTGCATATAACTGACAGCATTATGCCAGTGTTATCCAATACATTCCAGGACTGTAAGGGTTACATAGCATCATAAATCAATATAATGCTATGTGACCCCATCAGTGCTGGGAGTTCAGGCCGGGATATGCTTTTGGACATGGAGTGGAATGATGCTCTGCCCTAATTCTGTTGAGGAGGATGTGGAGGAAGTGGATAAACGCCTGGTGTGGGAACCAGTGTCAATAGCATCTGGCCTCCTTTCTGTGGTGCAGGGTCATCACTTTCATGCAAAACATTGACCCATGAAAGACATACTATCCTAGCCGTAACAGTCGGTCCACATGTCTGTGGTGGAGTGCACCTTGCTGAACAGTGACAATTCCATGGAGTGGCTAATTTTCTGGCCACATGAAAATACCAGGCAGGGGTGTCTTGTTTAGCAAAAATAATGGTTTCTAGGTAACTTCCATCAAAGTGGTTGTTCTCCCTTGGTGTGCTTTTTTGCAGACTGCTCAGCGAGGTCGGACCAATGTTGGTGAGTATTCTTACCTGATACCCACTGCTAGGTTCTGGCCCCATTACTCTCTCTCATGCACCGCATGTGTCAGGTCGACCCACATAAACATCATGTTTGAAGAGTGTCAAGTGAGCGCTGTAGCAAATGACTTGCCTCATTATTTCCTACAATGCTACACTGCACCAACATCTTTAGCTGCCAAGGGAAGCTGCCTTGCACCTCCCCATCAATGGCACCCCAAACAACCATTAGACAGGAGAACCCAAAGACTAGGGTGTGCTCTTCCCATCACTGCATGGCTCAGGAGGGTATCAGAATAAAAACTACAACCGCCATTTTGCCACTATCTCTCCTATTCTTTCCTTTGCTTGCCTCCTCTGGGCTCGCTGCAGACATGTTTGCATAGTCCTCCAGAGCTAAAGGGAAAAAAGATTATATGGGAAGTTTGAGAAGTGACTTCTTTAAAAGACTAGTGTTGATCGAGCACCACAGTGCTCGGGTGCTCTGTCCTTGAACTAGGCACCCCCTGCTCTGAAGAGGGGAGGGTACATTGGTTCATAGGAAAATCTCAGAAATTGTGATGGAAACACCACCGAAATGGTTCGGGAACAGCATGGGGAGGATGTCTGGATGCATCTTGGACTCCCAGGTCGCTGCTGGGAACGATGTTGTCCGATTAGTATGCCACTTTTACAGACTGACAATAATACGCACCAAACCGAAGATAAATTTGAATTTAGAGGGAAAAAATTGTTAAAAAACCTTCTTTCCTGTATATTTACTTGTACATGAAGTGCAAGTTCAGCCAAACATTTTGTTGATTTTTGGAACTGGGGTCATGATTAAGAGAGTCGGCCGGTGGCATCCGTATTGCGCCGCTAGAGGTGAAATTCGTGGACCGGCGCAAGACGAACCACAGTGAAAGTATTTGCCAAAAATGTTTTCATTGATAAAAAACAAAAGTCGGAGGTTTGAAGAAGATCTGACAGGCGATCCGGCGGCATTATTCTCATGACCTGCCGAGCACCTTCAGGGAAACCAGTGTTTTGGTTCCGGGGAGAGTATGGTTGCACAGCTGAAACTTAAACTAATTGGAAGGGCACCACCAGGAGTGGAGCCTGCGGCTTAATTTCACTCAACGCGGCAAACCTCACCCGAAAGGATTGACAGATTGATAGCTCTTTCTCGATTCTGTGGGTGGTGGTGCATGGCCATTATGAGTTGGTGGAGCGATTTGTCTGGTTAATTCCGATAACCAACGAGACTCCTGGGTGCTAGGATTGTGTTGACCAGACTCTTATGGGAGAGTGCCTGCTGCTTAGCTGACCAACGAAAAAACTATGGGTGAGGGCCTGCAGGTGAGCTGACCATCGCAAACATTTTGGGCGAGGGCCTGCTGACGCTTTGTTGACTCTAGATAACTTCTGCCTGATCAAACGTCCCCGTGACGACAATGTTCCATTTGGATGTCTGCCCTATCAACTTTCGATGTTCTTTTATGCGCCTACCATGGTGACCACGGGTAATAGGGAATCAGTGTTCGATTTTGGAGAGGGAGCCTGAGAAACGCCTACCACATCCAAGGAAGGCAAGGGGTGGCGCGCAAATTACCCACTCCCTAATTACCCACTCCTCATTCTGACACCTACAGCCAGATACAATGATATCAAAACACTTATCCTGAGTCAGGCACTGACAAATTCAAATATGAGACTTCTGCTGTATAGGAATACTTACTACTAGCAAGTATCATATTTAATTTTTTTTAAGTAACTAAACATGCAGATCTATAGTGTAGTGGTTAAGATTCTTGGCTGTAATGTAAAAGGTTGTGAGTACGAATCCCATCAGAAACTTTTCAGAAATAGAGGCTAAATTTAATTTAAACATATATATAAGTTTTTAGCTATAATTGCACTTGAGCGGAAACCTGGATGTTCGGGTTCGAAGGGTTCGGCCGAACTTCACAAAAAAGTTCGAGTTCGGAACCCAAACTTGACCCCGAACCCTATTGAAGTCAATGGGGACCCGAACTTTGAGCACTAAAATGGCTGTAAAAATGTCATGGAAAGGGCTAGAGGGCTGCAAATGGCATCAAAATGTGGTTAAGAGCATGGCAAGTGCTCTGCAAACAAATGTGGATAGGGAAATGACTTTAAATAACATAAAATACATAAAAATAAAAAATTATAATCTTGATCTAGGAGGACAAAGTCCATATGGAGTAGGAGGTTGAGGATGCGGTGGATATGGTGGTGTAGGTGGAAGCGGTGGTGGAGGAGGAGGAGGTAGCCTACACTGCTTTTTGGTTTTAAATTCATTTTTATTTTTTTAAATTAGGGTACACCCCAAAACTTTGGGAAATATAACCTGTGATAACCCCCTACAGTCATGCTAAACACACGTTCAGACAATACACTGGCTGCAGGGCAGGCCAGCGCCTCCAAGGCGTAAAGGGTAAGCTCAGGCTATGTTCCCTATTTGGAGACCCAGAAGTTAAAGGGGGCAGAACCATCCGTCAGTACGTGTAGGCGTGTGCACACATACTGCTCATCCATGTCACACGTCCCCGTGATGTCCACGATCCAATTGGATATCTTCTCTATCAACATTCGATGTTCTTTCATGCGCGTACCATGGTGATCACGGGTGGTGGGGAATCAGGGTTCCAGGCCGGAGAGGGAGCCTGAGAAAGGGATACCACATCTAAGGGAGGTCAATGGATGAAATTAAATGTAATCGAGCGGAAATGTGGGACAAAGTATTGAAGCATAAGCTTCCAAGTTTAGGAGGGGGCGCGCGGCAATTATCCACTCCTGACTCGGGGAGATAGTGACGATAAATAACAATACAGGACTCTTAAGATGCCCTGTTATTTGAATGATTAATTAAAGATTACAGGGAATGTCACTGCGGTATTTTGGATTAGGAAACGTTAGACAGGAGAGACCCTGCTGCCTTCTTTGTTGACTCTAGATAACTTCTGCCTGATTGCACGTCCCTGTGGAGTCCACTATCCATTTGGATATCTTCTCGATCAACTTTCGATGTTCTTTTCTGAGCCTACCATGTTGATCACGGTTATCGGCGAATCAGGGTTCCACGCCGGAGAGGGAGCGTGAGAAAGAGAGACCACATCCAAGGGAGATAAATGGATGAAATGTAATTTTGATCGAGCGAATTATGGGAAAAGTTATTAAAGCAGAAGGATCGAAGGAAAGGGCCAATTAAAGACGAATTTTAGAAATTTAAGTCTCTGTCACCTATGCAGAGCAGGGGTTTATTCACGTCAAAAATTGTAAAATGTCAACCCAAGAATGTAACAGAAAAATTTGTGAAATTTATTAAACTGTCAACTAGGTAGAGTAGGGGTATATCACAGCCAAAAATTAGTTAATTTCACCCGAAAATGTAATAGACAAATTAGTGATTTTTTTTTAACCTGTCTACTAGGTATAGGAGTGGTATATCACACCCAAAAATTGGTCAATTATACCCGAAAATGTAACAGACCTATTAGTGAAATGACATAAAATAAAATAAAATATGTACAAATAAGAGGTGGAGGTCCATATGGAGTAGGAGATTGAGGAGACGGTGGACGTAGCGGTGTAGGTGGAAGCGGCGGTGGAGGAGGACGAGGTAGCCAACACTGGTTTTTGGTTTAAATGTATTTTTTTGTTTATTTATTAGGGTACACCCCAAAAGAGTGTGAAATATGTAAAAATACAAAATTGCGCTGTAGTATAACAATGGCTGGGTAAGGCCGGTATACATGTCTATTCTGCACAAGGTACGGACAAGTCCTGTGGGATCCATGCCTGGTTCATTTGAATGATCGTGAGCTTGTCCACATTGGCTGTGCACAGGCGGCTGCGCTTGTCTGTGATAACGCCCCCTGCCGTGCTAAACACACGTTCAGATAATACACTGGGTGCAGGGCAGGCCAGCACCTCCAAGGCGTAAAGGGCAAGCTCAGGCCATGTGCCCAATTTGGAGACTCAGAAGTTGAAGGGGGCAGACCCGTCATTCAGCACGTGTAGGCGTGTTCACACATACTGCTCCACCATGTTGGTGAAATGCTGCCTCCTGCTAAGACGTTCCATATCAGCTGGTGGTGCCTTGGAACCACTTGTGAATGACTGGCCGGAAACCCTATGAAATGATTCCTCTTCCTCCTCCTCCTCCTGTGCCACATCCTTTCATCATCGCCAGCCGCGTTTTTTTAAGGAAGCATAGAAGTGGGATAGTAACGCTGAGAATGGCGTTATCAGCACTGGCCATGTTGGTGGAGTACTCAAAACAGCGCAACAAGGAACACAGGTCTCGCATGGAGGCCCAGTCATTGGTGGTAAAGTGGTGCTGTTCCGCAGAGCGACTCACCCGTGCGTGCTGCAGCTGAAACTCCACCATCGCCTTCTGCTGCTCGCACAATCTGGCCAGCATGTGCAAGGTGGAGTTCCACCTTGTGGGCACGTCGCATATGAGGCGGTGAGCGAGAAGGCTGAAGTTACGCTGCAGCGCTGACAGGCGAGCAGCAGCAGGGTGAGAACGCTGAAAGCGTGCACAGACGGCCCGCACTTTAGGCAGCAACTCTGACATATCGGGGTAATTTTTAAGGAATCTCTGCACCACCAAATGTAACATCCCAGAGTGTGTCACTAAACTCTTTCCCCCCGCTACATCATGTCAGGTGCATATGTATTGTCATCTTGTGTAGTCTAAAAATGCATTTTTCATTATATGTATTTTCCAGGCCTGTATAATGTATTTGCTGTAATTTCCATGTGCACCAGCAGGTGGCAGCAATATGTTCAGCAGACCTTAGCCAGTTTAGTATATCTAGACTGGAATAGTTCATTCCAGGCTAGCTCCCCCCCTCTTTGAGGAGGAGTGGAATGTTCCCACATCCTGCCTCATGGGGAGGAAGGAAAGTTCTAGTTAGTGTGTTCCAGCTACCCCGCTAGGGAAAGGCTGTGTTGATAGGAGCTCCCAGAAACAGGGATCCCAACCTAGGATCCAGCCTCGGCTGAGGCCAAGGATCACTCTTCCTAGACTGAGTCTTCTACCTCAGCTGGTAACAAAGCAAGCAGCACCTCCAGAACTACCGATCTCCAGGAAAACCACCATTTCTTGCGAGCAGTCCTGTGAGTACTTATCCAGAGTCCAGGAGCCGGTTTGACGCACATCCCTTGCCTGGTGGATGTGCTGAATTTGTGCAATGAGCAGGACACCGGTACAGCTACAAATGCTACTTGCTCAAAAAATGTTTGTGCAAGTGGCGTTCAAAATGTCACAAATGATGTTTGCCAATTTTATTATGCCTGGAGTAGGGGGGAATGATAAATTCCCCCTTTAGTATCATAATAGTGAAGTGTGGAGAACACAATTATCCCATCTCAGTGGCTTGGATTAGTGATGAATGAACATCCCACCACTACTCGCTGGTTTCATGTCGCCATCACTGATCAGTTCTTGGTTTTCCATTGACTTCAAGCTCTTAATGATGGCTTGTAATATAATCATGTTTTACAAGTCACTGCATGTAATCTGCTCCCCACCGTGTATCTGTGTACACACCGGAGTGGACAGTACACGACACACAGAAGACAGGAGACTAAATCTCATAACCAGTCAACATGGGACTCCATAGTGAAATCAGGAACGGATTACCTCAATTTCCAGACACTCACATGTGATACACATAGATACATACATACAGTATACATGAATTAGTGAGTGCTGTTACTGAACATATACAGTTGAAACTCGAAAAATTTGAATATAAGTCCATTTATTTCAGTAATGCAAATTAAAAGGAATTGCATTAATGCAGCTTAAAATTAGAATTTGTTGAAAAGGTTCAATATTCTAGGCTCAAAGTGTCACACTCTAGTCAGCTAATTAATCCATACCCCCTAAGCAAAGGGTACCTCAAAATTGTGACTTTGGGGTTTCATAAGCTGTAAGCCATAATCATCCAAATTATAACAAATAATGGCTTGAATTATCTTGCTTTGCATGTAATGAGTCTATCTCATATGTTAGTTTCACCTTTTAAGTTCCTTTACTGAAATAAATGAACTTTGCACGATATTCAAATTTTTCGAGTTTCACCTGTAAAAAGTATCACAATGTGGTGAATCCATGTATGATCACTATCTGGTGCTGAAGTAGAACACCCTGTGATGTCATCATGTAGAATCTCCAGGCCTGGTGAAGCTACCATACTCTTTATGATGTCATAATCAATATCTGTTCTAGCCACACTTATTGTGATGTCATGATGTGTAGAATCTGGATGAGGTTAGCCTCTTGTGATGTCATAATGTAGAATGTGGGTAATTTCGGCTCACTTCCTGGCACCTGTGTCAGTCTTAGTCTGGCTCAAAATGTGCTCACGCAAGCGACGCCGAGTAGAGATAGAAGAAATGGAGGTCGTCCCTCGCAAGCGACGAAGATTAGAGATGGATGTAGTAGAAGATATGGAGGTCGGAGAAAGGCAGTACCCAGATGATATTGAAATGGAAGATGTAGAACAAAAATTCCAATTTGACAAGGACGGGGACTGCATAATGACAGATGTGAGCTCCCCCAAACAGTAAAACCCAAAATATTTCTTATTGTGATTTATTGTTAAATCCTGGAATGCTTGTACTTACATTGTTTTCTTTTATAGGATCTAGCTGCAAAGAACATGTGATTACTTCCTGGTAGAAAACATATTTAAGTGCCTAGGAAGAAAAACATCTGATAGACCACATCTACACAGCCAGAATTTACAGAAAAGTTAATTTCAAAAAATATATATTTCAATAAATATTTGTTCTTTTGTTCATTAATGGAATAGCATTTTCACTGTTTGGGGGTTTAATTGAGCTATTGTCCATGGCCATTTCTTATTAGGGGCATAACTACTGTGTTGGAGCACAAAAGAGGCATATCTATTGTGAAGGGGGTACTAAGGGAGAATAACTACGGTGTGAGAGCACAAGAAGTGCTAGGCCGGATTTGGTGAGTTTAAATAGTCATTGGGCAGAGGTATCTTGAGGCATGGATTTGCCTCCTTAGGGCCCTTGCAGATGAGCGTTGGTCACGCTCCAAGTCTGCAGCGCAGCTCCCAGCCTGAACTGTCAGCGCTGCCGCTGCAGGGAGTCACATAGCATTATATTGATTTATGATGCTATGTAACCCTTACAGTTCTGGAATGTATTGCATATAACTGACAGCATTATGCCAGTGTTATCCAATACATTCCAGGACTGTAAGGGTTACATAGCATCATAAATCAATATAATGCTATGTGACCCCGTCAGTGCTGGGAGTTCAGGCCGGGATATGCTTTTGGACATGGAGTGGAATGATGCTCTGCCCTAATTCTGTTGAGGAGGATGTGGAGGAAGTGGATAAACGCCTGGTGTGGGAACCAGTGTCAATAGCATCTGGCCTCCTTTCTGTGGTGCAGGGTCATCACTTTCATGCAAAACATTGACCCATGAAAGACATACTATCCTAGCCGTAACAGTCGGTCCACATGTCTGTGGTGGAGTGCACCTTGCTGAACAGTGACAATTCCATGGAGTGGCTAATTTTCTGGCCACATGAAAATACCAGGCAGGGGTGTCTTGTTTAGCAAAAATAATGGTTTCTAGGTAACTTCCATCAAAGTGGTTGTTCTCCCTTGGTGTGCTTTTTTGCAGACTGCTCAGCGAGGTCGGACCAATGTTGGTGAGTATTCTTACCTGATACCCACTGCTAGGTTCTGGCCCCATTACTCTCTCTCATGCACCGCATGTGTCAGGTCGACCCACATAAACATCATGTTTGAAGAGTGTCAAGTGAGCGCTGTAGCAAATGACTTGCCTCATTATTTCCTACAATGCTACACTGCACCAACATCTTTAGCTGCCAAGGGAAGCTGCCTTGCACCTCCCCATCAATGGCACCCCAAACAACCATTAGACAGGAGAACCCAAAGACTAGGGTGTGCTCTTCCCATCACTGCATGGCTCAGGAGGGTATCAGAATAAAAACTACAACCGCCATTTTGCCACTATCTCTCCTATTCTTTCCTTTGCTTGCCTCCTCTGGGCTCGCTGCAGACATGTTTGCATAGTCCTCCAGAGCTAAAGGGAAAAAAGATTATATGGGAAGTTTGAGAAGTGACTTCTTTAAAAGACTAGTGTTGATCGAGCACTGTGGTGCTCTGTCCTTGAACTAGGCACCCCCTGCTCTGAAGAGGGGAGGGTACATTGGTTCATAGGAAAATCTCAGAAATTGTGATGGAAACACCACCGAAATGGTTCGGGAACAGCATGGGGAGGATATCTGGATGCATCTTGGACTCCCAGGTCGCTGCTGGGAACGATGTTGTCCGATTAGTATGCCACTTTTACAGACTGACAATAATACGCACCAAACCGAAGATAAATTTGAATTTAGAGGGAAAAAATTGTTAAAAAACCTTCTTTCCTGTATATTTACTTGTACATGAAGTGCAAGTTCAGCCAAACATTTTGTTGATTTTTGGAACTGGGGTCATGATTAAGAGAGTCGGTCGGTGGCATCCGTATTGCGCCGCTAGAGGTGAAATTCGTGGACCGGCGCAAGACGAACCACAGTGAAAGTATTTGCCAAAAATGTTTTCATTGATAAAAAACAAAAGTCGGAGGTTTGAAGAAGATCTGACAGGCGATCCGGCGGCATTATTCCCATGACCTGCCGAGCACCTTCAGGGAAACCAGTGTTTTGGTTCCGGGGAGAGTATGGTTGCACAGCTGAAACTTAAACTAATTGGAAGGGCACCACCAGGAGTGGAGCCTGCGGCTTAATTTCACTCAACACGGCAAACCTCACCCGAAAGGATTGACAGATTGATAGCTCTTTCTCGATTCTGTGGGTGGTGGTGCATGGCCATTATGAGTTGGTGGAGCGATTTGTCTGGTTAATTCCGATAACCAACGAGACTCCTGGGTGCTAGGATTGTGTTGACCAGACTCTTATGGGAGAGTGCCTGCTGCTTAGCTGACCAACGAAAAAACTATGGGTGAGGGCCTGCAGGTGAGCTGACCATCGCAAACATTTTGGGCGAGAGCCTGCTGCCGCTTTGTTGACTCTAGATAACTTCTGCCTGATCGAACGTCCCTGTGACGTCAATGTTCCATTTGGATGTCTGCCCTATCAACTTTCGATGTTCTTTTATGCGCCTACCATGGTGACCACGGGTAATAGGGAATCAGTGTTCGATTTTGGAGAGGGAGCCTGAGAAACGCCTACCACATCCAAGGAAGGCAAGGGGTGGCGCGCAAATTACCCACTCCCTAATTACCCACTCCTCATTCTGACACCTACAGCCAGATACAATGATATCAAAACACTTATCCTGAGTCAGGCACTGACAAATTCAAATATGAGACTTCTGCTGTATAGGAATACTTACTACTAGCAAGTATCATATTTAATTTTTTTTAAGTAACTAAACATGCAGATCTATAGTGTAGTGGTTAAGATTCTTGGCTGTAATGTAAAAGGTTGTGAGTACGAATCCCATCAGAAACTTTTCAGAAATAGAGGCTAAATTTAATTTAAACATATATATAAGTTTTTAGCTATAATTGCACTTGAGCGGAAACCTGGATGTTCGGGTTCGAAGGGTTCGGCCGAACTTCACAAAAAAGTTCGAGTTCGGAACCCAAACTTGACCCCGAACCCTATTGAAGTCAATGGGGACCCGAACTTTTGAGCACTAAAATGGCTGTAAAAATGTCATGGAAAGGGCTAGAGGGCTGCAAATGGCATCAAAATGTGGTAAAGAGCATGGCAAGTGCTCTGCAAACAAATGTGGATAGGGAAATGACTTTAAATAACATAAAATACATAAAAATAAAAAATTATAATCTTGATCTAGGAGGACAAAGTCCATATGGAGTAGGAGGTTGAGGATGCGGTGGATGTGGTGGTGTAGGTGGAAGCGGTGGTGGAGGAGGAGGAGGTAGCCTACACTGCTTTTTGGTTTTAAATTCATTTTTATTTTTTTAAATCAGGGTACACCCCAAAACTTTGGGAAATATAACCTGTGATAACCCCCTACAGTCATGCTAAACACACGTTCAGACAATACACTGGCTGCAGGGCAGGCCAGCACCTCCAAGGCGTAAAGGGTAAGCTCAGGCTATGTGCCCTATTTGGAGACCCAGAAGTTAAAGGGGGCAGAACCATCCGTCAGTACGTGTAGGCGTGTGCACACATACTGCTCCACCATGTCACACGTCCCCGTGATGTCCACGATCCAATTGGATATCTTCTCTATCAACATTCGATGTTCTTTCATGCGCGTACCATGGTGATCACGGGTGGTGGGGAATCAGGGTTCCAGGCCGGAGAGGGAGCCTGAGAAAGGGATACCACATCCAAGGGAGGTCAATGGATGAAATTAAATGTAATCGAGCGGAAATGTGGGACAAAGTATTGAAGCATAAGCTTCCAAGTTTAGGAGGGGGCGCGCGGCAATTATCCACTCCTGACTCGGGGAGGTAGTGACGATAAATAACAATACAGGACTCTTAAGATGCCCTGTTATTTGAATGATTAATTAAAGATTACAGGGAATGTCACTGCGGTATTTTGGATTAGGAAACGTTAGACAGGAGAGACCCTGCTGCCTCTTTGTTGACTCTAGATAACTTCTGCCTGATTGCACGTCCCTGTGGAGTCCACCATCCATTTGGATATCTTCTCGATCAACTTTCGATGTTCTTTTCTGAGCCTACCATGTTGATCACGGTTATCGGCGAATCAGGGTTCCACGCCGGAGAGAGAGCGTGAGAAAGAGAGACCACATCCAAGGGAGATAAATGGATGAAATGTAATTTTGATCGAGCGAAATATGGGAAAAGTTATTAAAGCAGAAGGATCGAAGGAAAGGGCCAATTAAAGACGAATTTTAGAAATTTAAGTCTCTGTCACCTATGCAGAGCAGGGGTTTATTCACGTCAAAAATTGTAAAATGTCAACCCAAGAATGTAACAGAAAAATTTGTGAAATTTATTAACCTGTCAACTAGGTAGACTAGGGGTATATCACAGCCAAAAATTAGTTAATTTCACCCGAAAATGTAATAGACAAATTAGTGATTTTTTTTTAACCTGTCTACTAGGTATAGGAGTGGTATATCACACCCAAAAATTGGTCAATTATACCCGAAAATGTAACAGACCTATTAGTGAAATGACATAAAATAAAATAAAATATGTACAAATAAGAGGTGGAGGTCCATATGGAGTAGGAGATTGAGGAGACGGTGGACGTAGCGGTGTAGGTGAAAGCGGCAGTGGAGGAGGACGAGGTAGCCAACACTGGTTTTTGGTTTAAATGTATTTCTTTGTTTATTTATTAGGGTACACCCCAAAAGAGTGTGAAATATGTAAAAATACAAAATTGCGCTGTAGTATAACAATGGCTGGGTAAGGCCGGTATACATGTCTATTCTGCACAAGGTACGGACAAGTCCTGTGGGATCCATGCCTGGTTCATTTGAATGATCGTGAGCTTGTCCACATTGGCTGTGCACAGGCGGCTGCGCTTGTCTGTGATAACGCCCCCTGCCGTGCTAAACACACGTTCAGATAATACACTGGGTGCAGGGCAGGCCAGCACCTCCAAGGCGTAAAGGGCAAGCTCAGGCCATGTGCCCAATTTGGAGACTCAGAAGTTGAAGGGGGCAGACCCGTCATTCAGCACGTGTAGGCGTGTTCACACATACTGCTCCACCATGTTGGTGAAATGCTGCCTCCTGCTAAGACGTTCCATATCAGCTGGTGGTGCCTTGGAACCACTTGTGAATGACTGGCCGGAAACCCTATGAAATGATTCCTCTTCCTCCTCCTCCTCCTGTGCCACATCCTTTCATCATCGCCAGCCGCGTTTTTTTAAGGAAGCATAGAAGTGGGATAGTAACGCTGAGAATGGCGTTATCGGCACTGGCCATGTTGGTGGAGTACTCAAAACAGCGCAACAAGGAACACAGGTCTCGCATGGAGGCCCAGTCATTGGTGGTAAAGTGGTGCTGTTCCGCAGAGCGACTCACCCGTGCGTGCTGCAGCTGAAACTCCACCATCGCCTTCTGCTGCTCGCACAATCTGGCCAGCATGTGCAAGGTGGAGTTCCACGTTGTGGGCACGTCGCATATGAGGCGGTGAGCGAGAAGGCTGAAGTTACGCTGCAGCAGGGTGAGAACGCTGAAAGCGTGCACAGACGGCCCGCACTTTAGGCAGCAACTCTGACATATCGGGGTAATTTTTAAGGAATCTCTGCACCACCAAATGTAACATCCCAGAGTATGTCACTAAACTCTTTCCCCCCGCTACATCATGTCAGGTGCATATGTATTGTCATCTTGTGTAGTCTAAAAATGCATTTTTCATTATATGTATTTTCCAGGCCTGTATAATGTATTTGCTGTAATTTCCATGTGCACCAGCAGGTGGCAGCAATATGTTCAGCAGACCTTAGCCAGTTTAGTATATCTAGACTGGAATAGTTCATTCCAGGCTAGCTCCCCCCCTCTTTGAGGAGGAGTGGAATGTTCCCACATCCTGCCTCATGGGGAGGAAGGAAAGTTCTAGTTAGTGTGTTCCAGCTACCCCGCTAGGGAAAGGCTGTGTTGATAGGAGCTCCCAGAAACAGGGATCCCAACCTAGGATCCAGCCTCGGCTGAGGCCAAGGATCACTCTTCCTAGACTGAGTCTTCTACCTCAGCTGGTAACAAAGCAAGCAGCACCTCCAGCACTACCGATCTCCAGGAAAACCACCATTTCTTGCGAGCAGTCCTGTGAGTACTTATCCAGAGTCCAGGAGCCGGTTTGACGCACATCCCTTGCCTGGTGGATGTGCTGAATTTGTGCAATGAGCAGGACACCGGTACAGCTACAAATGCTACTTGCTCAAAAAATGTTTGTGCAAGTGGCGTTCAAAATGTCACAAATGATGTTTGCCAATTTTATTATGCCTGGAGTAGGGGGGAATGATAAATTCCCCCTTTAGTATCATAATAGTGAAGTGTGGAGAACACAATTATCCCATCTCAGTGGCTTGGATTAGTGATGAATGAACATCCCACCACTACTCGCTGGTTTCATGTCGCCATCACTGATCAGTTCTTGGTTTTCCATTGACTTTAAGCTCTTAATGATGGCTTGTAATATAATCATGTTTTACAAGTCACTGCATGTAATCTGCTCCCCACCGTGTATCTGTGTACACACCGGAGTGGACAGTACACGACACACAGAAGACAGGAGACTAAATCTCATAACCAGTCAACATGGGACTCCATAGTGAAATCAGGAACGGATTACCTCAATTTCCAGACACTCACATGTGATACACATAGATACATACATACAGTATACATGAATTAGTGAGTGCTGTTACTGAACATATACAGTTGAAACTCGAAAAATTTTAATATAAGTCCATTTATTTCAGTAATGCAAATTAAAAGGAATTGCATTAATGCAGCTTAAAATTAGAATTTGTTGAAAAGGTTCAATATTCTAGGCTCAAAGTGTCACACTCTAGTCAGCTAATTAATCCATACCCCCTAAGCAAAGGGTACCTCAAAATTGTGACTTTGGGGTTTCATAAGCTGTAAGCCATAATCATCCAAATTATAACAAATAATGGCTTGAATTATCTTGCTTTGCATGTAATGAGTCTATCTCATATGTTAGTTTCACCTTTTAAGTTCCTTTACTGAAATAAATGAACTTTGCACGATATTCAAATTTTTCGAGTTTCACCTGTAAAAAGTATCACAATGTGGTGAATCCATGTATGATCACTATCTGGTGCTGAAGTAGAACACCCTGTGATGTCATCATGTAGAATCTCCAGGCCTGGTGAAGCTACCATACTCTTTATGATGTCATAATCAATATCTGTTCTAGCCACACTTATTGTGATGTCATGATGTGTAGAATCTGGATGAGGTTAGCCTCTTGTGATGTCATAATGTAGAATGTGGGTAATTTCGGCTCACTTCCTGGCACCTGTGTCAGTCTTAGTCTGGCTCAAAATGTGCTCACGCAAGCGACGCCGAGTAGAGATAGAAGAAATGGAGGTCGTCCCTCGCAAGCGACGAAGATTAGAGATGGATGTAGTAGAAGATATGGAGGTCGGAGAAAGGCAGTACCCAGATGATATTGAAATGGAAGATGTAGAACAAAAATTCCAATTTGACAAGGACGGGGACTGCATAATGACAGATGTGAGCTCCCCCAAACAGTAAAACCCAAAATATTTCTTATTGTGATTTATTGTTAAATCCTGGAATGCTTGTACTTACATTGTTTTCTTTTATAGGATCTAGCTGCAAAGAACATGTGATTACTTCCTGGTAGAAAACATATTTAAATGCCTAGGAAGAAAAACATCTGATAGACCACATCTACACAGCCAGAATTTACAGAAAAGTTAATTTCAAAAAATATATATTTCAATAAATATTTGTTCTTTTGTTCATTAATGGAATAGCATTTTCACTGTTTGGGGGTTTAATTGAGCTATTGTCCATGGCCATTTCTTATTAGGGGCATAACTACTGTGTTGGAGCACAAAAGAGGCATATCTATTGTGAAGGGGGTACTAAGGGAGAATAACTACGGTGTGAGAGCACAAGGAGTGCTAGGCCGGATTTGGTGAGTTTAAATAGTCATTGGGCAGAGGTATCTTGAGGCATGGATTTGCCTCCTTAGGGCCCTTGCAGACGAGCGTTGGTCACGCTCCAAGTCTGCAGCGCAGCTCCCAGCCTGAACTGTCAGCGCTGCCGCTGCAGGGAGTCACATAGCATTATATTGATTTATGATGCTATGTAACCCTTACAGTTCTGGAATGTATTGCATATAACTGACAGCATTATGCCAGTGTTATCCAATACATTCCAGGACTGTAAGGGTTACATAGCATCATAAATCAATATAATGCTATGTGACCCCGTCAGTGCTGGGAGTTCAGGCCGGGATATGCTTTTGGACATGGAGTGGAATGATGCTCTGCCCTAATTCTGTTGAGGAGGATGTGGAGGAAGTGGATAAACGCCTGGTGTGGGAACCAGTGTCAATAGCATCTGGCCTCCTTTCTGTGGTGCAGGGTCATCACTTTCATGCAAAACATTGACCCATGAAAGACATACTATCCTAGCCGTAACAGTCGGTCCACATGTCTGTGGTGGAGTGCACCTTGCTAAACAGTGACAATTCCATGGAGTGGCTAATTTTCTGGCCACATGAAAATACCAGGCAGGGGTGTCTTGTTTAGCAAAAATAATGGTTTCTAGGTAACTTCCATCAAAGTGGTTGTTCTCCCTTGGTGTGCTTTTTTGCAGACTGCTCAGCGAGGTCGGACCAATGTTGGTGAGTATTCTTACCTGATACCCACTGCTAGGTTCTGGCCCCATTACTCTCTCTCATGCACCGCATGTGTCAGGTCGACCCACATAAACATCATGTTTGAAGAGTGTCAAGTGAGCGCTGTAGCAAATGACTTGCCTCATTATTTCCTACAATGCTACACTGCACCAACATCTTTAGCTGCCAAGGGAAGCTGCCTTGCACCTCCCCATCAATGGCACCCCAAACAACCATTAGACAGGAGAACCCAAAGACTAGGGTGTGCTCTTCCCATCACTGCATGGCTCAGGAGGGTATCAGAATAAAAACTACAACCGCCATTTTGCCACTATCTCTCCTATTCTTTCCTTTGCTTGCCTCCTCTGGGCTCGCTGCAGACATGTTTGCATAGTCCTCCAGAGCTAAAGGGAAAAAAGATTATATGGGAAGTTTGAGAAGTGACTTCTTTAAAAGACTAGTGTTGATCGAGCACCACAGTGCTCGGGTGCTCTGTCCTTGAACTAGGCACCCCCTGCTCTGAAGAGGGGAGGGTACATTGGTTCATAGGAAAATCTCAGAAATTGTGATGGAAACACCACCGAAATGGTTCGGGAAGAGCATGGGGAGGATATCTGGATGCATCTTGGACTCCCAGGTCGCTGCTGGGAACGATGTTGTCCGATTAGTATGCCACTTTTACAGACTGACAATAATACGCACCAAACCGAAGATAAATTTGAATTTAGAGGGAAAAAATTGTTAAAAAACCTTCTTTCCTGTATATTTACTTGTACATGAAGTGCAAGTTCAGCCAAACATTTTGTTGATTTTTGGAACTGGGGTCATGATTAAGAGAGTCGGCCGGTGGCATCCGTATTGCGCCGCTAGAGGTGAAATTCGTGGACCGGCGCAAGACGAACCACAGTGAAAGTATTTGCCAAAAATGTTTTCATTGATAAAAAACAAAAGTCGGAGGTTTGAAGAAGATCTGACAGGCGATCCGGCGGCATTATTCCCATGACCTGCCGAGCACCTTCAGGGAAACCAGTGTTTTGGTTCCGGGGAGAGTATGGTTGCACAGCTGAAACTTAAACTAATTGGAAGGGCACCACCAGGAGTGGAGCCTGCGGCTTAATTTCACTCAACACGGCAAACCTCACCCGAAAGGATTGACAGATTGATAGCTCTTTCTCGATTCTGTGGGTGGTGGTGCATGGCCATTATGAGTTGGTGGAGCGATTTGTCTGGTTAATTCCGATAACCAACGAGACTCCTGGGTGCTAGGATTGTGTTGACCAGACTCTTATGGGAGAGTGCCTGCTGCTTAGCTGACCAACGAAAAAACTATGGGTGAGGGCCTGCAGGTGAGCTGACCATCGCAAACATTTTGGGCGAGGGCCTGCTGCCGCTTTGTTGACTCTAGATAACTTCTGCCTGATCGAACGTCCCCGTGACGTCAATGTTCCATTTGGATGTCTGCCCTATCAACTTTCGATGTTCTTTTATGCGCCTACCATGGTGACCACGGGTAATAGGGAATCAGTGTTCGATTTTGGAGAGGGAGCCTGAGAAACGCCTACCACATCCAAGGAAGGCAAGGGGTGGCGCGCAAATTACCCACTCCCTAATTACCCACTCCTCATTCTGACACCTACAGCCAGATACAATGATATCAAAACACTTATCCTGAGTCAGGCACTGACAAATTCAAATATGAGACTTCTGCTGTATAGGAATACTTACTACTAGCAAGTATCATATTTAATTTTTTTTAAGTAACTAAACATGCAGATCTATAGTGTAGTGGTTAAGATTCTTGGCTGTAATGTAAAAGGTTGTGAGTACGAATCCCATCAGAAACTTTTCAGAAATAGAGGCTAAATTTAATTTAAACATATATATAAGTTTTTAGCTATAATTGCACTTGAGCGGAAACCTGGATGTTCGGGTTCGAAGGGTTCGGCCGAACTTCACAAAAAAGTTCGAGTTCGGAACCCAAACTTGACCCCGAACCCTATTGAAGTCAATGGGGACCCGAACTTTTGAGCACTAAAATGGCTGTAAAAATGTCATGGAAAGGGCTAGAGGGCTGCAAATGGCATCAAAATGTGGTAAAGAGCATGGCAAGTGCTCTGCAAACAAATGTGGATAGGGAAATGACTTTAAATAACATAAAATACATAAAAATAAAAAATTATAATCTTGATCTAGGAGGACAAAGTCCATATGGAGTAGGAGGTTGAGGATGCGGTGGATGTGGTGGTGTAGGTGGAAGCGGTGGTGGAGGAGGAGGAGGTAGCCTACACTGCTTTTTGGTTTTAAATTCATTTATATTTTTTTTAATTAGGGTACACCCCAAAACTTTGGGAAATATAACCTGTGATAACCCCCTACAGTCATGCTAAACACACGTTCAGACAATACACTGGCTGCAGGGCAGGCAGGGCCGGATTAACGTAGGGGCTGATGGAGCTGCAGCTCCAGGCCCCTACCATAAAATAGGCCCATCTGCCAGCCAAAAGGCCGTCGGAGGGTTAAAAGTCCTCTGTTGTACACAGCGCAGCGTCACATAGCACACAGACAATGCAGAGACGCTCACCTCACGCTGGCAGCAGGAGCCTGAGGGAGGGACTCGGGAGGAGCGTAATATGATCCTAGAGTGGAAGCTGCTTCTGCCAGCCCCTCCCCTCCCCGCCCACCAACCAATCAGAGCTGAGGCAAGGCAAGCACTAGCAGCTCTGAGTCGTCTCAGGTCCTGTAAGGGAAGTGCACAGTGTAAAGTGTAGTTCCCAGGTTAGAACAGTGCATCTGCCAGGACCTGTGATGACATCATCTTCAGCATCACAGGTCCTGCAGAATCTAGCAAAGGAACTGCACCAAAAATGGTGTAGTTCCTAGGTTTGAAAGGTACATCTGCCAGGACCTGTGATGACATCAAGTATTAGAAGTTCACAATCAGCTCTGCATTGATCCATACAGACTGGAATGGAGTGGTAAGAGGAGGTCCTCCACTTTTCATCATTTACCCCCCCCCCCCCCATGCCCTGTTTTTACTCATTGCTCACTCATGTATAATACTTCAGACAGGTACAGTGACCACAACCTCATGTGACTATAATGCATAACTGACCACATATTTCTATAAACACTGCATCTACAGTAGTATACCTTGTATGCCTCACATCTATATATATATATATATATATATATATATACACACACACACACACTGCATATATTAAACAGTATTATAGATGCAATATGTACAGATATATAATATATATTGCAGTGTACTGATATGTGAGGTACAAGGTATAATATATGCAGTGTGTATAGATATATTGTATATACAGCAGTGTACTGATATGTTAGGTACAAGGTATAATAGATGAAGTGTGTACAGGTATATTGTATATACAGTATTGGATTGATATGTGAGGTACGAGCTGTAATTTATACCTCATATATCAGTACACTGCTGTATATACTATATACCTGAACACACTGCATATATTATACCACGTTCCTCACATATCAGTACACTACTGTATACACTATACATCTGTACACACTGTATCTATTATGCCTCTTTTGTGTGCCAGGCCTGTTTTGTAATCCCAATCCGGCCCTGATGGCATAAATTATAAAACAGCAGCGAACATACTTCATGGAACAAAGAAAGAGGCCTGGAATGGGTAGTGGGAGGGGCTATAAAAGGGGAATGGGGGCCCAATTTAGATTCTTGCTATGGGGCCCAGAGAGATAAGAGAAGTGACAGATGACACAGAGTTTAGATTACAGGTTGAATTAACCCTTTAGGATCAAATTGGCTTCTCAGGAGATATATATGTTAAAGGCATCTCATTCAGTAGCTATATAACTAAGGGTGGGTTCACATCTCCTTTATGGATTCCGTTAAGTGGGGACTGTGGGGACTATTTTATTATCAGCCAGTGACTGTGTTACTGTAATACTGTTATCAATTCAGCACATAGTTTTCCCTGTGCGTGCATTCACATTTCACTTCACTTGGTTTGTTGTACTACTGTCAGTGTCAGACTGTTGTCACTGTGGGTAACAATGCACAACAGACAACAATGCACACCACAGTGAAGGCTCCTGAGTCCTCCTGTCCGGCGTCAGCCTCAGCTTCCCTTCACTATCACTATAATCAATCACTCTTCCTGATCCGGACTCACTCATTAGCGAGCTGAAGAGCCGACTGAGTCAGCAGCAGCAAGTGAATCGCATGGATAGCATCTGCGCATGCGCACCGGCACCTAGAGTCTTCGGTTCACTTGCGAGTCAGCTCAGCAGTCAGTGACTCAGCAAGTGAACTGAAGATCCGATTCATGAACCGATTCATCTGAAAGATCCGAACTTCCCATCACTACTGAGGTCATATCCGGCGGGCCGCGGCATTACAGGAACAGCACCAGCTGCT
Organism: Bufo bufo; assembly: GCF_905171765.1. Taxonomy (NCBI): domain Eukaryota; kingdom Metazoa; phylum Chordata; class Amphibia; order Anura; family Bufonidae; genus Bufo; species Bufo bufo. The sequence continues at coordinate 710,288,416 of NC_053389.1, read as the reverse complement.
CTGACGTCCTGCCGCCGGATATACGTCACAGGATATCCGGCGGCAGGACGTCAGAGCAGCTGGTGCGGTTCCTGTAATGCCGGCCCGCCGGATATGACCTCAGTGCGCCCGCGGTTATCCCTCCTGCACGCTGCGCTGTGTACAACCTGCTCAGCAGTTTCGACGAGCACACGGCCCACAGCGCTCAGCCACACCAGCCCGTGAGACAGCAGGAGCTTCTGGAGCAGGGCAGGTATCAGATAAACTTATCCAGTTGGAAGGGAGGGCAATCATAGTGCTGTTATGATTTATGGACACAGCTCTCAGCATGCTTAGCCAGCCTTCTATCTGGCTTTGCATCTTGAGAGTCACAGTCCACAGGCTGTTTCTGAGCCTGTGGACTGTGACTCTCAAGAAGCACAGCCAGATAGAAGGCTGGCTAAGCATGCTGAGAGCTGTGTCCATAAATCATAACAGCACTATGAAAATTTCTGACTGGCTAAGCATGCTGAGAGCTCAGTCTCTATAACATAACACATTAAAGAAATTACTGTTTCTAGCTGCTAGTCCACAGCAGCTAGAAACAGTAATTTCTTTAAAGGGATTCTGTCACCAGGTTTGACCCCTGTCAGCTAAAAATATGCTGATGTTCGGGGCGTCTTCACGATTCCTAATGTGGGCTTATAAATGTCATCTGTGGGCTTATTTAGCTAAAAAAACAGCTTTTACTAACCTGTCAGTCAAACAAATAAGGTGCCTAAGGGGATGTTAATGGGTGCAAGATGCCCGCCGCACCCACCGCCGTTCGTGCCCAGCGCCGCCTTTCCGGACTTCTGCACCGCCTCCTAATCCTCTGTGCCGCCTTTCGCTCTCTCTCCCTTCCTCCCTCCCCCCTCCTTCTGCTGTAAGATCTCGCGCTTGCACACAGGGCTCTGCCTGATGCGCCCGTGCAGACCTCTCCATTTGGCTTCTTACAGCGAAGTGCGCATGCGCCGGCACTTCGCTCAACCCCTGTATGCGCGAGATCTTACAGCAGGAGGAGGGGGAGGGAGGGAGAGCGAGAGGCAGCACAGAGGATTAGGAGGCGCCGCAGAAGTCCGGAAAGGCGGCGCTGTGCACGAACGGCGGTGGGTGCGGCTGACACCTTGCATCCATTAACATCCCCTTGGGCACCTTATTTGTTTGACTGACAGGTTAGTAAAAGCTGTTTTTTAGCTAAATAAGCCCACAGATGACATTTATAAGCCCACATTAGGAATCGTGAAGACGCCCTGAACATCAGCATATTTTTAGCTGACAGGGGTGAAACCTGGTGACAGAATCCCTTTAATGTGTTATGTTATTTAGACACAGCTCTCAGCATGCTTAGCCAGCCTTCTATCTGACTGGCTGAGCATGCTGAGTGCTGTGTCCATAAATCATAACACAGCTCTATGAAAATTACTGTTTCTAGCTGCTGTTGTCCACAGTCCACAGCAGCTAGAAAACAGTAATCTTCATAGTCATGTTAAATGATCACTATAGTGTCAGGAAAACAAAGCGGTTTTCCTGACACTATAGTGCCCTGAGGGTGCCCCCACCCTCAGGGTCCCCCTCCCGTGGTCCCCCTCCATGTTGCCAAGATAGACGCCAAATGAAGGGGTAGTTGCAAAAACAAAATACTTTAATGGTATCGATAAAATATATATGTAATTAAGACACTGAGTGCAGTTCCATAAAAAGGCCCAGCAAAATCCTCAGCACCAGGCCCATGATGCTCTTAATCCGGCCCTGAGGGCAGGCCAGCGCCTCCAAGGCGTAAAGGGTAAGCTCAGGCTATGTGCCCTATTTGGAGACCCAGAAGTTAAAGGGGGCAGAACCATCCGTCAGTACGTGTAGGCGTGTGCACACATACTGCTCCACCATGTCACACGTCCCCGTGATGTCCACGATCCAATTGGATATCTTCTCTATCAACATTCGATGTTCTTTCATGCGCGTACCATGGTGATCACGGGTGGTGGGGAATCAGGGTTCCAGGCCGGAGAGGGAGCCTGAGAAAGGGATACCACATCCAAGGGAGGTCAATGGATGAAATTAAATGTAATCGAGCGGAAATGTGGGACAAAGTATTGAAGCATAAGCTTCCAAGTTTAGGAGGGGGCGCGCGGCAATTATCCACTCCTGACTCGGGGAGGTAGTGACGATAAATAACAATACAGGACTCTTAAGATGCCCTGTTATTTGAATGATTAATTAAAGATTACAGGGAATGTCACTGCGGTATTTTGGATTAGGAAACGTTAGACAGGAGAGACCCTGCTGCCTCTTTGTTGACTCTAGATAACTTCTGCCTGATTGCACGTCCCTGTGGAGTCCACCATCCATTTGGATATCTTCTCGATCAACTTTCGATGTTCTTTTCTGAGCCTACCATGTTGATCACGGTTATCGGCGAATCAGGGTTCCACGCCGGAGAGAGAGCGTGAGAAAGAGAGACCACATCCAAGGGAGATAAATGGATGAAATGTAATTTTGATCGAGCGAAATATGGGAAAAGTTATTAAAGCAGAAGGATTGAAGGAAAGGGCCAATTAAAGACGAATTTTAGAAATTTAAGTCTCTGTCACCTATGCAGAGCAGGGGTTTATTCACGTCAAAAATTGTAAAATGTCAACCCAAGAATGTAACAGAAAAATTTGTGAAATTTATTAACCTGTCAACTAGGTAGACTAGGGGTATATCACAGCCAAAAATTAGTTAATTTCACCCGAAAATGTAATAGACAAATTAGTGATTTTTTTTTAACCTGTCTACTAGGTATAGGAGTGGTATATCACACCCAAAAATTGGTCAATTATACCCGAAAATGTAACAGACCTATTAGTGAAATGACATAAAATAAAATATGTACAAATAAGAGGTGGAGGTCCATATGGAGTAGGAGATTGAGGAGACGGTGGACGTAGCGGTGTAGGTGGAAGCGGCGGTGGAGGAGGACGAGGTAGCCAACACTGGTTTTTGGTTTAAATGTATTTCTTTGTTTATTTATTAGGGTACACCCCAAAAGAGTGTGAAATATGTAAAAATACAAAATTGCGCTGTAGTATAACAATGGCTGGGTAAGGCCGGTATACATGTCTATTCTGCACAAGGTACGGACAAGTCCTGTGGGATCCATGCCTGGTTCATTTGAATGATCGTGAGCTTGTCCACATTGGCTGTGCACAGGCGGCTGCGCTTGTCTGTGATAACGCCCCCTGCCGTGCTAAACACACGTTCAGATAATACACTGGGTGCAGGGCAGGCCAGCACCTCCAAGGCGTAAAGGGCAAGCTCAGGCCATGTGCCCAATTTGGAGACTCAGAAGTTGAAGGGGGCAGACCCGTCATTCAGCACGTGTAGGCGTGTTCACACATACTGCTCCACCATGTTGGTGAAATGCTGCATCCTGCTAAGACGTTCCATATCAGCTGGTGGTGCCTTGGAACCACTTGTGAATGACTGGCCGGAAACCCTATGAAATGATTCCTCTTCCTCCTCCTCCTCCTGTGCCACATCCTTTCATCATCGCCAGCCGCGTTTTTTTAAGGAAGCATAGAAGTGGGATAGTAACGCTGAGAATGGCGTTATCGGCACTGGCCATGTTGGTGGAGTACTCAAAACAGCGCAACAAGGAACACAGGTCTCGCATGGAGGCCCAGTCATTGGTGGTAAAGTGGTGCTGTTCCGCAGAGCGACTCACCCGTGCGTGCTGCAGCTGAAACTCCACCATCGCCTTCTGCTGCTCGCACAATCTGGCCAGCATGTGCAAGGTGGAGTTCCACCTTGTGGGCACGTCGCATATGAGGCGGTGAGCGAGAAGGCTGAAGCTACGCTGCAGCGCTGACAGGCGAGCAGCAGCAGGGTGAGAACGCTGAAAGCGTGCACAGACGGCCCGCACTTTAGGCAGCAACTCTGACATATCGGGGTAATTTTTAAGGAATCTCTGCACCACCAAATGTAACATCCCAGAGTATGTCACTAAACTCTTTCCCCCCGCTACATCATGTCAGGTGCATATGTATTGTCATCTTGTGTAGTCTAAAAATGCATTTTTCATTATATGTATTTTCCAGGCCTGTATAATGTATTTGCTGTAATTTCCATGTGCACCAGCAGGTGGCAGCAATATGTTCAGCAGACCTTAGCCAGTTTAGTATATCTAGACTGGAATAGTTCATTCCAGGCTAGCTCCCCCCCTCTTTGAGGAGGAGTGGAATGTTCCCACATCCTGCCTCATGGGGAGGAAGGAAAGTTCTAGTTAGTGTGTTCCAGCTACCCCGCTAGGGAAAAGCTGTGTTGATAGGAGCTCCCAGAAACAAGGATCCCAACCTAGGATCCAGCCTCGGCTGAGGCCAAGGATCACTCTTCCTAGACTGAGTCTTCTACCTCAGCTGGTAACAAAGCAAGCAGCACCTCCAGAACTACCGATCTCCAGGAAAACCACCATTTCTTGCGAGCAGTCCTGTGAGTACTTATCCAGAGTCCAGGAGCCGGTTTGACGCACATCCCTTGCCTGGTGGATGTGCTGAATTTGTGCAATGAGCAGGACACCGGTACAGCTACAAATGCTACTTGCTCAAAAAATGTTTGTGCAAGTGGCGTTCAAAATGTCACAAATGATGTTTGCCAATTTTATTATGCCTGGAGTAGGGGGGAATGATAAATTCCCCCTTTAGTATCATAATAGTGAAGTGTGGAGAACACAATTATCCCATCTCAGTGGCTTGGATTAGTGATGAATGAACATCCCACCACTACTCGCTGGTTTCATGTCGCCATCACTGATCAGTTCTTGGTTTTCCATTGACTTTAAGCTCTTAATGATGGCTTGTAATATAATCATGTTTTACAAGTCACTGCATGTAATCTGCTCCCCACCGTGTATCTGTGTACACACCGGAGTGGACAGTACACGACACACAGAAGACAGGAGACTAAATCTCATGACCAGTCAACATGGGACTCCATAGTGAAATCAGGAACGGATTACCTCAATTTCCAGACACTCACATGTGATACACATAGATACATACATACAGTATACATGAATTAGTGAGTGCTGTTACTGAACATATACAGTTGAAACTCGAAAAATTTGAATATAAGTCCAGTTATTTCAGTAATGCAAATTAAAAGGAATTGCATTAATGCAGCTTAAAATTAGAATTTGTTGAAAAGGTTCAATATTCTAGGCTCAAAGTGTCACACTCTAGTCAGCTAATTAATCCATACCCCCTAAGCAAAGGGTACCTCAAAATTGTGACTTTGGGGTTTCATAAGCTGTAAGCCATAATCATCCAAATTATAACAAATAATGGCTTGAATTATCTTGCTTTGCATGTAATGAGTCTATCTCATATGTTAGTTTCACCTTTTAAGTTCCTTTACTGAAATAAATGAACTTTGCACGATATTCAAATTTTTCGAGTTTCACCTGTAAAAAGTATCACAATGTGGTGAATCCATGTATGATCACTATCTGGTGCTGAAGTAGAACACCCTGTGATGTCATCATGTAGAATCTCCAGGCCTGGTGAAGCTACCATACTCTTTATGATGTCATAATCAATATCTGTTCTAGCCACACTTATTGTGATGTCATGATGTGTAGAATCTGGATGAGGTTAGCCTCTTGTGATGTCATAATGTAGAATGTGGGTAATTTCGGCTCACTTCCTGGCACCTGTATCAGTCTTAGTCTGGCTCAAAATGTGCTCACGCAAGCGACGCCGAGTAGAGATAGAAGAAATGGAGGTCGTCCCTCGCAAGCGACGAAGATTAGAGATGGATGTAGTAGAAGATATGGAGGTCGGAGAAAGGCAGTACCCAGATGATATTGAAATGGAAGATGTAGAACAAAAATTCCAATTTGACAAGGACGGGGACTGCATAATGACAGATGTGAGCTCCCCCAAACAGTAAAACCCAAAATATTTCTTATTGTGATTTATTGTTAAATCCTGGAATGCTTGTACTTACATTGTTTTCTTTTATAGGATCTAGCTGCAAAGAACATGTGATTACTTCCTGGTAGAAAACATATTTAAATGCCTAGGAAGAAAAACATCTGATAGACCACATCTACACAGCCAGAATTTACAGAAAAGTTAATTTAAAAAAATATATATTTCAATAAATATTTGTTCTTTTGTTCATTAATGCAATAGCATTTTCACTGTTTGGGGGTTTAATTGAGCTATTGTCCATGGCCATTTCTTATTAGGGGCATAACTACTGTGTTGGAGCACAAAAGAGGCATATCTATTGTGAAGGGGGTACTAAGGGAGAATAACTACGGTGTGAGAGCACAAGAAGTGCTAGGCCGGATTTGGTGAGTTTAAATAGTCATTGGGCAGAGGTATCTTGAGGCATGGATTTGCCTCCTTAGGGCCCTTGCAGACGAGCGTTGGTCACGCTCCAAGTCTGCAGCGCAGCTCCCAGCCTGAACTGTCAGCGCTGCCGCTGCAGGGAGTCACATGGCATTATATTGATTTATGATGCTATGTAACCCTTACAGTTCTGGAATGTATTGCATATAACTGACAGCATTATGCCAGTGTTATCCAATACATTCCAGGACTGTAAGGGTTACATAGCATCATAAATCAATATAATGCTATGTGACCCCGTCAGTGCTGGGAGTTCAGGCCGGGATATGCTTTTGGACATGGAGTGGAATGATGCTCTGCCCTAATTCTGTTGAGGAGGATGTGGAGGAAGTGGATAAACGCCTGGTGTGGGAACCAGTGTCAATAGCATCTGGCCTCCTTTCTGTGGTGCAGGGTCATCACTTTCATGCAAAACATTGACCCATGAAAGACATACTATCCTAGCCGTAACAGTCGGTCCACATGTCTGTGGTGGAGTGCACCTTGCTGAACAGTGACAATTCCATGGAGTGGCTAATTTTCTGGCCACATGAAAATACCAGGCAGGGGTGTCTTGTTTAGCAAAAATAATGGTTTCTAGGTAACTTCCATCAAAGTGGTTGTTCTCCCTTGGTGTGCTTTTTTGCAGACTGCTCAGCGAGGTCGGACCAATGTTGGTGAGTATTCTTACCTGATACCCACTGCTAGGTTCTGGCCCCATTACTCTCTCTCATGCACCGCATGTGTCAGGTCGACCCACATAAACATCATGTTTGAAGAGTGTCAAGTGAGCGCTGTAGCAAATGACTTGCCTCATTATTTCCTACAATGCTACACTGCACCAACATCTTTAGCTGCCAAGGGAAGCTGTCTTGCACCTCCCCATCAATGGCACCCCAAACAACCATTAGACAGGAGAACCCAAAGACTAGGGTGTGCTCTTCCCATCACTGCATGGCTCAGGAGGGTATCAGAATAAAAACTACAACCGCCATTTTGCCACTATCTCTCCTATTCTTTCCTTTGCTTGCCTCCTCTGGGCTCGCTGCAGACATGTTTGCATAGTCCTCCAGAGCTAAAGGGAAAAAAGATTATATGGGAAGTTTGAGAAGTGACTTCTTTAAAAGACTAGTGTTGATCGAGCACCACAGTGCTCGGGTGCTCTGTCCTTGAACTAGGCACCCCCTGCTCTGAAGAGGGGAGGGTACATTGGTTCATAGGAAAATCTCAGAAATTGTGATGGAAACACCACCGAAATGGTTCGGGAACAGCATGGGGAGGATGTCTGGATGCATCTTGGACTCCCAGGTCGCTGCTGGGAACGATGTTGTCCGATTAGTATGCCACTTTTACAGACTGACAATAATACGCACCAAACCGAAGATAAATTTAAAATTAGAGGGAAAAAATTGTTAAAAAACCTTCTTTCCTGTATATTTACTTGTACATGAAGTGCAAGTTCAGCCAAACATTTTGTTGATTTTTGGAACTGGGGTCATGATTAAGAGAGTCGGCCGGTGGCATCAGTATTGCGCCGCTAGAGGTGAAATTCGTGGACCGGCGCAAGACGAACCACAGTGAAAGTATTTGCCAAAAATGTTTTCATTGATAAAAAACAAAAGTCGGAGGTTTGAAGAAGATCTGACAGGCGATCCGGCGGCATTATTCCCATGACCTGCCGAGCACCTTCAGGGAAACCAGTGTTTTGGTTCCGGGGAGAGTATGGTTGGACAGCTGAAACTTAAACTAATTGGAAGGGCACCACCAGGAGTGGAGCCTGCGGCTTAATTTCACTCAACACGGCAAACCTCACCCGAAAGGATTGACAGATTGATAGCTCTTTCTCGATTCTGTGGGTGGTGGTGCATGGCCATTGTTAAAGCAGCCCTAAATTAGGGCATTTTAGATACACTCTGGTGTTCCGGATCAATGTACCCCCTTCCAGGGGTTAATATCCACGCGTGGCTGAGAGACTGAACACTGACACAGAAGTTGGTCAAAGCAATCTCTAACTTTATTTAAATCAGGTAAGCCGTATTATACATCTTCAGAAGAGGGCAGTCCTCACTGAGGCTTAAACATTGTTTCATTGGTCAAAAAGGAAGAAGAGATAAGAGAGAGGAGATTATACGCCTGCATTTGCGCAGTGAATACTACTTTGGAATGTGAACTAATGTAAACATCTCGTTACCATCGCCATTTGTTAATGGCGGACAATCTAACAATAATACTGCATACGTCATATGTGACACTTCAAAGAGGTGCTTCTCTATAGGCAGTGAATAATATATATCATCAAGCCATATGATTGGCTTACGCATCTCCACCACACTCTATGGGACACCTGCAAGAAGATGAGAAATCAGACACTGCCCGCAGCCCTTTGCCCCCCCCTCTCTCTCCTCTTGAGCCTTGAAACAAAGAGAGTGGTGGGGGGGGAGGCACTTGGAAAAGAAAAAGTTTAACTCATTACAGTCCTAGATATACAAAACATAGAATAAAATTCACACATCTTTAACAGTCCCCCCTTGAATTTCATTCTCTCCCTAAACCTAACCATCTGTCCCAATGCTCCGCCTCCTTTTCGCCAGCTTCCACGACAAGTCATTCCTAGCGAACAACCTCCCGTGACACTGGATTTGAGCACGGGGAAGTCAGATGATCTTTCCCTAACTGGCGTTGACATTATATGGGGGGAATGGAGGTCATCAATGCTTCTGATTTTCTGGATCGATGTTTTCATACAATTTTCATGTCATGATCAACAGTCACACAAGGGAAAACCAGTCTCAACACTTCCTTGAAATCAATCCAATTATGCTTTCCTTTGAGCTTCACTGTGCTTGTGGTCAACAACACTCGGAATGGACCATCAAACCAGGGTTTTAGGACTTTTCTAACGTCTTTTATTACCACCCAATCTCCAGACACAAGTGGGTGGGTTCCTGGTACTTTATCAAAACCTGGAAGTGAAGCAAAAACTCGAAAATGTACTTTAGTCAAATGCTTGTACAAAACTGATCACATAATCTGTCAGACAACCATGTTGCATCTGAAGCTGCTGTGGGAAATACAATCCTATCCTAGGGCCTGACCCAAAAAGGCCTGTCTCACGGTTAGGCGTATACCTTACTAAAAGAGGGCTACCAGCAGGCACTCTAAGGCTTCTGAATCTTTAACTTAGTGTCCTGTTCAGTTCCTTTTCCCTACTCTACTGCTGCTTTGTGGATAGTACGAAGCATGTAAGGCCTGTCCTACACCCAAAACCTTCATCATCTCCTGCATCACTTCACCTGTGAAGTGAACACCTGTGTCACTTTCAATGATCTAAGGTACCCCATACCTGCACACAACTTCAGCCATCATCTTTTTTCTTTGGGTACGGTTTTGGCCATCCTGAAAACAAGTCACATATCAATACATACTCATACATGCCCACCTTGTGTAGTTGAAGGTAGTCTGTAAACGTTGAAACAGATACAAAAAGCAAGACGTGTTTCTTGGGTACCTTAACCACCTTGCCCACGTTGTTGTGGGCACAACCGTTTATCCTTGAGTATGTCTGACTGTTACAGTGCTGAACCCTGGGGCGTACCATATGCTACGTACTAAATCACACATAGCAGTTTTTGTCTGGTGCGTCACTCCATGGGTTGCCTGTGCCATCGTGGATTAGAGGGACCTGGAAAGGCAAAGTTTCCCTTCTTATTTGTAGTCCCCCCTTTTCCATCCACCAGTCCCTTTCCTCCTTCCCCATCTGGTTCTGTAAGGTCTTAAGAACTTTCGGGAGACAGGAGGAGTTATTTCAGGGACCTGAACTGTGGCCACTTAAGACAGGGGTCTGCTTAGGTAATTTGGCAGCCATTTTTGCCGCCTGATCTGCCGTGGCTTTCCCCTTTGCCTCCTCTGCATCTGTTTACAGTGGCCTTTCGTTGCTATCATCACCTCTAATGTTAGTGACGAGGGCTTCCATCAGAGACCTCACTGCTTCCCCATTTTCGATGGGTTTACCTGAAGCAATCAAGGAGTCTCTGGCTTTCCATGTGGGCCCATAGTCATGGGCTATCCCAAAAGCACACCTGGAATCAGCGTAAATGTTGGCTGTTCTTTCCATCTGCATACCTGCAAGCCATCTTCAGAGTCTTTTAGCTCCACTTCTTGAGCAGACATGTGTGGTAGTTCACGTTTAATCACCACTGCCCAACCTGTGTAGTACCTGCCATCCTGGCCATACCTCGATCCATCCACAAAGAGCACATGATCTGGATTACCTAATGGCTGATTTACCAAATCCCACTACCTCTTGTGACATCATCTGCAAACAGTCAGGAGCCTCTTCCTTTGAATCTGGAAGAAAAGTTTAAAGTGCGGTGCCCTAACTCTTCCCTCCCCCCTTGGTCCAGAGGCAACAGGGTGGCTGGGTCCAAACTTTAGTATTACACCTTTGGAGAGCAACATTGTCAGGCAACAAAATGGAACGCTGCATTCTCAAATAACGGGCAACAAAACAATCATTTGGATTGTACGTTCATGAGGAAAGATGTAATATCACCATCACTTGGTGGTTCAGAACTATCTCAGAGCTTTCATCAAGCATAGCTAATACAACTACTACAGCTCTGATGCAGAAAGGGGCACCTCTGGCCACGGGATCAAGTCTGACTGAATAATATACTACGGGGCATTATTGCTGGCCATGCAGTTGGGTGAGGACAGCTGAGTCATGGCCACTCACTTCATAACAATACAATCTAAATGTAATAATCTGATAGTACATTGTTGGGGAACACAAAATTGCCAGTTCTAGGCATACAAAGCATCTACCACCTCATCTGTGAAGCGGTAGGGACTAAAGGACAAATCAATCACAGTGGAGTGAGTAGGGGTAATGGGAACCTGAGCCAACAAGGTGTGTGTGTCGGGCACGCTGTGGGTGTTAGAAACTGTGACTTCATTAACGGCATGTAGGTCATGTACCATCCAATGGTGAGTGGTTTTGCTTTTTTCAGCTTCTGGGAGTACTGATACAAACATGGACCAGGGAAGTTTATCACCAATGGCCAACAAACAAAGTTCCTGGTCGTTGAGGGCACCCGTAAGCTTCACAGTGCCGTCCTCCTGATGTGAGATACCAGCATGTACTTTTGCAAGCAAATCTGCACCTAGGAGGCAACAAGGGGCGTTACCACTGACCAGCAAACGGGCAAACGCATCTTGGTTAGGGGCAAATCTAATGTGGATGGTTTCTGTTGAAAAAGGGAGCGTACTACTTTCCCATCCACTTCTACCCAAAGACTGGTGTGCTTGGAGAGTAAATCAGGGGAGGCCATTTTTGCTGTGCAAAACTGTCTTGGCTGCTCCAGTATCAATCAAAAAGGGACTACTTCTTTATCACCCAGTGTGAGGGATATCATTGGGCCAGACTGTATCTGCTAAAAATGTTTAAAAGTAGAGCCGATACTGGATTTCCTGTTTCCTAATCTTGATCTAACTCCCCCCCCCCTCCCTGTCTTTGTGTTCTCCTTATAACAACAAAACATGGGTGTCTGTGGGGACGGACAGTGATCCGGGCATGGTCAACATAGAATACAATCCTCTGGTGTGGTGTGGACGAGGACTACCACACACAGCACAACACTCTCTCTTCTGGGATCTGGGTCCCACAGACTCTGCAGGCCCATCACAGGGTGGCAGACTTACTTTTTTCCTCACTTCAATGAGGCGTTTGGCATCAGGGCTGAAGCAATGCCAAAGGAACACTACCTATGGTTGGCACCACTGAACCACCCAATGCTGCTTGATGTTACTCTGCATTTTGGCTTACAGAAGTATCCAACTTTCCCTATCGCAGAATTAATAGACTGGAAAACAAAACAGGACTTCTCATCTTCCATGGGAGTGTCTTGTAACTAGGGGATGGGCACAAGGGCTGTCGTTGTCTGTAACGTCCACCCCTATCCTCCTCCGTCCGCTCTGAGTCATCTAAGTCCACCCCTTTCAGTCGGACGCTGTGGTCCTTCTTTTGTCCGTCAGTAATGTGCCAGCTATCTATAAGAACAGAGCTCTGATGTTTAGCACAACACTTAACATGTAACACGTAACTTCAAACAGATCTGACAATACAGACATGAACACACAAAGGGCCCATAAAAACTTTTCATTGACTGCGATATAAAAAAATGTACAGCTTGATCAATGCTGTTGGCACCAATAAAAACCCAAAAACTTCTAAGAAAAAATAGAATAAAATCCTCAATGCGCATATTATTTAAAAAAACAAATACCATACTCCATACGCATTCATATACATTTTCATTAACAGCTCATAATCAGTCTTCACACATATTCGCCTCAATTACAACTCAAAGCCACACCTATTCACTTTCCACTGAATCATTTATGTCTTCCAACCCACATTGTTTCATCCCAAAACTTGCAGCACAGACAAACACAGCTTTCCACACCACACCCAGAATTGCTGATGGTCTGTCGCTGTAAGACAATATACATGTTATAAATCATACAGTCATTTTGTTAAAAGCCGGATTCCCACAGTGCACTGTTTGGGAAAGAAGAAAGAAGATTATTAACAGTTCTTTGTCTTCTATAATAATAATATTACACATATAACATCACTTACTCAATACGATTCCCTCTTTCATCGCTACTAGCTAGGGGCTGTATTTTCTAATACTGGGACTGACCCATCTTAACAACAGTATTACAAACTGACACACACACAAAACAGAGGGGTGATCAGCACCTTTAACCCTTTCCTCCGCAGACAAAGGATTCACCATCCCCACTGGTTTGCTCAAATCTGACTATCACGTCTGACTAGTCAGCCGGGACTCCCCGCACGTCTTCCCCAAAAACCAGGGGTCAGGCCGGGCTCCGTCGCATCTTCCTGGGGGTCAGGTAGTCTCCACAGTCTTCCATTAGATCAAAAAGGTCATGAGAGGTTCTACCATCTTCCTAGGGTCAGGTCAGGTAGTCTCCGCAGTCTTCCATTTAGATCAAAACGGTCATGTAGAACTACAGTCTCCCTGGTCAGGTCAGCCGGAGTTCCTTTGTCCCACATCTCAGCGCTACAGCGCCCTCTTCCAAACCAGGAGGTTACGGTCCCCTCCCTTTGTCTGTGGTTTTACCGTCTGTGCTCAACTCACTCTTCACATAAATTACAAACACACACAAAAACATATACACACCAGAGTGATCTATGATTTCAGACTATGGTTCTATGGACCCCAGGCTTTCAGCATTACAGCCGACTACTATACTTACATGGGTACCACCCCACAGCGGACTGAGCTATCTGAGCATGACAAAGTAAATAGCAGAAAGGCAGGTTGCAATCCTCTCCCCTCTGCCGTTCATCAAGCTCAGGGGCCCGTCTTGTCAGCTGTTTGACGCTACATTCGCCTTGGGGCCCCACGTTGGGGGCCATTTGTTAAAGCAGCCCTAAATTAGGGCATTTTAGATACACTCTGGTGTTCCGGATCAATGTACCCCCCCCAGGGGTTAATATCCACGCGTGGCTGAGAGACTGAACACTGACACAGAAGTTGGTCAAAGCAATCTCTAACTTTATTTAAATCAGGTAAGCCGTATTATACATCTTCAGAAGAGGGCAGTCCTCACTGAGGCTTAAACATTGTTTCATTGGTCAAAAAGGAAGAAGAGATAAGAGAGAGGAGATTATACGCCTGCATTTGCGCAGTGAATACTACTTTGGAATGTGAACTAATGTAAACATCTCGTTACCATCGCCATTTGTTAATGGCGGACAATCTAACAATAATACTGCATACGTCATATGTGACACTTCAAAGAGGTGCTTCTCTATAGGCAGTGAATAATATATATCATCAAGCCATATGATTGGCTTACGCATCTCCACCACACTCTATGGGACACCTGCAAGAAGATGAGAAATCAGACACTGCCCGCAGCCCTTTGCCCCCCCCCTCTCTCTCCTCTCAAGCCTTGAAACAAAGAGAGGGGTGGGGGGGGGAGGCACTTGGAAAAGAAAAAGTTTAACTCATTACAGTCCTAGATATACAAAACATAGAATAAAATTCACACATCTTTAACACCATTATGAGTTGGTGGAGCGATTTGTCTGGTTAATTCCGATAACCAACGAGACTCCTGGGTGCTAGGATTGTGTTGACCAGACTCTTATGGGGGAGTGCCTGCTGCTTAGCTGACCAACGAAAAAACTATGGGTGAGGGCCTGCAGATGAGCTGACCATCGCAAACATTTTGGGCGAGGGCCTGCTGCCGCTTTGTTGACTCTAGATAACTTCTGCCTGATCGAACGTCCCCGTGACGTCAATGTTCCATTTGGATGTCTGCCCTATCAACTTTCGATGTTCTTTTATGCGCCTACCATGGTGACCACGGGTAATAGGGAATCAGTGTTCGATTTTGGAGAGGGAGCCTGAGAAACGCCTACCACATCCAAGGAAGGCAAGGGGTGGCGCGCAAATTACCCACTCCCTAATTACCCACTCCTCATTCTGACACCTACAGCCAGATACAATGATATCAAAACACTTATCCTGAGTCAGGCACTGACAAATTCAAATATGAGACTTCTGCTGTATAGGAATACTTACTACTAGCAAGTATCATATTTAATTTTTTTTAAGTAACTAAACATGCAGATCTATAGTGTAGTGGTTAAGATTCTTGGCTGTAATGTAAAAGGTTGTGAGTACGAATCCCATCAGAAACTTTTCAGAAATAGAGGCTAAATTTAATTTAAACATATATATAAGTTTTTAGCTATAATTGCACTTGAGCGGAAACCTGGATGTTCGGGTTCGAAGGGTTCGGCCGAACTTCACAAAAAAGTTCGAGTTCGGAACCCAAACTTGACCCCGAACCCTATTGAAGTCAATGGGGACCCGAACTTTGAGCACTAAAATGGCTGTAAAAATGTCATGGAAAGGGCTAGAGGGCTGCAAATGGCATCAAAATGTGGTAAAGAGCATGGCAAGTGCTCTGCAAACAAATGTGGATAGGGAAATGACTTTAAATAACATAAAATACATAAAAATAAAAAATTATAATCTTGATCTAGGAGGACAAAGTCCATATGGAGTAGGAGGTTGAGGATGCGGTGGATGTGGTGGTGTAGGTGGAAGCGGTGGTGGAGGAGGAGGAGGTAGCCTACACTGCTTTTTGGTTTTAAATTCATTTTTATTTTTTTAAATTAGGGTACACCCCAAAACTTTGGGAAATATAACCTGTGATAACCCCCTACAGTCATGCTAAACACACGTTCAGACAATACACTGGCTGCAGGGCAGGCCAGCGCCTCCAAGGCGTAAAGGGTAAGCTCAGGCTATGTGCCCTATTTGGAGACCCAGAAGTTAAAGGGGGCAGAACCATCCGTCAGTACGTGTAGGCGTGTGCACACATACTGCTCCACCATGTCACACGTCCCCGTGATGTCCACGATCCAATTGGATATCTTCTCTATCAACATTCGATGTTCTTTCATGCGCGTACCATGGTGATCACGGGTGGTGGGGAATCAGGGTTCCAGGCCGGAGAGGGAGCCTGAGAAAGGGATACCACATCCAAGGGAGGTCAATGGATGAAATTAAATGTAATCGAGCGGAAATGTGGGACAAAGTATTGAAGCATAAGCTTCCAAGTTTAGGAGGGGGCGCGCGGCAATTATCCACTCCTGACTCGGGGAGGTAGTGACGATAAATAACAATACAGGACTCTTAAGATGCCCTGTTATTTGAATGATTAATTAAAGATTACAGGGAATGTCACTGCGGTATTTTGGATTAGGAAACGTTAGACAGGAGAGACCCTGCTGCCTCTTTGTTGACTCTAGATAACTTCTGCCTGATTGCACGTCCCTGTGGAGTCCACCATCCATTTGAATATCTTCTCGATCAACTTTCGATGTTCTTTTCTGAGCCTACCATGTTGATCACGGTTATCGGCGAATCAGGGTTCCACGCCGGAGAGGGAGCGTGAGAAAGAGAGACCACATCCAAGGGAGATAAATGGATGAAATGTAATTTTGATCGAGCAAAATATGGGAAAAGTTATTAAAGCAGAAGGATCGAAGGAAAGGACCAATTAAAGACGAATTTTAGAAATTTAAGTCTCTGTCACCTATGCAGAGCAGGGGTTTATTCACGTCAAAAATTGTAAAATGTCAACCCAAGAATGTAACAGAAAAATTTGTGAAATTTATTAACCTGTCAACTAGGTAGAGTAGGGGTATATCCCAGCCAAAAATTAGTTAATTTCACCCGAAAATGTAATAGACAAATTAGTGATTTTTTTTTAACCTGTCTACTAGGTATAGGAATGGTATATCACACCCAAAAATTGGTCAATTATATCCGAAAATGTAACAGACCTATTAGTGAAATGACATAAAATAAAATAAAATATGTACAAATAAGAGGTGGAGGTCCATATGGAGTAGGAGATTGAGGAGACGGTGGACGTAGCGGTGTAGGTGGAAGCGGCGGTGGAGGAGGACGAGGTAGCCAACACTGGTTTTTGGTTTAAATGTATTTTTTTGTTTATTTATTAGGGTACACCCCAAAAGAGTGTGAAATATGTAAAAATACAAAATTGCGCTGTAGTATAACAATGGCTGGGTAAGGCCGGTATACATGTCTATTCTGCACAAGGTACGGACAAGTCCTGTGGGATCCATGCCTGGTTCATTTG
The DNA here is from genome assembly GCF_905171765.1 of Bufo bufo. NCBI lineage: Eukaryota > Metazoa > Chordata > Amphibia > Anura > Bufonidae > Bufo > Bufo bufo. The sequence goes on along the minus strand of NC_053389.1, from coordinate 710,271,329 downwards.
AATGATCGTGAGCTTGTCCACATTGGCTGTGCACAGGCGGCTGCGCTTGTCTGTGATAACGCCCCCTGCCGTGCTAAACACACGTTCAGATAATACACTGGGTGCAGGGCAGGCCAGCACCTCCAAGGCGTAAAGGGCAAGCTCAGGCCATGTGCCCAATTTGGAGACTCAGAAGTTGAAGGGGGCAGACCCGTCATTCAGCACGTGTAGGCGTGTTCACACATACTGCTCCACCATGTTGGTGAAATGCTGCCTCCTGCTAAGACGTTCCATATCAGCTGGTGGTGCCTTGGAACCACTTGTGAATGACTGGCCGGAAACCCTATGAAATGATTCCTCTTCCTCCTCCTCCTCCTGTGCCACATACTTTCATCATCGCCAGCCGCGTTTTTTTAAGGAAGCATAGAAGTGGGATAGTAACGCTGAGAATGGCGTTATCGGCACTGGCCATGTTGGTGGAGTACTCAAAACAGTGCAACAAGGAACACAGGTCTCGCATGGAGGCCCAGTCATTGGTGGTAAAGTGGTGCTGTTCCGCAGAGCGACTCACCCGTGCGTGCTGCAGCTGAAACTCCACCATCGCCTTCTGCTGCTCGCACAATCTGGCCAGCATGTGCAAGGTGGAGTTCCACGTTGTGGGCACGTCGCATATGAGGCGGTGAGCGAGAAGGCTGAAGTTACGCTGCAGCGCTTACAGGCGAGCAGCAGCAGGGTGAGAACACTGAAAGCGTGCACAGACGGCCCGCACTTTAGGCAGCAACTCTGACATATCGGGGTAATTTTTAAGGAATCTCTGCACCACCAAATGTAACATCCTAGAGTATGTCACTAAACTCTTTCCCCCCGCTACCCCGCTAGGGAAAGGCTGTGTTGATAGGAGCTCCCAGAAACAGGGATCCCAACCTAGGATTTAGCCTCGGCTGAGGCCAAGGATCACTCTTCCCAGACTGAGTCTTCTACCTCAGCTGGTGACAAAGCAAGCAGCACCTCCAGAACTACCGATCTCCAGGAAAACCACCATTCCCTGCGAGCAGTCCTGTGAGTACTTATCCAGAGTCCAGGAGCCGGTTTGACGCACATCCCTTGCCTGGTGGATGTGCTGAATTTGTGCAATGAGCAGGACACCGGTACAGCTACAAATGCTACTTGCTCAAAAAATGTTTGTGCAAGTGGCGTTCAAAATGTCACAAATGATGTTTGCCAATTTTATTATGCCTGGAGTAGGGGGGAATGATAAATTCCCCCTTTAGTATCATAATAGTGAAGTGTGGAGAACACAATTATCCCATCTCAGTGGCTTGGATTAGTGATGAATGAACATCCCACCACTACTCGCTGGTTTCATGTCGCCATCACTGATCAGTTCTTGGTTTTCCATTGACTTTAAGCTCTTAATGATGGCTTGTAATATAATCATGTTTTACAAGTCACTGCATGTAATCTGCTCCCCACCGTGTATCTGTGTACACACCGGAGTGGACAGTACACGACACACAGAAGACAGGAGACTAAATCTCATAACCAGTCAACATGGGACTCCATAGTGAAATCAGGAACGGATTACCTCAATTTCCAGACACTCACATGTGATACACATAGATACATACATACAGTATACATGAATTAGTGAGTGCTGTTACTGAACATATACAGTTGAAACTCGAAAAATTTGAATATCGTGCCGAAGTCCATTTATTTCAGTAATGCAAATTAAAAGGAATTGCATTAATGCAGCTTAAAATTAGAATTTGTTGAAAAGGTTCAATATTCTAGGCTCAAAGTGTCACACTCTAGTCAGCTAATTAATCCATACCCCCTAAGCAAAGGGTACCTCAAAATTGTGACTTTGGGGTTTCATAAGCTGTAAGCCATAATCATCCAAATTATAACAAATAATGGCTTGAATTATCTTGCTTTGCATGTAATGAGTCTATCTCATATGTTAGTTTCACCTTTTAAGTTCCTTTACTGAAATAAATGAACTTTGCACGATATTCAAATTTTTCGAGTTTCACCTGTAAAAAGTATCACAATGTGGTGAATCCATGTATGATCACTATCTGGTGCTGAAGTAGAACACCCTGTGATGTCATCATGTAGAATCTCCAGGCCTGGTGAAGCTACCATACTCTTTATGATGTCATAATCAATATCTGGTCTAGCCACACTTATTGTGATGTCATGATGTGTAGAATCTGGATGAGGTTAGCCTCTTGTGATGTCATAATGTAGAATGTGGGTAATTTCGGCTCACTTCCTGGCACCTGTGTCAGTCTTAGTCTGGCTCAAAATGTGCTCACGCAAGCGACGCCGAGTAGAGATAGAAGAAATGGAGGTCGTCCCTCGCAAGCGACGAAGATTAGAGATGGATGCAGTAGAAGATATGGAGGTCGGAGAAAGGCAGTACCCAGATGATATTGAAATGGAAGATGTAGAACAAAAATTCCAATTTGACAAGGACGGGGACTGCATAATGACAGATGTGAGCTCCCCCAAACAGTAAAACCCAAAATAAGGTGCAGGAATTTCTTATTGTGATTTATTGTTAAATCCTGGAATGCTTGTACTTACATTGTTTTCTTTTATAGGATCTAGCTGCAAAGAACATGTGATTACTTCCTGGTAGAAAACATATTTAAATGACTAGGAAGAAAAACATCTGATAGACCACATCTACACAGCCAGAATTTACAGAAAAGTTAATTTAAAAATATATATATATTTCAATAAATATTTGTTCTTTTGTTCATTAATGGAATGGCATTTTCACTGGGGTTTAATTGAGCTATTGTCCATGGCCATTTCTTATTAGGGGCATAACTACTGTGTTGGAGCACAAAGGAGGCATATCTATTGTGAAGGGGGTACTAAGGGAGAATAACTACGGTGTGAGAGCACAAGGAGTGCTAGGCCGGATTTGGTGAGTTTAAATAGTCATTGGGCAGAGGTATCTTGAGGCATGGATTTGCCTCCTTAGGGCCCTTGCAGACGAGCGTTGGTCACACTCCAAGTCTGCAGCGCAGCTCCCAGCCTGAACTGTCAGCGCTGCCGCTGCAGGGAGTCACATAGCATTATATTGATTTATGATGCTATGTAACCCTTACAGTTCTGGAATGTATTCCATATAACTGACAGCATTATGCCAGTGTTATTCAATACATTCCAGGACTGTAAGGGTTACATAGCATCATAATTTCTACAAAGGTCTATCAAGACCTTAAATCCCTGTAAGGGTCCCTAACCAATGTTAAAATTTTATACTTTATTATTTATTTTGAAACACACACTACACAAAGAAAAAACTGTATTAAAATTGTCAGTATCACAGTTGAATATGGGATATGCTCGGAGTGATGTGTTGGCATTCACAGGGTGTGATTTGTACACGATAACGTTATTTGAATCCCTTTATAGGGTATACCTCATTCCATAGTAAGGACGCTGGCAATTTATGGACAGGTTGGTAGCAGTGAGTAACAAGGTACACTGGTGAATGTATCTCTGCTGCCAAATGCCTCTATAGCTGGTCCCTATCTACAGGGTTACCAGTAGCTAACAATGTTGCTAATTTCTTTATTGTAGCTATTGCATTGCCGTGAGGCTAACAATATTCCACCAGTCTCCTTTGCCTCTGTCTACCCTCCTTTCTGGACTCTGCCAGCACTGCACAGCGTCCTCTATCACTTTCTCATAGGAATTGTAGGTAACCGCTGAAATCTACACTCCTATAGCCTCACAATCTCTCCTTGTATGCTCAGCTGCTCATCTGCAGCATGTTTTCATTAATAGCCCTTTGACTGCTCACTGATTAAAATTCGCTCTATACCACCCCTCCCGACATGTTTCGCCACACGCTGTGGCTTCGTCAGGGGATGCCACAGCGAAGCCACAGCGTGTGGCGAAACATGTCGGGAGGGGTGGTATAGAGCGAATTTTAATCAGTGAGCAGTCAAAGGGCTATTAATGAAAACATGCTGCAGATGAGCAGCTGAGCATACAAGGAGAGATTGTGAGGCTATAGGAGTGTAGATTTCAGCGGTTACCTACAATTCCTATGAGAAAGTGATAGAGGACGCTGTGCAGTGCTGGCAGAGTCCAGAAAGGAGGGTAGACAGAGGCAAAGGAGACTGGTGGAATATTGTTAGCCTCACGGCAATGCAATAGCTACAATAAAGAAATTAGCAACATTGTTAGCTACTGGTAACCCTGTAGATAGGGACCAGCTATAGAGGCATTTGGCAGCAGAGATACATTCACCAGTGTACCTTGTTACTCACTGCTACCAACCTGTCCATAAATTGCCAGCGTCCTTACTATGGAATGAGGTATACCCTATAAAGGGATTCAAATAACGTTATCGTGTACAAATCACACCCTGTGAATGCCAACACATCACTCCGAGCATATCCCATATTCAACTGTGATACTGACAATTTTAATACAGTTTTTTCTTTGTGTAGTGTGTGTTTCAAAATAAATAATAAAGTATAAAATTTTAACATTGGTTAGGGACCCTTACAGGGATTTAAGGTCTTGATAGACCTTTGTAGAAATTATATAAATATCCCGAGGGTCCCTAAAAGGGACTTTGAATAAATACATAGCATCATAAATCAATATAATGCTATGTGACCCCGTCAGTGCTGGGAGTTCAGGCCGGGATATGCTTTTGGACATGGAGTGGAATGATGCTCTGCCCTAATTCTGTTGAGGAGTATGTGGATAAACGCCTGGTGTGGGAACCAGTGTCAATAGCATCTGGCCTCCTTTCTGTGGTGCAGGGTCATCACTTTCATGCAAAACATTGACCCATGAAAGACATACTATCCTAGCCGTAACAGTCGGTCCACATGTCTGTGGTGGAGTGCACCTTGCTGAACAGTGACAATTCCATGGAGTGGCTAATTTTCTGGCCACATGAAAATACCAGGCAGGGGTGTCTTGTTTAGCAAAAATAAAGGTTTCTAGGTAACTTCCATCAAAGTGGTTGTTCTCCCTTGGTGTGCTTTTTTGCAGACTGCTCAGCGAGGTCGGACCAATGTTGGTGAGTTTTCTTACCTGATACCCACTGCTAGGTTCTGGCCCCATTACTCTCTCTCATGCACCGCATGTGTCAGGTCGCCCCACATAAACATCATGTTTGAAGAGTGTCAAGTGACCGCTGTAGCAAATGACTTGCCTCATTATTTCCTACAATGCTACACTGCACCAACAACTTTAGCTGCCAAGGGAAGCTGCCTTGCACCTCCCCATCAATGGCACCCCAAACAACCATTAGACAGGAGAACCCAAAGACTAGGGTGTGCTTTTCCCATCACTGCATGGCTCAGTAGGGTATCAGAATAAAAACTACAACCGCCATTTTGCCACTATCTCTCCTATTCTTTCCTTTGCTTGCCTCCTCTGGGCTCGCTGCAGACATGTTTGCATAGTCCTCCAGAGCTAAAGGGAAAAAAGATTATATGGGAAGTTTGAGAAGTGACTTCTTTAAAAGACTAGTGTTGATCGAGCACCACAGTGCTCGGGTGCTCTGTCCTTGAACTAGGCACCCCCTGCTCTGAAGAGGGGAGGGTACATTGGTTCATAGGAAAATCTCAGAAATTGTGATGGAAACACCACCGAAATGGTTCGGGAACTGCATGGGGAGGATGTCTGTATGCATCTTGGACTCCCAGGTCGCTGCTGGGAACGATGTTGTCTGATTAGTATGCCACTTTTACAGACTGACAATAATACGCACAAAACCGAAGATAAATTGGAATTTAGAGAGAAAAAAAATTGTTAGAAAACCTTCTTTTCTGTATATTTACTTGTACATGAAGTGCAAGTTCAGCCAAACATTTTGTTGATTTTTGGAACTGGGGTCATGATTAAGAGAGTCGGCCGGTGGCATCCGTATTGCGCCGCTAGAGGTGAAATTCGTGGACCGGCGCAAGACGAACCACAGTGAAAGTATTTGCCAAAAATGTTTTCATTGATAAAAAACGAAAGTCGGAGGTTTGAAGAAGATCTGACAGGCGATCCGGCGGCATTATTCCCATGACCTGCCGAGCAGCTTCAGGGAAACCAGTCTTTTGGTTCCGGGGAGAGTATGGTTGCAAAGCTGAAACTTAAACTAATTGGAAGGGCACCACCAGGAGTGGAGCCTGCGGCTTAAAGGGTTTCTATCACTTTGTTTCACCTATTTAGCTTTCAGACACTAGCGATCCGCTAGTGTCTGCTTTATCTAACCATCCTAATATAAGAGCTTATTGTCCTGCCGTTTAGCTAAAAAAATAACTTATATAGATATGCAAATGAGCCTCTAGGTGCTATGGGGGCGTGATTAGCACCTAGAGGCTCCGTCTACCTTAACAAACTGCCGCCGCCCAGCGCGTCCCTCCAGCCCGCCCATCTCCAGCTGAAGCGATCCTCTCCGTGCGCGTCTCTGTTTTGCGCATGCGCAGTGAATGTCTGATCGCTTCCCTGCTCAGACATCTCCTCTGCGCCTGCGCCGATGACGTCATAGTGCTCCGAGGAACAGGCGCAGTGGAGATGTCTGAGCAGGGAAGCATCAGACATTCACTGCGCATGCGCAAAACAGAGACGCGCACGGAGAGGATCGCTTCAGCTGGAGATGGGCGGGCTGGAGGGACGCGCTGGGCGGCGGCAGTTTGTTAAGGTAGACGGAGCCTCTAGGTGCTAATCACGCCCCCATAGCACCTAGAGGCTCATTTGCATATCTATATAAGTTATTTTTTTAGCTAAACGGCAGGACAATAAGCTCTTATATTAGGATGGTTAGATAAAGCAGACACTAGCGGATCGCTAGTGTCTGAAAGCTAAATAGGTGAAACGAAGTGATAGAAACCCTTTAATTTCACTCAACACGGCAAACCTCACCCGAAAGGATTAACAGATTGATAGCTCTTTCTCGATTCTGTGGGTGGTGGTACATGGCCATTATGAGTTGGTGGAGCGATTTGTCTGGTTAATTCCGATAACCAACGATAACCATCCTGGGTGCTAGGATTGTGTTGACCAGACTCTTATGGGAGAGTGCCTGCTGCTTAGCTGACCATCGAAAAAACTATGGGTGAGGGCCTGCAGGTGAGCTGACCATCGCTAACATTTTGGGCGAGGGCCTGCTGCCGCTTTGTTGACTCTAGATAACTTCTGCCTGATCGAACGTCCCCGTGATGCCAATATTCCATTTGGATGTCTGCCCTATCAACTTTCGATGTTCTTTTATGCGCCTAGCATGGTGACCACGGGTAATAGGGAATCAGTGTTCAATTTTGGAGAGGGAGCAAGGGGTGGCGCGCAAATTACCCACTCCCTAATTACCCACTCCTCATTCTGACACCTACAGCCAGATACAATGATATCAAAACACTTATCCTGAGTCAGGCACTGACAAATTCAAATATGAGACTTCTGCTGTATAGGAATACTTACTACTAGCAAATATGAGACTTCTGCTGTATAGGAATACTTACTACTAGCAAGTATCATATATATATTTTTTCAAGTATCTAAACATGCAGATCTATAGTGTAGTGGTTAAAATTCTTGGCTGTAATGTAAAAGGTTGTGAGTACGAATCCCATCAGAAACTTTTCAGAAATAGAGGCTAAATTTAATTTAAACATATATATAAGTTTTTTGCCATAATTGCAGTTGAGCGGAAACCTGGATGTTCGGGTTCGAAGGGTTCGGCAAAACTTCACAAAAAAGTTTGAGTTCGGAACCCAAACTTGACCCCGAACCCAAACCCTTTTGAAGTCAATGGGGACCCAAACTTTTGAGCACTAAATGTCTGTAAAAATGTCATGGAAAGGGCTAGAGGGCTGCAAATGGCATTAAAGTGTGGTTAAGAGCATGGCAAGTGCTCTGCAAACAAATGTGGATAGGGAAATGACTTTAAATAACATAAAATATGTAAAAATAAAAAATTATAATCTTGATCTAGGAGGACAAAGTCCACATGGAGTAGGAGGTTGAGGATGCGGTGGATGTGGTGGTGTAGGTGGAAGCGGTGGTGGAGGAGGAGGAGGTAGCCTACACTGCTTTTTGGTTTTAAATTTATTATTCTTTTTTTAAATTAGGGTACACCCCAAAACATTGGGAAATATAACCTGTGATAACCCCCTACAGTCATGCTAAACACACGTTCAGACAATACACTGGCTTCAGGGCAGGCCAGCGCCTCCAAGGCGTAAAGGGTAAGCTCAGGCTATGTGCCCTATTTGGAGACCCAGAAGTTAAAGGGGGCAGAACCATCCGTCAGTACGTGTAGGCGTGTGCACACATACTGCTCCACCATGTCACACGTCCCCGTGATGTCCACGATCCAATTGGATATCTTCTCTATCAACATTCGATGTTCTTTCATGCGCGTACCATGGTGATCACGGGTGGTGGGGAATCAGGGTTCCAGGCCGGAGAGGGAGCCTGAGAAAGGGATACCACATCCAAGGGAGGTCAATGGATGAAATTAAATGTAATCGAGCGGAAATGTGGGACAAAGTATTGAAGCATAAGCTTCCAAGTTAAGGAGGGGGCGCACGGCAATTACCCACTCCTGACTCGGGGAGGTAGTGACGATAAATAACAATACAGGACTCTTAAGATGCCCTGTTATTTGAATGATTAATTAAAGATTACAGGGAATGTCACTGCGGTATTTTGGATTAGGAAACGTTAGGAGAGACCCTGCTGCCTCCTTGTTGACTCTAGATAACTTCTGCCTGATTGCAGGTCCCTGTGGAGTCCACCATCCATTTGGATATCTTCTCAATCAACTTTCGATGTTCTTTTCTGAGCCTACCATGTTGATCACGGTTATCGGCGAATTAGGGTTCCACGCCGGAGAGGGAGCGTGAGAAAGAGAGACCACATCCAAGGGAGATAAATGGATGAAATGTAATTTTGATCGAGCGAAATATGGGAAAAGTTATTAAAGCAGAATGATCGAAGGAAAGGGCCAATTAAAGACAAATTTTTTAAATTTAAGTCCCTGTCACCTATGCATTGCAGGGGTTTCTATCCGGCAAAATTGGTAAAATGTCACCTGACAATGTAACAGACGATTTTTTGAAATTTATGTTCCTGTCACCTATGCAGAGGTGCCCCCGTGATGTCCACTATCCATTTGGATATCTTCTCTATCAACTTTCGATAAATAAAATTTAATTTTGATCGAGCGGAAATAGGGGAAAAGTTATTAAAGCAGAAGGCTCGAAGGAAAGGGCCAATTAAAGATGAATTTTAGAAATTTAATTCTCTGTCACCTATGCAGAGCATGGGTTTATTCACGTCAAAAATTGTGAAATGTCAACCCCAGTATGTAACAGAAAAATTTGTGAAATTTATTAACCTGTCAACTAGGTAGAGCAGGGGTATATCACAGCCAAAAATTGGTTAATTTCACCCGAAAATGTAATAGACAAATTAGTGAATTCTTTTTTACCTGTCTACTAGGCATAGCAGTGGTATATCACACCCAAAAATTGGTGAATTTCACCTGAAAATGTAACAGACAAATTTGTGAATTTTTTTAACCTGTCTACTAGTTATAGCAGTGGTATATCACACCCAAAAATTGGTCAATTTCACCCGAAAATGTAACAGACCTATTAGTGAAATGACATAAAATAAAATATGTACAAATAAGAGGTGGAGGTCCATATGGAGTAGGAGATTGAGGAGACGCTGGACGTAGCAGTGTAGGTGGAAGCGGCGGTGGAGGAGGACGAGGTAGCCAACACTGTTTTTTGGTTTAAATTTATTTTTTTGTTTATTTATTAGGGTACACCCTAAAAGAGTGTGAAATATGTAAAAATACAAAATTGCGCTGTAGTATAACAGTGGCTGGGTAAGGCCGGTATACATGTCTATTCTGCACAAGGTACGGACAAGTCCTGTGGGATCCATGCCTGGTTTATTTTAATGAACGTGAGCTTGTCCACATTGGTTGTGTACAGGCGGCTGCGCTTGTCTGTGATAACGCCCCCTGCCGTGCTAAACACACGTTCAGATAATACACTGGCTGCAGGGCAGGCCAGCACCTCCAAGGCGTAAAGGGCAAGCTCAGGCCATGTGCCCAATTTGGAGACCCAGAAGTTGAAGGGGGCAGACCCGTCATTCAGCACGTGTAGGCGTGTTCACACATACTGCTCCACCATGTTGGTGAAATGCTGCCTCCTGCTAAGACGTTCCATATCAGCTGGTGGTGCCTCGGAACCACTTGTGAATGACTGGCCGGAAACCCTATGAAATGATTCCTCTTCCTCCTCCTGTGCCACATCCTCTTTCATCATCGCCAGCCGCGTTTTTTTAAGGAAGTATAGAAGTGGGATAGTAACGCTGAGAATGGCGTTATCGGCACTGGCCATGTTGGTGGAGTACTCAAAACAGCGCAACAAGGAACACAGGTCTCGCATGGAGGCCCAGTCATTGGTGGTAAAGTGGTGCTGTTCCGCAGAGCGACTCACCCGTGCGTGCTGCAGCTGAAACTCCACCATCGCCTTCTGCTGCTCGCACAATCTGGCCAGCATGTGCAAGGTGGAGTTCCACCTTGTGGGCACGTCGCATATGAGGCGGTGAGCGAGAAGGCCGAAGTTACGCTGCAGCGCTGACAGGCGAGCAGCAGCAGGGTGAGAACACCGAAAGCGCGCACAGACGGCCCGCACTTTAGGCAGCAACTCTGAAATATCGGGGTAATTTTTAAGGAATCTCTGCACCACCAAATGTAACATCCCTGAGTATGTCACTAAACTCTTTCCCCCCGCTACATCATGTCAGGAGCATATGTATTGTCATCTTGTGTAGTCTAACAATGCATTTTTCATTATATGTATTTTCCAGGCCTGTATAATGTATTTGCTGTCATTTCCATGTGCGCCAGCAGGTGGCAGCAATATGTTCAGCAGACCTTAGCCAGTTTAGTATATCTAGACTGGAATAGTTCATTCCAGGCTAGCTCCCCCCCTCTTTGAGGAGGAGTGGAATGTTCCCACATCCTGCCTCACGGGGAGGAAGGAAAGTTCTAGTTAGTGTGTTCCATCTACCCCGGCTAGGGAAAGGCTGTGTTGATAGGAGCTCCCAGAAACAGGGATCCCAACCTAGGATCCAGCCTCGGCTGAGGCCAAGGATCACTCTTCCCAGACTGAGTCTTCTACCTCAGCTGGTGACAAAGCAAGCAGCACCTCCAGAACTACCGATCTCCAGGAAAACCACCACTCCCTGCGAGCAGTCCTGTGAGTACTTATCCAGAGTCCAGGAGAAGCCAAATACCTCCTCAGCTAGTCAGGCCCACACCAAGCAGAAGACAGACAGAGCAGAAGATAGATACCTGCCAGATTCTCTAGGCATATGATTAGAAGCAGAATATATATTGATTCCTGCCACATATGGCCAATTCCTGCTGGGACCCAAGACTTATGCTGTACTCGTATGGATTCAAGCTGCCAATCATTCAGTAAAGACAAGTTGGATTATATTTCCTGTCTGGATCTCATTCATTCCTCAATTACTCCTACTAACTGCACTCAATTTTATTGCAAGTGAGCCAGGATCCAGGAGTCCAGCCATACCCAGGTAGGAGACACCGTTGACACAATACCTACTAGACAGAGACATTATCCCCCTCTGGCATTCCTCACCTGGTACGTGAGTTATTACATCTTAAAGGGCCCTGCTACAGTACCTGCGCAAGCTGCAATTGGCATCACAAACTACTACACATATATCCTGACCCACTGCATAGCTGACCCACTGTACCGGTGTCCTGCTCATTGCACAAATTCAGCACATCCACCAGGCAAGGGATGTGCGTGTCACGGCCACGGTTTTGGCCGTGACTCCTTGGGAACCGCATACTGTTGCCCGCGGTTTTGGGTTGTAGTGTCAACCGCAGCTTGAGGCATAAGGTTGTTAGCTTCAAATGCGGTTGCCGCGGACAACAGCTATGTGTGCAGTTCCCTCGGAGTTGTGTGCGTGTTTGTAAGCACTTTTGTATGTCTGTGTGCACTTTGTTTATGTTTGGTGTGCACTGACATTTTCCCTGCACTGTGGCTGTCCGTGGCAACGTTTGGTGGTATGATGTACATGTGGTGGCAGTGTCCCGGCCTTCGGGCTGACTCCCAGGACACGCTTGCCACCCATGTCGTTGCCTGCGGCAACAGCCACAGTGTGTTTGTTGTTTGGACACTTCCCCTTTAAGTTATGTTTTCCCTTCTGTGGTTTTGGAAGGGTTAACTCCCTTTCAGTGTGTGTGAGTCACGGGGTGTGTCTGATTGTTGGGTGTGGCCTCTTGGCCCTATAAAGCCTCAGTTGTAGGCAGTAGCCAGAGAGGGTGTTTAAGCCATGCTGGCTGTAGACATCCTCCTGGTTACTTAGCAACTGCCAGTGGGGGCCAACCTTCTGGTCATAAGCTAAATATATGTCCTTTGGTGTCTGGAAGATGTGTTTGGTTTTATGTTTCTTTATTGCACCTGTGGTCCTGGGTTCCCGTGTGTTTCTGTGCTGAGTCCTGCTGTCTGTGGGCAGTACATCCACATGGGTTCCAGGCTTGGTTGTCTGTGGTAGGTCTCTGCTATGTTTGTGGCAAGTACCTGCCATTGCCATAGGTTGCATTTGTTTCCCCTTGCTTGCAGCTTGGCCAGTGAGACTCCTGTTCCTCTGTATCCAGAAGGAACAGGATGTCTTACTCTGACTCCTAGCCCAGGGACCGATCGGAGGGTAAGTTAGGGCTCCGAGGTTCCTGCGCATGGGTCCTCCTACCTTCAAGGTCGGCCCATGCAGGTAGGAGTTAGGGTCAGGTTAGGGACGCTGTAGGAGGTGACCTGCTCCCTAATCCTGTTTGTCCTGGTCAAGCAGCGACCAGCATCCTCCGGCACACAGCTGAGGGTTTCCCCCATCCTCAGCCGTGACAGTGCGTCAAACCGGCTAGTCCCAGAGCTGCTACGAGATTTCGCCCATTATCGCACACCACCACTCATCGGTCTGTTGTTCAAGGCCCGTCCACAGCTCCTGCACGGTGTGGGATTTGTCCCCTAAACAGATAAGTTTTAAAACTGCCTGATGTCGTTTATCCCTGGCTGTGCTGAAGTTGGTGGTGAAGGTGTTACGCTGACCGGATGAGGAGCCGGTAGAGGATGAGGAAGCGGAGTAGGAGGAGGAAGCAACAGCAGGCAAACTGAAGCGCCCTGCAATCCTCGGTGGTGGAAGAACATGCGGCAAACTGCTATCTGCCTCAGGCCCAGCCGCCACTGCATTTACCCAGTGTGCTGTTATGGAGATATAACGTCCGTAACCGTGCTTACTGGTCCACGTATCCATAGTGAGGTGCACCTTGCCACAGATGCCGTTGCGCAGTGCACACCAGATTTTTTTCCCCCACTTGGTTGTGCAGGGAAGGGATGGCACGCCTGGAAAAGTAGTGGTGGCTGGGCACGAAGTACTGTGGGACAGCCACCGCCATAAGGCTTTTAAAACTCTCTGTCTCCACCAGATGGAATGACAGCATTTTAAAGGCCAGTAATTTTGAAATGCTGGCATTCAGGGCCAGGGATCGCGGATGGGTAGGGGGGTACTTCCTCTTCCGCTCCAGTGTTTGGGAGATGGAGAGGTGTCTACTCTGCTGCAGCTCGTGCTTTGCACTTAGATGCCTGGTCATGCAGGTTGTGCTCAGGTTGAGAACGTTTATGCCTCGCTTCAGGCTCTGATTGCACAGCGTGCAAACCACTTGTTTCTTGTCGTCAGCACATTGTCTGAAGAACTGCCACGCCAGGGAACTCCTTGGAGCTGGCTTTGGTGTGCTCTGTCCCTTGCTGCTGTGGGCAGTAGCAGGCGTACTGTCTAGGGGACGGCCGCTCCGCTATTGCATCCTGCTCCCTCTTCTGCTGTGCTGGTGGGTCTGTGCGACCACCGCCTCTTCCTCCGAACTACACAGGTCACTCGCATGACCTTGATTCCATGTGGGGTCGAGGACCTCATCGTCCTCCACATCATCTTCCACCCAGTCTTCACCCCTGCCCTCCTTGTCGGTCTGCACACTTTCGAAAGCCCCAGCAGTTGGCACCTGTGTTTCGTCATCATCCGAGACGTGCAGCGATGGTCCTCCCATGCAGGGGAGCACCCAGGAATTTTGTCTAGGGGGGGTCTGAAAGGCAAAAAAATGTGGCATGTGCAGTGCTGTGGGGGGGGGAAGGTGGCTGTAGTGTGTTGCGCTGATTATTTTACTTGGCCATTTCTAAAAGCTCTGCAGGTATGGAACAATGCGCGCCGCCAATTGTTTAGCCCCGCCCATTATTTAAATCCCCTTCTACATATAATAGGCCATGCCCAACAAACACTGTACAGCTGAAATTCTATAGTGGAGGCCTGTCTCTACATATCATACGGAGAGGGGAGGGTCTGTCCTGGCTGCCCTGCCTGCTTATACAACAAGCTACAGCCAGGAAGCTCCTCCGCTCTCCTCCCTCCCCAGATCCTGCTCAAGGCCTGTGGTTCCCCCCACCATCTGTCACCCGCCCGTGGCCTGCTGCCCCCTTTGGCCGTCCTCACCCAGCTCTGAATCCTCCTTCTGCAAATGGCAGGGGGAGGAGCCGGAGCATCTCCTCTCCTACATAGCGCCCCATACCTCTTACATCCAGTGATGTCACCTTTGTTGTAGACATTCTTTCTTTATCTTCTCCATTCAGACCAGACCGCCATGATGATTTTTCAGCCATCTCCCGTCTCTGCAGAGATTAACAAACAGACATTAGTTTCCCACATTTCAATCATCTTCTGAACACCCTTTCCTGCCACCCCCAATACTATACTACAGAGAAAGTCCCCCTGGAAATACTACTACCACACAGATAGTGCCCCCTTCAACAATTATTGGCACACAGTGCTCTAAAAATAACTGCGCCCAGACACTAATAGTATAAAGATAATGTCCCTCAAAAATTATTGTGCTAAGCTGATACTGTGCCAGGGTGCCCCCCAAAGTAACAGTGCTCCCCAAAATCCCACCAAAAGAAATAATTCTCTGCCAGAGCACACTTAGTAGTAATAAAGCCCCTATAGTGCCCATACTAGTAATCATGTTCCTAATAGACCCCCAGTAGTAGTAAAGCTAATACCCCCTAGTAGTAATAATTCTCCCTATAATATGACTGTACATGAAATACCCCCGTTTATTGCCCGCAGTTGAGCTAATGTCCCGATAATGTATGCCAGTATAAAATACCCCTATATAGTGCCCCAGTAAATGCCCTCATAGTGCTCCTCTCGCCCATAATATGCCAGTAAAAAATTGCCCCTTCTAAGTGCCACCATATGCCCCAATAGTGCTCTACTCCCCCATAGTGCCCCCAAATAATGCCCCATAGTGCCTCTCTCCCCTATAGTGCCAGTAAACAATGCCCCCTTAGTGCCACCAGATGCCATAATGCCCCCCATAATGTGCCAATAAGAAAAAAGGCCCCTTTAGAGCCCCCACTTCCACATAGTGTCCCCAAATAATGCACCTATAGTGCCACCAGATGCCCCGTAGTGCCGTTCTCCCCTATAGTGCCCCCCATAATGTGTCAATAAAAAAAAGCCTGCTAACAGAGTCATCAAAAAGCAGAAGAGACTGCTTCAAGACTTGGGGCTCAGACTGCTTGGCTGATTTGCAAGGGGGTGAGGTAAAAGACTGATGGACATCGGCTGCAGGTGCCAACTCTGATCTTTCAGCAGGAGACTGGGTGGGAGACAATGTGAAGGAACTGTAGGCACTATCAGCAACCCAATCTACTATCGCCTGTACTTGTTCTGGCCTCACCATTCGTAGAGCCGCATTAGGCCCGACCAAATACCGCTGCAGGTTCTGTTGCCTACTCGCAACTGAGGAAGGGGTTTCACTTGTGCGTGTAGCTGGGACAGATCAACCACGTCCTCTCCCTGCAATAGGAGCTCCACCAGCAGCACCACGACCTGGGCCATGTCCCTTATTTGACGCTCTCCTCATATTTCTCAAATTTAGGATCTTGCCCTAAACGGGTGTTTTATTAATAGCAGAATAGAACGACAGTATGTAAAGAGTGTATCTCACATGTACAGATCCAGACTAGGCTGCAATTAAAGATTTTTCCCCAAAAGGGGTGTTTTATTAATAACAGAATAGAACCACAGTATCTAAAGGGTGTATCTCGCAATGACATATGCAGCAAAGGCTGCAAAATTTTGTTTTTTGTCCAAAATGGCTGTTTTTCAAATAACAGAATAGAACCACAGTATGTAAAGGGTGTATTTTACACGTACAGATCCAGACTACACCGCAATTAAAGATTTTTGCCCAAAATGGGTGTTTTATTAATAGCAGAATAGAACCACAGTATCTAAAGGGTGTATCTCACAATGACATAGGCAGCAAAGGCTGCAAAATTAATTTTTTTGCCGAACATTTGTGTTTTTTAACCCCTTAAGGACTCAGCCCTATTTCACCTTAAAGGGGTATTCTCAACACGCCGTTTAATACTTATATGCTCCCGGCGCACTGTCCACTTCCTGGTTTCGGCACTCGGCAGGGGGCGGGCTCCATCTTGATTGATGTCTTCTCCCGGCCGGGCCGCGTGCTGTACTGAACGCGCACGCCGAGACCGCGCATGCGCCCTGGTGACTTCTTCCTGG
Organism: Bufo bufo; assembly: GCF_905171765.1. NCBI lineage: Eukaryota > Metazoa > Chordata > Amphibia > Anura > Bufonidae > Bufo > Bufo bufo. The sequence goes on along the minus strand of NC_053389.1, from coordinate 710,254,682 downwards.
CAAGCATACTATACTGGCCAGGAAGAAATCACCATAGTGCATGCGCGGTCTCGGCGTGCGCGTTCAGTACAGCGCGCGGCCGGCTGGGAGAAGATAAGAAGTGGTCTGCGCACGCGCGGCCACTGCGATTCCTGAGAAGAGCGGTGGCCGTAACCAGGGGAGACGGAAGACAACAGTCAGGTAAGTATAGGTTTATTTTCTTCTAAGGGGTGGGAATTTGTTAATTAAATATATTTAGAAAAATGATCACTGTTAAATCATTAACAGATTTAACAGTGATCATTAAGATGATAATACCCCTTTAAGGACTTGGCCATTTTTTGCAAATCTGACCAGTGTCACTTTAAGTGCTGATAACTTTAAAACGCTTTGACTTATCCAGGCCATTCTGAGATTGTTTTTTCGTCACATATTGTACTTCATGACACTGCTAAAATGAAGTAATAAAAATCATTTTTATTTATGAAAAAATACCAAATTTACCAAAAATTTGTAAAAAATTGCAAATTTCCAAGTTTCAATTTCTCTACTTCTATAATACATAGTAATACCTCCAAAAATAGTTATTACTTTACATTCCCCATATGTCTACTTCATGTTTGGATCATTTTGGGAATGATATTTTATTTTTTGGGGATGTTATAAGGCTTAGAAGTTTAGAAGCAAATCTTGAAATTTTTCAGAAATTTTCAAAAACCCAATTTTTAGGGACCAGTTCAGGTCTGAAGTCACTTTGCGAGGCTTACATAATAGAAACCACCCAAAAATGACCCCATTCTATAAACTACACCCCTCAAGGTATTCAAAACTGATTTTACAAATGTTGTTAACCCTTTAGGTGTTCCACAAGAAATATTGGCAAATGGAGATGAGATTTCAAAATTTCACTTTTTTGGCAGATTTTCCATTTTAATATTTTTTTTTCCAGTTACAAAGCAAGGGTTAACAGCCAAACCAAACTCAATATTTATGGCCCTGATTCTGTAGTTTACAGAAACACCCCATATGTGGTTGTAAACAACTGTACGGGCACACGGCAGGGCGCAGAAGGAAAGGAATGCCATACGGTTTTTGGAAGGCAGATTTTGCTGGACTGGTTTTTTTGACACCATGTCCTATTTGAAGCCCCCTGATGCACCCCTAGAGTAGAAACTCCATAAAAGTGACCCCATCTAAGAAACCACACCCATCAAGGTATTCAAAACTGATTTTACAAACGTTGTTAACCCTTTAGGTGTTCCACAAGAATTATTGGCAAATGGAGATGAGATTTCAGAATTTCAATTTTTTGGCAAATTTTCCATTTTAATCCATTTTTCCCAGTAACAAAGCAAGGGTTAACAGCCAAACCAAACTCAATATTTATGGCCCTGATTCTGTAGTTTACATAAACACCCCATATGTGTTCGTAAACAGCTGTACAGGCACACGGCAGGGTGCAGAAGGAAAGGAATGCCATACGGTTTTTGGAAGGCAGATTTTGCTGGACTGTTTTTTTTTTACACCATGTCCCATTTGATGCACCCCTAGAGTAGAAACTCCAAAAAAATTGCCTTATTTTAGAAACTATGGGATAGGGTGGCAGTATTATATGTACTAGTTTAGGGTACATATGATTTTTGGTTGCTCTATATTACACTTTTAGTGAGGCAAGATAACAAGAAATAGCTGTTTTGGCACCGTTTTTATTTTTTGTTATTTGCAACATTCATCTGACAGGTTAGATCATGTGATATTTTTATAGACCAGGTTGTCACGGATGCGGCGATACCTAATATGTATACTTTTTTTTATTTATGTAAGTTTTAGACAATGATTTCATTTTTGAAGCAAAAAAAAATCATGTGTTAGTGTCTCCATAGTCTGAGAGCCATAATTTTTTCAGTTTTTGGGCGATTACCTTGGGTAGGGTATGATTTTTGCGGGATGAGATGACGGTTTTATTGGCACCATTTTGGGGTGGGTGTGACTTTGATCGCTTACTATTACACTTTTTGTGATGTAAGGTGACAAAAAAATGGTTTATTTAGCACAGTTTTTAGATTACATTTTTTACGGTGTTAATCTGAGGGGTTAGATCATGTGATACTTTTATAGAGCCGGTCGATACGGATGCGGCGATACCTAAAATGTATACTTTTTGTTTTTCCCCTATTTTGTACCAATTTTTTTTTACTTTATTTGGGGAAAATAACGTTTTTGTTTATTTTTACTTGAAACTTTTAATTTTTGGGGGGAAACTTTATTTTTTCAACCTTTTTTTCACTTTATTTTTTGTCCCACTTTGGGACTTGATCTTTTGGGGGTCTAATCCTTTACAATGCATTCCAATACTATTACTCATACAGCTTTCGGCCTGTGAGATCCAGGAGGCTGGATCTCAACGGCTCTTCACCGGAAGGCAGCGCAATGCCTTCCTTAGGCATCGCGCTGCCTTCCATGCCATCGGGTGTCCCCCACAGCCCCATGGGACCCGATGGCACCGCCGACCACCGCCGCCGCAACATTGGATTGCCGCAAACCGCAGGTCTGAATTGATCGCCGACACGGAGGGGTCACGGGACCCCCCCCGCGCATTTAGCCTAAGTGCCTGCTCAATGATGTGAGCAGGCACCGGGTTCCGATCACCGGGCGGCGGTAATCGGAACTATACATGACGTACCGGTACGTCATGGGTCCCTAAAGGGGTTCTGCACTTTGTTTATACTGATGATCTATCCTCTGGATAGATCATCAGCATCTGATTGGCGGGGGTCCGACACCCGGGACCCCCGTTAATCAGCTGTTTGAGAAGGCAGCGGCGCTCAAGCAGCGCCGCGGCCTTCTCACTGTTTACCGCTGGCCGAGTGACGTCACGACTTGTATCAACTGGCCTGGGCGGGGCTAAGGTCCGTTCAAGTGAACAGAGCTTAGCCCCGCCCACGCTAGTTGATACCAGTCGTGACGTCAATGGGGCCTGTGGAAAACAGTAAGAAGGCCGCGGCACTGCTGGGGCACCGCTGCCTTCTCAAACAGCTGATCGGCGGGGGTCCCAGGTGTCAGACCCCCACCGATCAGATGCTGATGATCTATCCAGAGGATAGATCATCAGTTAAAAAAACTGCAGAACCCCTTTAAGGACTCGGGATCCATGCCGTACCGGTACGTCATGGGTCCCTAAGGGGTTAAATAACAGAATATGACAGCAGTATATAACGCTTGAATTTCACATGTGCAGATGCAGCAAGGGCTGTAAAAATGTGTATTTTGCACAAAAAGGGTGTTTTTTTAAACCCGGAAAATTATAGCTGTATTTCTAGCTTAAATTGCACACTGGATAAGTAACGACTGGCACTCACTATGCAGGTCACATCCACAGCATTTAATCTCATAAAATGAAACAGCAAAATTTCAATACTAATCACACTGTAAAAAATTGTACATCACACTATTAAAACATCACAATTTCCGGAATGATATCTATAATATAATCACATATAAAATATCCTATAAAAGTATGTATAAAATATGCAATCCACTGGTGATAAAGTCCTATATGTGGGGTAAGATCCTCTATGTATAAAAACACCTAAGAATTAAAGATCCTTTCAGCTGGGTATAGTTGTGCTACCCAAATCCCGCTTTTATGACCTATGTGGTCAGAAAATTCCATATTGACGTTTGGACAATGTTCCTTTAAATTTTAGATGTGATATGCATCCAGACGGTCAAAACTCCCAGGAGTCCATCTATTCAAAATACAATGTATACATTACAGTCTGGTCCATGTGGAGCAGAGCGCCTCTTTCAAGATTATGGTGATAATAGCAGCAATGTCACCTGGTGGTCGGTGCTGGGGGAGATGTCTCTTACCGGTATATATTGGTGCCTGGCAGTCCCGTTGTCCAGCTCTCCTCTCTCCACCGCACGGCTGTAGCTGCTTCCCGGCGTCCTCGCTCTCTGGTATGTATCACGTGATCTCTCCAGAGATATCGCGAGATTTGGTACCTTTGTACAGGTGTTCAAGTGAGATTATACTCACAGAAACAGAAAATGGAGCTCTCCAAATTTACAGATAGTTTAAATCGTCCCAATCATGTCCGGATTCCTTATCAAAGCAGGGATATAACGCCAGACGCGTTTCGGGGACTTCACTCCCCTTCCTCAGTGGCTATATCCCTGCTACAACGTCACGTCCTTTTATACCGCCACAAGTCCTCTTCAAAACCTGGACTGGAATATGTATTTTGGTCATTGCGGTATTGATGCGTTTTACATGCGGTTTTTGGGCAACACATGCGTTTTTTATGTATTTTCTTCATAATATTGCGATTAATACATCTGATAAAGGAAAAGTTGCTACTACGTTGCTTTACATAAAAAAATATGAAACATATGAAAATATATATATAAAAAGTCCCAATAAAAATAGTAACATACACTCACCTAAAGAATTATTAGGAACACCATACTAATACGGTGTTGGACCCCCTTTTGCCTTCAGAACTGCCTTAATTCTACGTGGCATTGATTCAACAAGGTGCTGATAGCATTCTTTAGAAATGTTGGCCCATATTGATAGGATAGCATCTTGCAGTTGATGGAGATTTGAGGGATGTACATCCAGGGCACGAAGCTCCCGTTCCACCACATCCCAAAGATGCTCTATTGGGTTGAGATCTGGTGACTGTGGGGGCCATTTTAGTACAGTGAACTTATTGTCATGTTCAAGAAACCAATTTGAAATGATTCGAGCTTTGTGACATGGTGCATTATCCTGCTGGAAGTAGCCTTCAGAGGATGGATACATGTTCTCATTCTGTTTACGCCAAATTCGGACTCTACCATTTGAATGTCTCAACAGAAATCGAGACTCATCAGACCAGGCTACAATTTTCAGTCTTCAACAGTCCAATTTTGGTGAGCTCGTGCAAATTGTAGCCTCTTTTTCCTATTTGTAGTGGAGATGAGTGGTACCCGGTGGGGTCTTCTGCTGTTGTAGCCCATCCGCCTCAAGGTTGTGCGTGTTGTGGCTTCACAAATGCTTTGCTGCATACCTCGGTTGTAACGAGTGGTTATTTCAGTCAACGTTGCTCTTCTATCAGCTTGAATCAGTCAGCCCATTCTCCTCTGACCCTCTAGCATCCACAAGGCATTTTTGCCCACAGGACTGCCGCATACTGGATGTTTTTCCCTTTTCACACCATTCTTAGTAAACCCTAGAAATGGTTGTGCGTGAAAATCCCAGTAACTGAGCAGATTGTGAAATACTCAGACCGGCTCGTCTGGCACCAACAACCATGACACACTCAAAATTGCTTAAATCACCTTTCTTTCCCATTATGACATTTAGTTTGGAGTTCAGGAGATTGTCTTGACCAGGACCACACCCCTAAATGTGTTGAAGCAACTGCCATGTGATTGGTTGACTAGATAATTGCATTAATGAGAAATAGAACAGGTGTTCCTAATAATTCTTTAGGTGAGTGTATGTCACTAAAGGGAAAGTACACTGCAATCTTATCCGAGGTTTATATTGATAGAAAACAAATTCATGGAGCTTTAATATCAACGTAGTCATTTCATCATAATTACGTATTCCCCTTTAAATCTCTATATTTTCAGAGTGGTCCGATGTATTGTAAGTAGACACGGGGAAGTGGGCCTGTCACCAAGGGGGGGTCATAGTACCGATAGACGGCCAGACATGTGATCCCCCATTGGATGAAAGGCACACCACCCTAACTCATAAGAAACCAAAGATCTCTAGTTCCGCATTCAAGCCTGCTGGAATCATGCTTCCAAAATCGTAAATCTGTTTAGATTCCGCTCTTGACATCCGCTTAATGTGGTTCCCACCTCGCCAATGTTTATCAATCCTCTCCAGGGCCACAAAAGTCAGCCCTGTTGGATCTTGTCCGTGGGCCTCTTTAAAGTGCCTTGAGAGTGAGTGTTTTAAATATCCTTTCTTGATGTTAGAAATGTGTTCGGATATTCTCACTCTCAAGGCTCTTTTTGTTCGCCCGATGTATTGTCTAGAGCACGGACATTGGACGAGGTAGACCACACTGGTTGAGTTACACGTAAGAAAATGCTCTATCTCCCACGTAAAAGAATTTTGGGTAGAGAGCACCTTCTTAGTGTTTTTTGCAGCTTTGGTTGTTTTACAGAAGATGCACTGGCCACATCTATAAAAACCCTTTAGTTTAATCCACCCACTAAGGCCAGATACTTTATTTCATTTCGTCTTAATGGAAGGGGCCACTTTTATACCTAAATTAGGCGCTTTCGTATACATTATTAGTGGTCTTAGTGGCATTACTCTACCTATAGTTTTGTCCTGCAGTAGGTGATGCCAGTGGCGTTTAATTATCTCTTCCACTTTCCTACGTTGTGTTGTGTAGTGTACGGAAGAATTATCCTAAATTGAGAGTCTGCCTCGTTCTTCTGAGTTGTCTTTACTGTCAACAACGAGCTCCTAGATAACCTTCTTACTCTTTCTAATGATCCTTCTAGTATTTTATTTGGATACTGTTTTGCCAGGAATTTGTCTCTCAGGTTCATGGCTTCTACTTCGAATTGTGCCTCTTCGGTATAGTTCCATTTCAACCTGCGAAACTGTCACGAGGGTGTCAAGAGCCACGCCTGACTCCGTTATACCCGGGGTCAGGAAGTCGCTGTGGGTGGCTGCGCGCTCGATGTACAAAGACAGTGCTGTTTCGTAATAGTAGCTTTCTGGGTTTGCCTTGCAACCCTTTTGGCTCACTCAGGGATCCGTAGCTTCTCCTCCTCAGCTGTTTCTTGTCCAGCAATCCCAACCTCCTTATATTCCCATCTCCCACTTCTCTGGTTGCCAGATATAGAGCTTCCTGCCTGGACTTCTATACTGACCCACTGGAGCTGTGTAGTTGTGTTCCCTGGTTGTTGTTCCAGAACATTACCCTCCGGATCCCTGTTGGGCCTTGGTGGTCTGTTGTTGTCGCCCACCTGGGATTATATGTTTGTCTGTATTGTCTGTCCTCTCCTTGGTGTTTTCCTCTTAGTGTCAGTGGTGCAGACTAGTGATCCCACCGCCCCGTTCACTACTCAGGGCTCATCCTAGGGAAAGCCAGGGTTTAGGCACGTGATCGGTGTACGGGTGAGGAAACCCGTCTAGGGACGTCAGGGCAGTCAGGTGCCAGTCGCAAGGTGAGTCAGGGGTCACCACCTTTCCCTCTCCCTTGGACAGGGCCTTCCCATTTCCCTCCCTTTGCGTGACGCCTGTCATTACAGAAACTGTCCGAAGGGCACATTCAATAGCCAATTTGGCAAATGACAGCTTGAATGTAGAATGAATGCATTCCTAGCAGAAAGTTTCTGGTAGGTCTTGCATACATATTTGTTACCTACTTTTGTGATTGACAAGTCCAAGAATTCAGTTTCTACAGTATTAGTACTCTGAGTGAAGACCAAATTTAAGTAATTTTTATTTAGTTCGAATATAAATGTATTTAAAGTTTTGTGGTCTCCCTTCCAAATTAAAACTACGTCATCTATATAGCGCCGCCAGAGCACCAGGTCGCCCCCTCTGTATGGATCTATGGCCACCTGTTCCCACTGTGCTAGAAACAGGTTCGCATAACTGTGGGCAAACCTGGTGCCCATGGCGGTTCCTCTAGTCTGCAGGTAAAAACTTCCCTCAAAATAAAAATAATTGTGCTGTAAGATGCGTTTCATCCCCTCTAAAATGAACTCTGCTTGCTGTGTCTTCATTTCTCTATTCCTTTCAAGTTGTGCTTTTACGGCTCTTATGCCTAATTCATGATCTATCACCGTGTAGAGAGACTGGACATCAAGAGTGGTCATTGTCCAGTCATCTCCCACGGTCAATCCTTCCAGTACTTCAATAATTTGGGTAGTATCTCTAAGGTAAGATGTAGTGGTTTTTACCATAGGTTGTAACCACATATCCACATACCTTGAGAGATTGGATGTTAAGGAACCAATACCTGACACTATAAGGCGGCCCGGAGGACTCTCCATATCCTTATGAACCTTTGGAAGGCAGTAAAAGACCGGGAGTCTCCCGGGCGTCCCCATAATGTAATTGGATTCCTGTTGTGACAGGATACCCGTCTATTACTTTTAGGGTGATCCTTCACAACGTGTTGAGACACAAATTTTTGAATTTTTCAAATGATCTCTAGGATCAATGGCTGTCTCTGTCTGGACTCCTCTCTGGCAGTATTCTCTTAATTTGTCACCAAACTTTTCTGTGGGATCCGCTTCAAGTTTTTCGTATGTGGTGCTGTCAGAGAGTTGTCTGGAGCACTCCTGTATATATTTGGCAGTCTCAAGGATTACAATCGCCCCACCTTTATCGGCAGGGCGAATCGTAATACTGTCATTTTTCTGTAACTCCTTGATTGCTGATATTTCCCTATTAGACAGGTTTTTTTCTGTAGAATTTTTTCTCTTTTATTTTTCTGAGATCTACTTCTACGCTCTTCTGAAAGCTGCCAATCTCTGGGCCTATTTCATTTCTCGGGAATTTCTTTGATTTATTCCTCAGATTGGTGTGTTTGAAACCATCCTCTATTTGTGAAGTTGTAGAGGTTGGATTTTTTATAAAATATTTTTTTAGGCAGATGTTCCTAATGAATTTCTGAATCCCAATATATGTGCTAAATTTGTTCAACTGTGCACTAGGTGAAAATTTTAATCCTTTATTCAGCAGGGAACTCTGTGATGGTGTCAACACTGTACTACTTAAATTAATAATATTATCCTGTTCTATGTTAACTGTGCCTATCTGTGATTCCTTCTTTCTCCTTCCCCTTCGTGTCTTTCTATTCCTCTTTGGTGATTGTGGTATGCTTGGTTCTGAATTTCCCTCTGATTGTATGATGGTGGAGTTCTCTGGTAATTTCTCTGTCTCAGAGACCGTGTATGGTGAGGTGAATAGTGTGGGTCTTCCTGTCTGTTGGGGTGATTGTGATGTCTCAAATTGTACTGGTGTTTCTGTGGAGTTTGTGCTCTTCTGTTGTGTTCCGGTGATCGTGTGTATCTGGGTTTTAATCTTGGTGAATGATGTGGTGGAGTCCCGTCTAAAAAAGGCTGCTGTGCCAGTGTCTCAAACCTATTTCTAGTTGGTATCATAGGTCTCGTTTGTTCTGTAGGGATATGGATTGATCTATCCCTATTTTCTGTCTCATTATCATTTTTGTTTTGTGGTTTAGGAACAAGGCTATGTTTTTTGCTTTTTTTCGCAATTATTTCGGATCCTGTCCTGCCATAAATTAAAAACACTATCTTTAGGTAATTGATCTATTTTCAATTTCATCCGATTAATATTTGCCGTAATAGCCTCCAGAATTTGGACTCTCCTTTTGATAATCAGCTCTATTAATATTCGTGACTGCATATGAAGAAGGTTCTCCCATTCAAGGTTGAAATCCTCTCCATATAGGTCCTGTGCTGGAGTCTTCAATATTTGTAGACCTTTTGGAATTCTGTCCTGTTCTAGATATTGCCGTAGGGATTTAATCTCCCAATTTTGCCTAAGTTGTTTTACGACTAGGCTCTCCAATTCTTTAAATAAATCATGTGTGGATTTTGCTTCAATACTCCCCATTCCTGGTGTTTCAAATAGAAAGGAATCTACTTTCTGTTTCTTTAACTCGATGTGACTCCACATATCCATACTGGGATTGGTGGGAGCTAAATCCACGTGCGGGGTGATAAAAAAAGCTATTTGAAGGTAAATTAACGTGGATAGCTCACCACTTTTCTCTGTATGGCAAAGGTACTCTAGTCTGAATCTGATCACCCAATTAGTCAAAATATGTGATAAAAATGGATAAGTATACGACTGGCACTCACTATGCAGGTCACATCCACAGCATTTAATCTCAATAAAATGAAACAGCAAAATTGCAATACTAATCACACTGTAAAAAATTGTACATCACACTATTAAAACATCACAATTTCCGGAAAGATATCTATAATATAATCACATATAAAATATCCCATAAAAATATGCATAAAATATGCAATCCACTGGTGATAAAGTCCTATATGTGGGGTAAGATCCTCTATGTATAAAAACGCCTAAGAATTAAAGATCCTTTCAGCTGGGTATAGTTGTGCTACCCAAATCCCGCTTTTATGACCTATGTGGTCAGCAAATTCCGTATTGACATTTGGACAATGTTCCTTTAAATTTTAGATGCGATATGCATCCAGACGGTGAAAACTCCCAGGAGTCCATCTATTTAAAATACAATGTCCACATTAAATCGCAGTCTGGTCCATGTGGAGCAGAGCGCCTCTTTCAAGATTATGGTGATAATAGCAGCAATGTCACCTGGTGGTCGGTGCTGGGGGGAGATGTCTCTTACCGGTATATATTGGTGCCCCGGCAGTCCCGTTGTCCCAGCTCTCCTCTCTCCACCGCAGGGCTGTAGCTGCTTCCCGGCGTCATCGCTCTCTGGTATGTATCACGTGATCTCTCCAGAGATATAGCGAGATTTGGTACCTTTGTTCCGGTGTTCAAGTGAGATTATACTCGCAGAAACAGAAAATGGAGCGCTCCAAATTTACAGATAGTTTAAATCGTCCCAATCATGTCCGGATTCCTTATCAAAGCAGGGATATAACGCCAGACGCGTTTCGGGGACTTCACTCCCCTTCCTCAGTGGCTATATCCCTGCTACAACGTCACGTCCTTTTATACCGCCACAAGTCCTCTTCAAAACCTGGACTGGAATATGTATTTTGGTCATTGCGGTATTGATGCGTTTTACATGCGGTTTTTGGGCAACACATGCGTTTTTTATGTATTTTCTTCATAATATTGCGATTAATACATCTGATAAAGGAAAAGTTGCTACCAGGTTGCTTTACATAAAAAAATATGAAACATATGAAAATATATACAGTACAGACCAAAAGTTTGGACACACCTTCTCATTCAAAGAGTTTTCTTTATTTTCATGACTATGAAGGCATCAAAACTATGAATTAACACATGTGGAATTATATACATAACAAACAAGTGTGAAACAACTGAAAATATGTCATATTCTAGGTTCTTCAAAGTAGCCACCTTTTGCTTTGATTACTGCTTTGCACACTCTTGGCATTCTCTTAATGAGCTTCAAGAGGTAGTCCCCTGAAATGGTCTTCCAACAGTCTTGAAGGAGTTCCCAGAGATGCTTAGCACCCCATCACTCTCCTTCATGGTCAAATAGCCCTTACTTTCAAAGTTTTCCCAATTTTTCGGCTGACTGACTGACCTTAATTTCTTAAAGTAATGATGGCCACTCGTTTTTCTTTACTTAGCTGCTTTTTTCTTGCCATAATACAAATTCTAACAGTCTATTCAGTAGGACTATCAGCTATGTATCCACCTGACTTCTCCTCAACGCAACTGATGGTCCCAACCCCATTTATAAAGCAAGAAATCCCACTTATTAAACCTGACAGGGCACACCTGTGAAGTGAAAACCATTTCAGGGTACTACCTCTTGAAGCTCATCAAGAGAATGCCAAGAGTGTGCAAAGCAGTAATCAATGCAAAAGGTGGCTACTTTGAAGAACCTAGAATATGACATATTTTCAGTTGTTTCACACTTGTTTGTTATGTATATAATTCCACATGTGTTAATTCATAGTTTTGATGCCTTCAGTGTGAATCTACAATTTTCATAGTCATGAAAATAAAGAAAACTCTTTGAATGAGAAGGTGTGTCCAAACTTTTGGTCTGTACTGTATATAAAAAGTCCCAATAAAAATAGTAACATATGTCACTAAAGGGAAAGTACACTGCAATCTTATCCGAGGTTTATATTGATAGAAAACAAATTCGTGGAGCTTTAATATCAACGTAGTCATTCCATCATAATTACGTATTCCCCTTTAAATCTCTATTTTCAGAGTGGTCCTATGTATTGTAAGTGGTCCGATGTATTACAATTCATCATACCACTCGGAACATGTCTAAATGAGTAGCCCGTCTCATTCACCATTTTCTACGCCTGGTTTAGGGGTAGAAAATTATCTACATCTAGAACTGGGACATCTATAACATGTAGAACTGGCGGAGGATCCACCAAGGGTTATGGAGAGGCCGGCGCCTTTCCATAACTTCGGCGGAAGCACCGCCAGATATAGGGGTTATTAAGATCGGGAACGCTGGTCTTAATAAATGACCCCCTGAGTGTCTGAGCAACACTTTTAACCAATTTACACGACACGAACCATATGCATTTTGTGATCTGCAAATTACGGATGACGTCCATGTGCCATCTACCTTTTTTTTTGCAGACCCATTAACTAGCCTGCATGTTGGGGACCAGTATAGGACATGTCACATTTTCTATCCTTTGGGGAACAGACATAAGGATGCAGAAAACAAATTACTTCTATATGCTTTCCATATCCGTATGTCCGTTCTGCACAAAACAGAAAATGTGACACGTCCTATACTTCTCTACAAAATGCGGACTGCAGACCCATTTAAGTCAATGGGTCTGCAAAAATATGCGGATCGCACATGGACCACATCGATATCTTGCCGATCCACGGACCGCAAAATACATGAGTGTGGGCCAGGGCCAGTAACAAGAGGGCCAGAGGGGGACAGGGGTGATGGGTGGAGTAAATAAAATAACATACCATACCAAGTGTCAAGTTCAGTGTCTGGCAGGGACAGTGGGCACAGGGGCCACCTCCAGTCCTCACTCACTTTCTCCTGAGTTGCTGGTTTGCTGCAGGCCTCACACATTAAGCACCAACTCTGATGTGCTGAACAGCTAGGAGAGGACCAGATGTGGGTGAAGCTACCGATGGGGGCTACCACCATCACTAGACGGGGCGGAGCTACCACCATCACTAGACAGGGCGGAGCTACCGTCATCACTAGACGGGGCGGAGCTACCGACACAGTGAAGTGGCTCAGCACAGGCCTGCCACAGGAGGCAGGGCGATCACAGATACAGCTCAGGACGGGCTGCCCAGGCCCTGCTGCTCAGAGCTGTGGGCGGCACAGCACGTCCTCAGACTCAAGACAGTGAGCCGCAGTTTGCCGGGGGGGCCCCTTCTACATGCTGGATGGAGTTATGAATGGTGAAGCTGGGAGCGGGCGGCTCTCTGCTTCACCATTAAAATAATCAGCTGTCTGTGCGTCCTGTGGAGGGCCCCCTCCCACGCTGGGCCCCTGTGCAGCTGAAGCGGCTGCACAGGCAGTATGTCCGCCCCTGGACAGCAGTATATAACGCTTGAATTTCACACGTGCAGATTCAGCAAGGGCTCTAAAATTGTGTATTTTGCACAAAAAGGGTGTTTTTTAAAACCCAGAAAATTATAGCTGTATTTCTAGCTTAAATTGCACACTGACTAATGCGGCAGAGGCCCAAAATGAAGGATATTGCCAAAAATGGGTGTTTTTTCAAAGCCAGAAAATTATTTAACTCCTTAACCACCTCAGCCCCCCTAGCTTAAACCCCCTTAATGACCAGACCACTTTTTACAATTCTGCACTACACTACTTTCACGGTTTATTGCTCGGTCATACAACTTACCACCCAAATGATTTTTACCTCCTTTTCTTCTCACTAATAGAGCTTTCATTTGGTGGTATTTCATTGCTGCTGACATTTTTACTTTTTTTTATATTAATCGAAATTGACCGAAATGTTTGCAAAAAAATGTCATTTTTCACTTTCTGTTGTAAGATTTTTCAAATAAAACTACATTTCTATATAAATTTTCTCTAAATTTATTGTTGTACATGTCTTTGATAAAAAAAATTGCAATAAGTGTATATTTATTGGTTTGCGCAAAAGTTATAGCGTTTACAAATTATGGTACAAAAATGTGAATTTCCGCATTTTGAAGCAGCTCTGGCTTTCTGAGCACCTGTCATGTTTCCTGAGGTTCTACAATGCCCAGACAGTAGAAACACCCCACAAATGACCCCATTTCGGAAAGTAGACACCCTAAGGTATTCGCTGATGGGCATAGTGAGTTCATGGAAGTTTTTATTTTTTGTCACAAGTTAGCGGAAATGGTTATTTTTATTTTTATTTTTCTTACAAAGTCTCATATTCCACTAACTTGTGACAAAAAATAAATTTTTACATGAACTCGCCATGCCCCTCACGAAATACCTTGGGGTGTCTTCTTTCCAAAATGGGGTCACTTGTGGGGTATTTATACTGCCCTGGCATTTTAGGGGACCTAAAGCGTGAGAAGTAGTTTGGAATCCAAATGCGTAAAAAATGCCCTGTGAAATCGGAAAGATACTCATTGGAATTTGGGCCCCTTTGCGCACCTAGGCTGCAAAAAAGTGTCACACATGTGGTATCGCCGTACTCAGGAGAAGTAGGGCAATGTGTTTTGGGGTGTATTTTTTCATATACCCATGCTGGGTGAGATAAATATCTCTGTAAAAGACAACTTTTCCCATTTTCTTATACAAAGTTGTCATTTTACAGAGATATTTCTCTCACCCAGCATGGGTATATGTAAAAAGAGGAGAAATCTCGTCTTGCAGTGCCGCATACACCGACTTTTGTGTAATCTGACAGCAGCACAATTCTTCTGTCAGAATGCACATCAGTGCTGCAGCTGGTTCATCGGTTGGTCCACCTAGAAGGTAAAAAAAAAAAAAAAAGCCGCAACGCAATCAATTTATTAACATTAACTTTATATAACATTTGAAACAGAACATTAACTTTTATAAACTTTATTGAACTTTTGGAACATTAACTTTTTTGCTTACCTGTGATTATTTTTTTTTTACCTTTATAGGACAAACCTCTCCTTCCCCATGGGACAATGTGCAAAGCGCAAATCGCCCAGAGACGTGGCAAAGTACATTACGCACTTTATCCCAGGTGAAAGGAGAGGTTTGCAGCAGCTCTGTGTGAAAGGGCCCTAAGACCCCTGTGTGCCTGTCCTGTGTCACTCAATCCCTATACTAAGTGTACCTGTGTGTGGTACTTCCGGAAACACTCCCCTAAGCATAGGGCAGGGTGGTCAGGGCAGTCAGGACAGAAATAGCCGGTGTCACGCCTTATTCCACTCCTGCTACAGACACAACATCTTTTTCGGGGTGACACTTGGTTTGAGGTACCAGCAACGACATTGGGGAAATGTCGCTTGTGTAGATGGCTCACTACACTGGTGGATGGGGCCACGGAGCCTCCCGGATACAGGAGGTTCTCGATGATCTCTTCCTGAAATTTGAGGAAGGATCTTGTTCTCCCAGCCTTACTGTAGAGAAAAAAACTATTATATACAGCCAATTGAATTAAATATACAGACACCTTCTTATACCAGCTGCTGGTCCTGCGGGAGAGTAAATAAGGAGCCAACATCTGGTCATTGAAGTCCACCCCTCCCATGAGCAAATTATAGTCGTGGACCAAGAGGGGCTTTTCAATGACTCCAGATGCTCAATCAATTTGGATTGTCGTGTCTGCGTGAATGGAGGAGAGCATGTAAACGTCACGCTTGTCTCTCCATTTCACCGCGAGCAGTTCTTTGTTACACAAGGCAGCCCTCTCCCCCATTGCAAGACGGGTGGTAACGAGCCGTCGGGGGAAACCCCGGTGACTAGGTTGCGCGGTGCCACAGCAGCCAATCTGTTCTAGAAACAAATGCGTGAAGAGGTGCACACTTGTGTAGAAATTGTCCACATAAAGGTGGTACCCCTTGCCAAATAAGGGTGACACCAAGTCCCAGACTGTCTTCCCACTGCTCCCCAGGTAGTCAGGGCAACCGACCGGCTCCAGGGTCTAATCTTTACCCTCATAGACACGAAATTTGTGCGTATCGCCTGTGGCCCTTTCACAGAGCTTATACAATTTGACCCCATACCGGGCGCGCTTGCTTGGGATGTATTGTTTGAAGCCAAGGCACCCGGTAAAATGTATCAGGGACTCGTCTATGCATATGTTTTGCTCAGGGGTATACAAATCTGCAAATTTGGTGTTAAAGTGGTCTATGAGGGGCCAAATTTTGTGGAGCCGGTCAAAAGCTGGGTGGCCTCTGGGACGAGAGGTGCTATTATCACTAAAGTGCAGGATACGCAGGATGGTCTCAAATCGTGTCCTGGACATGGCAGCAGAGAACATGGGCATGTGATGAATTGGGTTCGTGGACCAATATGACCGCAATTCATGCTTTTTTGTCAGGCCCATGTTGAGGAGAAGGCCCAGAAAAGTTTTAAATTCGGAAACTTGGACGGGTTTCCACCGGAAAGACTGGGCATAAAAGCTTCCCGGGTTGGCAGCTATAAATTGAGTGGCATACCGGTTTGTTTCTGCCACGACTAAGTCTAAGAGCTCTGCAGTGAATAACAGCTCAAAAAACCCCAGTGCCGATCCGATCTGAGCTGTCTCAACCCGAACTCCAGACTGGGCGGTGAAAGGGGGAACTACTGGTGCGGCTGAAGATGGGGGCTGCCAATCAGGGTTTGCCAGCACCTCAGGGACTCTAGGGGCTCTACGGGCCTGTCTGTGCGGTGGCTGCGACGGGGAAACTACTGCACGTGCCACCATACCAGCTTCAACTGCCCTTCTGGTGCTCGCCACTTCACCATGTTCTACGGCAGTGCTGATACTAGGTCCAGGATGGGCTGCGCTGCTGGTGTATGCCTCACCGCGTAATCCGACAGCGCCAGCCCCACTCTGCTGCCCTTGAAGCGGATCCTGCGCAACCAGTGGTCTAGCAACACGGGGCCGGGTATGCCTGGTGGTATCAGGGACCTCAACCTCATCGTCCGAATTTTTGGTCAGACTGCCACTGCTTTCTACAGGTTCGTATTCTGACCCGCTGGATTCGTCAGATGAGGGTTCCCATTCCTCATCCGACTGGGTCAGAAGCCTGTAGGCCTCTTCAGAAGAATACCCCTTCTTTGCTATTTGGTCAACTAAATTTAGGGGGTATTCCCTGAGACTACCCAAGAAAAAAAGCAAGCCTGTCTTACAAATGGGAGGCTAGCGAAGTACAGGAAGCCGCTGCGATTGATAAAAAATATCAAAACTGATTGTGCAGTGATAAAAAAAAACTGTCACTGCGGGGAGGGAGAGGGGGGGGGGCGGATGTGGGTGAACGCACGTGTGGGCGACCGATCAGGCCTGATCGGGCAAACACTGCGTTTTGGGTGGAGGGCAAGCTAAGGTGACACTAATACTATTATAGATCTGACTATGATCAGTTCTGATCACTTACAGATACTATAAAAGTACCAATGCTGATTAGCGATACGCTAATCAGCGAATAAGTGACTGCGGAGCGGTGGGCTGGGTGCTAACTGAAGCTAACTACCAAAGGGGCCTAAACTAATCTAAACCTAACAGTCAATACTGGTGAGAAAAAAAAGTGACAGTTTACACTGATCACTTTTTTCCCTTTCACTAGTGATTGACAGGGGTGATCAATGGGTTAATTGGGGTGATGGGGGGGGGGGTGATCTGGGGCTAAATGTGTAGTGTTTGGTGTACTCACAGTGATATGTGCTCTCTGCTGGGACCAACCGACGAAAAGGACCCAGCAGAGAGCACAGAAGCCATTTAACACATTATATTTATAAATATAATGTGTTAAATGGCTTGTGATTCGATTTTTTTGAAAGTCACCAACCTGCCAGCGATGATCATTGGCTGGCAGGCTGGTGACGAACTCCACCTGTAACTTTTGCTGGCCCGCACTGCACATGCGCGGGCCGGCTATGCGCGTAATCTCGCGTCTCACGAGATGACGCGCCGATGCGTCTACGAGGAACAAACCAACCGCGGTCGGGAGGAGGTTAAGGACACAGCCTTATTTCACCTTAAAGGGTTTCTGTCACCCTGCAAAACTCATATTTTTTTTTTTGGATAGTTAGATTGCTCATAGTGCGATATAGCAGAATATAATGCTCTTACTTACTTTCATGCGGCCGATTCTTTATAAAACGAACTTTTATAATATGTAAATGAGGGCTCTACCAGCAAGTAGGGCGTCTACTTGCTGGTAGCTGCTGCAGAAATCCGCCCCCTCGCCGTGTTGATTGACAGGGCCAGCCGTGATCTCCTCCTCCGGCCGGCCCTGTCAGTAATTCAAAAATCGCGCGCCTCGCGTCATTCGGCGCAGGCGCTCTGAGATGAGGAGGCTCGTATCCTCAGCACTCCCTCAGTGCGCCTGCGCCGATGACATCACCGAAAGAGAAGACGTCATCGGCGCAGGCGCACTGAGGGAGTGCTGAGGATACGAGCCTCCTCATCTCAGAGCGCCTGCGCCGAATGACGCGAGGCGCGCGATTTTTGAATTTCTGACAGGGCCGGCCGGAGGAGGAGATCACGTGGTATTTTTATAGAGCAGGTTGTCACGGACGTGGCGATACCTAATATGTATACTATTTTTTTATTTATGTAAGTTTTACACAATGATTTCATTTTTGAAACAAAAAAAATCATGTTTTAGTGTCTCCATAGTCTGAGAGCCATAGTTTTTTCAGTTTTTCGGCGATTATCTTAGGTAGGGTCTAATTTTTTGCGGGATGAGATGACGGTTCGATTGGCACAATTTTAGGGTGCATACGACTTTTTGATCGCTTGCTATTACACTTTTTGTGATGTAAGATGACAAAAAATTGCATTTTTTTTACACCGTTTTTTTTTTTTTTTTTTTACGGTGTTCATCTGAGGGGTTAGGTCATGTGATATTTTTATAGAGCCGGTCGATATGGACGCGTCGATACCTAATATGTATACTTTTTCAAATTTACTTAAGTTTTACACAATAACAGCTTTTTTCAAACAAAAAAATGATGTTTTAGTGTCTACATATTCTGAGCCATAGTTTTTTATTTTTTGGGCGATTGTCTTAGGTAGGAGCTCATTTTTTGCTGGATGAGGTGACGGTTAGATTGGTACTATTTTGGTGGCATAAGCCTTTTTGATCGCTTACTGTTGTACTTTTTGTGATGTAAGGTGACAAAAAATGTTTTTTTATTTTTTAGGGTGTTCATCTGAGGGGTTAGATCATGTGATATGTTTATAGAGCCGGTCGATACGGATGCAGTGATTCCAATCTTTATTTGGGGAAAATGACATTTTTGTTTATTTTTACTTGAAACTTTTAATTTTTTGGGGGAAAAACTTTATTTTTTAAACTTTTTTTTACTTTATTTTTTGTCCCACTTTGGGACTTCAACTTTTGGGGGTCTAATCCCTTTTACTTCTGTATTGGAATGCATTGGCTGTATGAGTAATACAGTGTGTATTACTAATACAGCTTCCGGCCTGGATTTCACAGGCTCGTCACTGGAAGGCAGCGCCGATACTTTAGGAAGGCATCGCGCTGCCTTCCATGCCATCGGGTCCCCCCTACAGCCGCATGGGGACCCGATGGTACCGCCGCCTGCCACATAAGGTAAAACCACAAACCGCAGGTCTGAATTCAGGATACCCCCCTCACATTTAGCCAAGGTGCCTGCTCAATGATTTGAGCAGGTACAATGAGCAGGACACTGGGTCAGTGGGCATGCTATGCAGTGGGTCAGATTTGGGTGTAAATAAGTTCGTGACGCCAGTTGCAGCTTGCGCAGGTACTGTAGAAGGGCCCTTTAAGATGGTATAGCTCATGTACTAGGTTAGGAATGCAGAGGGGTATATTGTCTCTGTATTGTGTCAACGGTGTCTCCTACCGGTAGTACGGCTGGACTCCTGTATCCTGGCTCACATGCAACAAACTGAGTGCTGTCAATAGGAGTAATGGAGGAATGATGGAATTCCACACAGAAAAGAGGGTCCAACTTGTCTTTACTTGATGTTATTATATGCAGCTTTAGATCCATACAATTTACAGCAATAGTCTAGGATCCCAGCAGGTATTGGCAATATGTGGCAGGAATTATATATATATATATATATATATATATATTCTGCATCTGGTACATATACGCCTTTAAGAATCTGGCAGGTATCTGTCTTCTGCTCTGTCTATGGTCTGCTTAGTATGGGCCTGACTAGCTGTGGAGGTACTTATCTTCTCCTTGTATTTGGAATCTGTACTTACAGGACTGCTCACAGGATATCGCGGTTTCGTCCTGGAGATCTGATAGTTCTGAAGTTGGCTGCTTCTTTGGTCACCAGCTGAGGTAAGGGACTCAGGCTGGGAAGGTTGATCTTGGGCCTCAGCAGAGGCTTGGATCCCTGGTTGGGGTCCCTGTTTCTAGGAGCTCCTATTCACACAGCCTACCCCAACAGGGGGTGGCTGGTACACTGCTAGAACTTTCTGTCCTCCTCCTGAAGTAGGATGTGGGAACATTCCACTCCTCCTCAGATAGGGGGAAGCTAGCCTGGAATGGTATATTCCAGTCTAGGTATACTAACTAACTAACTAACTAACTGACTGTAGACTGCCTACATACTGCTGCCACCTGCTGGTGTACATTGGAAACTACAGCATATACATATTAAACAGTCCCAGTAAATCCAGATAATATAAATGCAATGTCATATTACACAGGATGTTAACACATTTACACTTTAACATCATGAAGCAGGGGAACAGAGTTTTAGTGACATACTCTGGGAAGTTACAGACCCGCTTACTTTAAGTGAAGCCGTCCTCGGCGTATGCTTAGGAGGGTGAGAAAGAATCAGCTCTGGGTACCCAATTAATACAAAGTGCTGCATGAATTTACACAAAAATCACATACAAAGACAAAACATTTAATGGTTTCCTCGAGGTTCCTGCCCCCTAGCATAAGGTGTCCAAAACACAGTTTCCTTATCTTGGTATAACCAGGTAACCTATAACTGCACAAAGCAAACATTACTAACTGACTTCGTATATTGTCCACCAATATCAAAGAAAGCATGGGGGTGTCTTTACTCCGTAATCCCACCATTGTGTAATGCAAAGCCCGCAAATGAAAGGGTGGCTTTATCCTGTATTCCCTTCCCTGCATCATAGCCTGAAGAAATTTGGCTTAAAGCACGATCACTATGATGTCTATGAGGAAGCTAAAATATATGGCTCTAAGGCTTGAGGTACCATACCGTAGGCAAACGCTCAGAAGGGGAGGTATTTATCGTCTCCGGGTCTTCTGGCAATGTCACAGGAGGAGGGTCTTTAATCCCGTGCGCTCCTGGAAATAAGACACCTCCGGATGGGAACAATCCAGAACATTTAACAAGCGGGAAGGAGCAGCCTAGGGCTTCTAACGATTCCCGAAGCAGCAGGGGTACCTGTGTAACTACTAGACCTGTCTGGACTTACCACTTGGTCCTACCCTGGGTACCTATGGGTATACATCACCGGGTGTAGGCCATTGGTGTACAACGTCCGTCTGATGACGTCCGTATAAGGGGGGAGAGAACAAGAGCTGTAAAAAGGCACACTTTAGGTAAGTTGCTACAATTTTTTTGTTAAGTGCAATGGTACGTGCAATCATTTGAAACAGTGCATAAATTCACATTGTGGCATCTAGATGGATAATACACACAATGGGCAGGATCTCTTGAACGGTGCATAACATTTGTAAACTGGTTACAATGACATAAATTAATAAATAGCATGACAATAAAGTGCAAGCTTTTATGTTGCAATAAAACATTTTATAAAATAGTGCAAATTTTATAAGTGCGAATGTCAATGTCAGGTGAGGCTCAACAATAACTTGAGTCCTTTTTCCTGAAAGTGCTTAAAGTTGTAGAAAAGTCCTTTGCAATCCACAGGGCAAAAGTTTATTGTAATCCAAATGGTTAAAAGTGTTATAAAATAGCAGCAGGCTATCAAGTAACCTGAGAAAGGGGATAAAACTGTTAACTTGGACATAAGGGGTTAAGTGCTGATGGGGGAAGTCCTTACTGACATGACCATCTGGATGAGGACAAACACTGGCAACCTGGAACAAAACGGGTTAAAATACACAACAATGCCAACAGGTCCTCACCCGTCAGGTAATCAGTCCATGGCTTGGCTCACAAACAATGTCACTGAGATATTTTTCATGATGGGGACACCCTACAGGTAGGTGTCCAGCTCTTCATCGCTACTGGAGCTACTGAAGTGCATCAGAGGTAATTCCTGCCTCTGCTGGTAACTGAGGGTAGTGTTGGTGGTGGTGCACCAGCGCCCTCTACCGGTTAAAGTATGAATTGGCTGTACTGCCAGCCTGGAGAATGTGGCTGTTGCTTGTTGCAGAATGGGATCCACAGCCGGTGCAGGAAGGGGAAGAACTTCTGGCTGCATTGGTGCAGGGAGAGCTGGAGCGGATTGTGCAGGCTGCTTCCAAGGGAGCATATAAGGAGGCATAAAGCACGGCTGCACCTTGGGGTTGAACGTAAGGACCGAATTGTTTATCTGTCCTACCCTCAGGGTTGGTGGCGGTGATAGGTCAGGAATAAGAAGTGCAGGGGCTGGTTGCGCCTTTTCTTTGAAAACCAGTCGGCCATCTGGAGTTTCCTGCAGGCACCTGGTCCTAGCTGCAGAGCCTGGATCCTCCTGCCAGGTCTCTGGGGTGATGGCAGGGGAGAGCGGTTTCTGTAGTAGGGTGACTCCAGCTGCAAAGAGTCCTTGCATTGACCGCATAGGTGTGTATTCCACCTGATCTCCAATGTAGAGGTTGTGCCTCTCCTGAGGCAGATAATGTCTCTTTACAGACCGGCGGCCTACAAACACTTCAGTGCCTGAGTGGTTATCCTGGAGGAATCCCACACCGCGCTCCACAGAAAACCATAGTACAGTTCCTGTACGCCGGGTCAGGATAGGGTCTCCGGACTAGGGGCTGTCAATAACCTGCTTGACCCACTCTTCTACAGCCGACTTATATTCCCAGGCCGTCTGGGCAAATGCTGTGATTTCGTGGGGTACTTCAGGGTTTAGGCTGCTCAACTGGCTATAGCTGGGCGGTGGAGTGGAATATCCAGCCGCCTCCACCGCACCAGGAGGCGGTTGTGGCTTGGTAGGCCTGAGGTTGATGACCGGCGTTGGGGTCTCTGGACGTGGCGGAGGGACGGACACGGACCGGGCCTGGGCCTCAGGGAGCGGGGTAGCTCCTACCTGCTGTCGCGGCCGGGTGGCCGGTTCCGGTGTCCTCTGCTGGTCCTCTCCGGATTCAGGCGCCACCTAGATCGCAGGCTTCTCCTCAGCTAATGCGGTGACGTCACCGGCGTCCTCCGCGGGAGCAGGTACGACGTCCACATCCATCTGGGTAGGTACGTCGCCTTCCGCTGGTGATCCGTACGAGGCAGAGGGATCCGCAGCTTCCTCGAACTTGATCATCAGATCCGGAACACCGATAGCAGGAACCGGGACTCCATCAGTCATCCTCTCTGGCATCTCCGGTAGGATAGACAGGGTAGATACGGTGGAGCTCTTGTGCGCGGAGGTATCCACAGCCTCCTGTCTGGCATCCAAAGTTGTTGGGCCGCGTCTCTGCATAAGTTGGGAGACTCGGATCTCCAGCGGCTGCTCAGGATAGACATCCTCTCCATCGATAGCCATCTGGTTCCACTTTGGACGTGGGTACACCATCCTTGCTGCGCTTCGGCATACACTGATTGCCAGTACTAAAGGAGGGGCGCAGAGGGTGGAGCTTTTATCACCTCGGGCCAGATCAGTGACAAGTCCATGGAGGGCGTTCTCTATTTTTCCCGCTCCTGAAGGGGCGTATTCGACATCTTCGCGCCTTTCTTGAGGGGGTGTCGCTATATTTTCCCGCTTCTGGGGAGCGTAGACAGCATTTTCGCGCTCCTGGGAAGGCGTTTCTTGGTTTCTTTGTCTTTTGGCATGAAGATGAAGCGCCATCTTGAAACAAATATGGCGAATCTCCACAACATCGAATCAACTCCTTGCATGCAGCAGCGCACGGCCAGCGCTTTCTTAGCACAGCAACACAAGTAAGAAAGTCACTTTCTGCGATTTTGTACAATCTTCAGCCCTTATTATACTGAAAAACATGCGGTTGTAAGTCGGTTTTTTGCGCACAATCAGATGCGATTCTGTGGTTAGGGATGGACACACAATACAATCTGATCCTGTTCGTGAAGCCACTTCATGCAATGAGCAGGACACTGGGTCAGTGGGCATGCTATGCAGTGGGTAAGATTTGGGTGTAAATAAGTCCGTGACGCCAGTTGCAGCTTGCGCAGGTACTGTAGAAGGGCCCTTTAACCACCTCAGCCCCCATGGCTTAAACACCCTGAAAGACCAGGCCACTTTTTACACTTCTGACCTACACTACTTTCACCGTTTATTGCTCGGTCATGCAACTTACCACCCAAATGAATTTTACCTCCTTTTCTTCTCACTAATAGAGCTTTCATTTGGTGGTATTTCATTGCTGCTGACATTTTTACTTTTTTTGTTATTAATCGAAATTTAACGTTTTTTTTGCAAAAAAATGACATTTTTCACTTTCAGTTGTAAAATGTTGCAAAAAAAACGAGATCCATATATAAATTTTGCTCTAAATTTATTGTTCTACATGTCATTGATAAAAAAAAAATGTTTGGGTAAAAAAAAAAAATGGTTTGGGTAAAAGTTATAGCGTTTACAAACTATGGTACAAAAATGTGAATTTCCGCTTTTTGAAGCAGCTCTGACTTTCTGAGCACCTGTCATGTTTCCTGAGGTTCTACAATGCCCAGACAGTACAAACACCCCACAAATGACCCCATTTCGGAAAGTAGACACCCTAAGGTATTCGCTGATGGGCATAGTGAGTTCATAGAACTTTTTATTTTTTGTCACAAGTTAGCAGAAAATGATGATTTTATTTTATTTTTTCTTACAAAGTCTCATATTCCACTAACTTGTGACAAAAAATAAAAACTTCTATGAACTCACTATGCCCATCAGCGAATACCTTGGGGTGTCTTCTTTCCAAAATGGGGTCACTTGTGGGGTAGTTATACTGCCCTGGCATTCTAGGGGCCCAAATGTGTGGTAAGGAGTTTGAAATCAAATTCTGTAATAAATGGCCGGTGAAATCCGAAAGGTGCTCTTTGGAATGTGGGCCCCTTTGCCCACCTAGGCTGCAAAAAAGTGTCACACATGTGGTATCTCCGTATTCAGGAGAAGTTGGGGAATGTGTTTTGGGGTGTCATTTTACATATACCCATGCTGGGTGAGAGAAATATTTTGGTCAAATTCCAACTTTGTATAAAAAAATGGGAAAAGTTGTCTTTTGCCAAGATATTTCTCTCACCCAGCATGGGTATATGTAAAATGACACCCCAAAACACATTCCCCAACTTCTCCTGAATACGGAGATACCAGATGTGTGACACTTTTTTGCAGCCTAGGTGGGCAAAGGGGCCCACATTCCAAAGAGCACCTTTCGGATTTCACTGGTCATTTTTTACAGAATTTGATTTCAAACTCCTTACCACACATTTGGGCCCCTAGAATGCCAGGGCAGTATAACTACCCCACAAGTGACCCCATTTTGGAAAGAAGACACCCCAAGGTATTCGCTGATGGGCATAGTGAGTTCATGGAAGTTTTTATTTTTTGTCACAAGTTAGTGGAATATGAGACTTTGTAAGAAAAAAAAAAAATAAAATCATCATTTTCCACTAACTTGTGACAAAAAATATAAAATTCTAGGAACTCGCCATGCCCCTCACGGAATACCTTGGGGTGTCTTATTTCCAAAATGGGGTCACTTGTGGGGTAGTTATACTGCCCTGGCATTTTCCAGGGGCCCTAATGTGTGGTAAGTAGGTAAATGACCTGTGAAATCCTAAAGGTGCTCTTTGGAATGTGGGCCCCTTTGCCCACCTAGGCTGCAAAAAAGTGTCACACATGTGGTATCGCCGTATTCAGGAGAAGTTGGGCAATGTGTTTTGGGGTGTCTTTTTACATATACCCATGCTGGGTGAAAGAAATATCTCGGCAAAAGACAACTTTTCCTATTTTTTTATACAAAGTTGGCATTTGACCAAGATATTTATCTCACCCAGCATGGGTATATGTAAAATGACACCCCAAAACACATTGCCCAACTTCTCCTGAATACGGCGATACCACATGTGTGACACTTTTTTGCAGCCTAGATGCGCAAAGGGGCCCACATTCATTTTATGAGGGCATTTTTAGATATTTGGATCCCAGACTTCTTCTCACGCTTTAGGACCCCTAGAATGCCAGGGCAGTATAAATACCCCACATGTGACCCCATTTTGGAAAGAAGACACCCCAAGGTATTCAATGAGGGGCATGGCGAGTTCATAGAATTTTTTTTTTTTTGGCACAAGTTAGCAGAAATTGATATTTATTTATTTTTTCTCACAAAGTCTCCCTTTCCGCTAACTTGGGACAAAAATTTCAATCTTTCATGGACTCAATATGCCCCTCACGGAATACCTTGGGGTGTCTTCTTTCCGAAATGGGGTCACATGTGTGGTATTTATACTGCCCTGGCATTCTAGGGGCCCTAAAGCGTGAGAAGAAGTCTGGAATATAAATGTCTAAAAAATTTTACGCATTTGGATTCCGTGAGGGGTATGGTGAGTTCATGGGAGATTTTATTTTTTGACACAAGTTAGTGGAATATGAGACTTTGTAAGAAAAAAAAATAATAATTTCCGCTAACTTGGGCCAAAAAAATGTCTGAATGGAGCCTTACAGGGGGGTGATCAATGACAGTGGGGTGATCAGAGAGTCTATATGGGGTGATCACCCCCCTGTCATTGATCACCCCCCTGTCATTGATCACCCCCCTGTAAGGCTCCATTCAGATGTCCGTATGTGTTTTGCGGATCCGATCCATGTATCCGTGGATCCGTAAAAATCATACGGACATCTGAATGCAGCCTGACAGGGGGGGTGATCAATGACAGGGGGGGTGATCAATGACAGGGGGGTGATCAGGGAGTCTATATGGGGTGATCACCCCCCCCTGGAAGGCTCCAGGGAGACGCCTGTATGTGTTTTGCGGATCCGATCTATCTATCAGTGGATCCGTAAAAATCATGCGGACATCTGAATGGAGCTTTACAGGGGTGTGATCAATGACAGGGGGGTAATCAATGACAGGGGGGTGATGAGGGAGTCTATATGGGGTGATCACCACAGTCATTGATCACGCCCCTGTAAGGCTCCATTCAGACGTCCGTATGCGTTTTGCGGATCCGATCCATCTATCAGTGGATCCGTAAAAATCATGCGGACATCTGAATGGAGCTTTACAGGGGTGTGATCAATGACAGGGGGGTAATCAATGACAGGGGGGTGATCAGGGAGTCTATATGGGGTGATCAGGGGTGATCGAGGGTGATCAAGGGGTTAATAAGTGACAGGGGGGGGGGTGTAGTGTAGTGGTGCTTGGTGCAACATATTACTGAGCTACCTGTGTCCTCTGGTGGTCGATCCAAACAAAGGGGACCACCAGAGGACCAGGTAGCAGGTATATTAGACGCTGTTATCAAAACAGCGTCTAATATACCTGTTAGGGGTTAAAAAAATCACATCTCCAGCCTGCCAGCAAACGAT
Source organism: Bufo bufo (assembly GCF_905171765.1). NCBI lineage: Eukaryota > Metazoa > Chordata > Amphibia > Anura > Bufonidae > Bufo > Bufo bufo. The sequence goes on along the minus strand of NC_053389.1, from coordinate 710,227,219 downwards.
CGCCGCTGGCAGGCTGGAGATCCACTCTCTTACCTTCCGTTCCGGTGAACGCGCGCGCCTGTGTGCACGCGTTCACAGGAAATCTCGCGTCTCGCGAGAGGACGCGCCGACGCGTCCACCCAGAAGAGCAGGGCCGCCGCAAAATCGCAATCCTGCGTACGGCGGTCCTGAGAAGGTTAAGATGGTATAGCTCATGTACTAGGTTAGGAATGCCAGAGGGGGATATTGTCTCTGTATTGTGTCAACAGTGTCTCCTACCTGTAGTACGGCTGGACTCCTGTATCCTGGCTCACATGCAACAAACTGAGTGCTGTCAATAGGAGTAATGGAGAAATGATGGAATTCCACACAGAAAAGAGAGTCCAACTTGTCTTTACTTGATGTTATTATATGCAGCTTTAGATCCATACAATTTACAGCAATAGTCTAGGATCCCAGCAGGTATTGGCAATATGTGGCAATGAAGTCAATCACACTTCTGTGAAATCAAACTGTCCACTTAGGAAGCAACACTGAGTGACAATCAATTTCACATGCTGTTGTGCAAATGGGATAGACAACAGGTGGAAATTATAGGCAATTAGCAAGACACCCTCAATAAAGGAGTGGTTCTGCAGGTGGTAACCACAGACCACTTCTCAGTTCCTATGCTTCCTAGCTGATGTTTTGGTCACTTTTGAATGCTGGCAGTGCTTTCACTCTAATGGTAGCATGAGACGGAGTCTACAACCCACACAAGTGGCTCAGGTAGTGCAGCTTATCCAGGAAGGCACATCAATGCGAGCTGTGGCAAGAAGGTTTGCTGTGTCTGTCAGCATAGTGTCCAGAGCATGGAGGCGCTACCAGGAGACAGGCCAGTACATCAGGAGACGTGGAGGAGGCCGTAGGAGGGCAACAACCCAGCAGCAGGACCGCTACCTCCGCCTTTGTGCAAGGAGGAACAGGAGGAGCACTGCCAGAGCCCTGCAAAATGACCTCCAGCAGGCCACAAATGTGCATGTGTCTGCTCAAACGGTCAGAAACAGACTCCATGAGGGTGATATGAGGGCCCGACGTCCACAGGTGGGGGTTGTGCTTACAGCCCAACACCATGCAGGACGTTTGGCATTTGCCAGAGAACACCAAGATTGGCAAATTCGCCACTGGCGCCCTGTGCTCTTCACAGATGAAAGCAGGTTCACACTGAGCACATGTGACAGAGTCTGGAGACGCCATGGAGAACTTTCTGCTGCCTGCAACATCCTCCAGCATGACCGGTTTGGCATTGGGTCAGTAATGGTGTGGGGTGGCATTTCTTTGGAGGGCCGCACAGCCCTCCATGTGCTCGCCAGAGGTAGCCTGACTGCCATTAGGTACCGAGATGAGATCCTCAGACCCCTTGTGAGACCATATGCTGGTGCGATTGGCCCTGGGTTCCCCCTAATGCAAGACAATGCTAAACCTCATGTGGCTGGAGTGTGTCAGCAGTTCCTGCAAGACGAAGGCATTGATGCTATGGACTGGGCCGCCCGTTCCCCAGACCTGAATCCAATTGAGCACATCTGGGACATCATGTCTCGCTCTATCCACCAACGTCACGTTGCACCACAGACTGTCCAGGAGTTGGCAGATGCTTTAGTCCAGGTCTGGGAGGAGATCCCTCAGGACACCATCCGCCACCTCATCAGGAGCATGCACAGGTGTTGTAGGGAGGTCATACAGGCACGTGGAGGCCACACACACTACTGAGCCTCATTTTGACTTGTTTTAAGGACATTACATCAAAGTTGGATCAGCCTGTAGTGTGTTTTTCCACTTTAATTTTGAGTGTGACTCCAAATCCAGACCTCCATGGGTTAAAAAATTTGATTTCCATTTTTTAATTTTTGTGTGATTTTGTTGTCAGCACCTTCAACTATGTAAAGAACAAAGTATTTCAGAAAAATATTTAATTAATTCAGATCTAGGATGTGTTATTTTTGTGTTCCCTTTATTTTTTTGAGCAGTGTATACACTGCGTGCAGAATTATTAGGCAAATGAGTATTTTGACCACATCATCCTCTTTATGCATGTTGTCTTACTCCAAGCTGTATAGGCTCGAAAGCCTACTACCAATTAAGCATATTAGGTGATGTGCATCTCTGTAATGAGAAGGGGTGTGGTCTAATGACATCAACACCCTATATTAGGTGTGCATAATTATTAGGCAACTTCCTTTCCTTTGGCAAAATGGGTCAAAAGAAGGACTTGACAGGCTCAGAAAAGTCAAAAATAGTGAGATATCTTGCAGAGGGATGCAGCACTCTTAAAATTGCAAAGCTTCTGAAGCGTGATCATCGAACAATCAAGCGTTTCATTCAAAATAGTCAACAGGGTCGCAAGAAGCGTGTGGAAAAACCAAGGCGCAAAATAACTGCCCATGAACTGAGAAAAGTCAAGCGTGCAGCTGCCAAGATGCCACTTGCCACCAGTTTGGCCATATTTCAGAGCTGCAACATCACTGGAGTGCCCAAAAGCACAAGGTGTGCAATACTCAGAGACATGGCCAAGGTAAGAAAGGCTGAAAGACGACCACCACTGAACAAGACACACAAGCTGAAACGTCAAGACTGGGCCAAGAAATATCTCAAGACTGATTTTTCTAAGGTTTTATGGACTGATGAAATGAGAGTGAGTCTTGATGGGCCAGATGGATGGGCCCGTGGCTGGATTGGTAAAGGGCAGAGAGCTCCAGTCCGACTCAGACGCCAGCAAGGTGGAGGTGGAGTACTGGTTTGGGCTGGTATCATCAAAGATGAGCTTGTGGGGCCTTTTCGGGTTGAGGATGGAGTCAAGCTCAACTCCCAGTCCTACTGCCAGTTTCTGGAAGACACCTTCTTCAAGCAGTGGTACAGGAAGAAGTCTGCATCCTTCAAGAAAAACATGATTTTCATGCAGGACAATGCTCCATCACACGCGTCCAAGTACTCCACAGCTTGGCTGGCAAGAAAGGGTATAAAAGAAGAAAATCTAATGACATGGCCTCCTTGTTCACCTGATCTGAACCCCATTGGGAACCTGTGGTCCATCATCAAATGTGAGATTTACAAGGAGGGAAAATAGTACACCTCTCTGAACAGTGTCTGGGAGGCTGTGGTTGCTGCTGCACGCAATGTTGATGGTGAACAGATCAAAACACTGATAGAATCCATGGATGGCAGGCTTTTGAGTGTCCTTGCAAAGAAAGGTGGCTATATTGGTCACTGATTTGTTTTTGTTTTGTTTTTGAATGTCAGAAATGTATATTTGTGAATGTTGAGATGTTATATTGGTTTCACTGGCAAAAATAAATAATTGAAATGGGTATATATTTGTTTTTTGTTAATTTGCCTAATAATTATGCACAGTAATAGTCACCTGCACACACAGATATCCCCCTAAAATAGCTAAAACTAAAAACAAACTAAAAACTACTTCCAAAAATATTCAGCTTTGATATTAATGAGTTTTTTGGGTTCATTGAGAACATGGCTGTTGTTCAATAATAAAATTAATCCTCAAAAATACAACTTGCCTAATAATTCTGCACTTCCTGTATATTCTGCATCTGGTACATACGCCTTTAAGAATCTGGCAGGTATCTGTCTTCTGCTCTGTCTATGGTCTGCTTAGTATGGGCCTGACTAGCTGTGGAGGTACTTATCTTCTCCTTGTATTTGGAATCTGTACTTACAGGACTGCTCGCAGGGTATGGTGGTTTCGTCCTGGAGATCTGATAGTTCTGAAGTTGGCTGCTTCTTTGCTCACCAGCTGAGGTAAGGGACTCAGGCTGGGAAGGTTGATCTTGGGCCTCAGCAGAGGCTTGGATCCCTGGTTGGGGTCCCTGTTTCTGGGAGCTCCTATTCACACAGCCTACCCCAACAGGGGGTGGCTGGTACACTTCTAGAACTTTCTGTCCTCCTCCTGAAGTAGGATGTGGGAACATTCCACTCCTCCTCAGATAGGGGGAAGCTAGCCTGGAATGGTATATTCCAGTCTAGGTATACTAACAAACTAACTGACTGTAGACTGCCTACATACTGCTGCCACCTGCTGGTGTACATTGGAAACTACAGCATATACATATTAAACAGTCCCAGTAAATCCAGATAATATAAATGCAATTTATTATTACACAGGATGTTAACACATTTACACTTTAACATCATGAAGCAGGGGAACAGAGTTTTAGTGACATACTCGGGGATGTTACACAGGCACCTTGTTCCGATCACCGCCTGCATCCTTAACCCCCTGTGTCCTTAACCCTTTCATGACCAAGGGTCATTGATGCCCCAGTGTCCAGGTCAAAATTTACAAATCTGACATGCGTCACTTTATGTGGTAATAGCTTTGGAACACTTTTATTGATCCAAGCCATTCTGAGATTGTTTTCTCGTGACATATTGTACTTCATGATAGTCATAAATTTGAGTCAATATATTTCACCTTTATTTATGAAAAAATCCCAAATTTACCCAAATTTTTTAAAAATTCACAATTTTCAAAATTTCTATTTCTCTGCTTCTAAAACAGAAAGTCATACCTAATAAAATATTTATTACTTAACATTTCCCATATGTCTACTTTATGTTGGTATCATTTTGGAAATATCATTTTATTTTTTTAGGCCATTAGAAGGCTTAGAAGTTTAGAAGCAATTCTTAAAATTTTTAAGAATATTTCCAAAACTCACTTTTTAAGGACCAGTTCAGGTCTGAAGTCACTTTGTGGGGCTTACATAGTGGAAACCCCCCATAAATGACCCCATTGTAGAAACTACACCCCTCAAGTTACTCAAAACTGATTTTACAAACTTTGTTAACCCTTTATGTGTTCCACAAGAATTAAAGGAAAATGGAGATGAAATATCAGTTTTGTTGGTACTATTTTAGGGTATATATGATTTTTTAGTTGTTCTATATTACACTTTTTGTGAAACAAGGTAACAAAAAATAGCTGTTTTGGCACCGTTTTTATTTTTTTATTTCCAACGTTCATCTGACAGGTTAGATCATGTGGTATTTTTATATAGCAGGTTGTTACAGACGCGACAATACCAAATATATTTTGTTGTTTGTTTCAGTTTTACATAATAAAACATTTTTGAAAAAAATTATTTTTTAGTGTCTCCACATTCTGAAAGCCGTAGTTTTATTTTTTGGGCGACTGTCTTGTGTGGGGGCTCATTTTTTTTTTCGGTATGAGATGATGGTTTGATTGGTATTATTTTAGGGTGCATATGACTAAAATAATAATGATCGCTTGCTATTACACTTTTTGTGATGTAAGGTGACCAAAAATGGCTTTTTTGACACCATTTTTTTATTTTATTTTTTACAGTGTTCACCTAAGGGATTAGTTCATGTGATATTTTTATAGAGCAGGTTCTTACGGACGTGACGATACCTAATATGTCTACTTTTTTTATTAAAGTAAGTTTTAGACAATGATATCATTTTTGGAATTTAAAAAAAATATGTTTTAGTGTCTCCATAGTCTGAGAGCCATAGTTTTATTTATTTTTTGGGCGATTGTCTTAGTTAGGAAATCATCTTTTGTGGGATAAAGTGACGGTTAGATTGGTTCTATTTTAAGGGGCATATGCCTTTTTTATCGCTTGGTGTTGCACTTTTAGTGATGAAAGGTGACTAAAAGCACAGTTTTTATTTCATTTTTTGACGGTGTTCATCTGAAGGGTTAGGTCATGTGATATTTTTATAGAGACGGTCAATATGGACATTGCGATACCTAATATGTCTACTTTTTTTTTTTCCCTATTTGTTTACAATTTTTTTTACTTTATTTGGGTAAAAGGACGCTTTTTTTTTTACTTAAAACTTTTAGTTATTTTTTTAAACGTTATTTTGTAACTTTTTTTTTTCACATTTTTTTTGTCCCACTCTGGAACTTCAGCTTTTAAAGGTCTGATCCCCTTTACAATGCTTTACAATACTTCTGTATTGTAAAGCATTGACTGTAAGTGTATTACCAGTGTAATTACCAGTGTAATAAACTTAGGCCCCTTTCACACGGGCGAGATTTCCGTGCGGGTGCAATGCGTGATGTGAATGCATTGCACCCGCACTGAATCTGGACCCATTCAATTCTATGGGGCTGTGCACAGGAGTGGTGATTTTCACGCATCACTTGTGCGTTGCATGAAAATCGCAGCATGTTCTATATTCTGCGTTTTTCACGCAACGCAGGCCCCATAGACGTGAATGGGGCTGCGTGAAAATCGCAAGCATCCGCAAGCAAGTGCGGAAGCAGTGCGATTTTCACGCACGGTTGCTAGGAGATGATCGGGATGGAGTACAAGAGGGTTGGAGGGGTTAAAAATAAATAAATAATAATTTAACTCACCTTAATCCACTTGCTCGCACAGCCCGCCTTCTCTTCTGTCTTCTGGTGATCCATGGTGATGGATCATGTGATGGACCATGTGATGAGCGCAGTGATGTCATCAAAGGTCCTATTCCTCAAAGAAGAAGACAGAAGAGAAGCTGGGCTGCGCGAGCAAGTGGATTAAGGTGAGTTAAATTTTATTTTTTATTTTTTTAACCCCTGCAGCCCTATTGTACTATGCATTCTGTATTAAGAATGCTATTATTTTCCCTTATAACCATGTTATAAGGGAAAATAATACAATCTACACAACACCTAACCCAAACCCGAACTTCTTACAATGTTTTGCACTCGCGCGGAAAAATCGTGCATGTTCCCGCAACGCACCCCCATCTTTTTCGGCAACGCCTGTGTGAAACCAGCCTTAGGCCTTTTTCACACGGGCATCACGGATTTGCTCCGAATGCGTAGGGTGTGCATTGCGGGAAATCCACGCGAGTGTGCACGCAATTTCAGTCAGTTTTGATCAGTTTTTATCGCGCGGTTGCAATGCGTTTTGCACGCGCTTAATAAAAAACTAAATGTGGTACCCAGACTTCTTCACTAAAGTTCGGGTGTGGGTTAGGTGTTCTGTAGTTTTTATTATTTTCCATGTTATAAGGGAAAATAATAGCATTCTTAATACAGAATGCTTACTAAAATGTGGCTTGATGGGTTAAAAATAAATAAATAATTAACTTACCTCATCCTCTTGTTCGCGCAGCCAGCATCGTCTTCTTTCTTCTTCAAGACTTGGAAAAGGACCTTTGATGACGTAATCAAAACTGACTGTAACTGCATGCCTACTCACGTGGTTTTCCCGCAATGCACACGCGACGCATCCGAAACAAATCCGTAACGCCCGTGTGAAAGAAGCCTTACAGCCTTACAGGAAGCTGGATCTCACAGGCTCTCCTGGAAGGCAGCCACGATGCCTAAGTAAGGCATTGGGCTGCCTTCCATGCCATCGGGTCCCGCGGCACATCAAGGGTTAATGCATCAGTGTTTTCACCAATGCCGATGCATGCAGCAGGGGTCCTGCACCAGCCCGATCACCACGCCATACATGTACGGCGATGGTCCTTAAGTCACGGACATCTGCGTCGTACATGTACGGCGTGGGTCCTCTACGGGTTAAGATCTTTATGCCACTATTGTGATGTAGAAAAGTTGCAGATTATGGTGCATGGCATGTGTGCACCATAACTTGCGACTTTTTTGAGCTTCTTGGCACTTTTCTGAAGTGCTGAGGAAAGTGGCAGAACTTATATGAAGTCTACGTTAGCCTGAACAGACTTCAGCATCAAGCACAAGGCAGGGCAGAGATGCATCTGCCTCCTAAATAATTAGTTGCATCTCACGCCAGTGCAGGAAATCAAGACTGGCGTATGGATGCGCCAGTCTTCATATATCTCCCCCTCCCACACTATGTGTCGCAGCCACAGCCACCTTGTAGCCCAAGCCCAACACACATACTGGACTTCATGAGCAGGTACATCAGTACACGCATACTGTAGGCACTCTTACTGTCATACATGCAGGCACTCTTACATAAACACACTTGTATACATGCAGGCACTCATATACACACAGTGTCATACATGCAGGCACTCATATACACACACTTGTATACATGCAGGCACTATTACATACACACACTTGCATACATGCAGGCACTATTACATACACACACTTGCATACATGCAGGCACTCATATACACACAGTGTCATACATGCAAGCACTCTTACATACACACTGTCATACATGCAGGCACTATTACATACACACACTTGTATACATGCAGGCACTCATATACACACAGTGTCATACATGCAGGCAGTCTTACATACACACACTTGTATACATGCAGGCACTCATATACACACAGTGTCATACATGCAGGCAGTCTTACATACACACACTTGTATACATGCAGGCACTCATATACACACAGTGTCATACATGTAGGCAGTCTTACATACACACACTTGTATACATGCAGGCACTCATATACACACAGTGTCATACATGTAGGCACTCTTACATACACACACTTGTATACATGCAGGCACTCATATACACACAGTGTCATACATACAGGCACTCTTACATACACACTGTCATACATGCAGGCACTCATATACACACAGTGTCATACATGTAGGCACTCTTACATACACACACTTGTATACATGCAGGCACTCATATATACACAGTGTCATACATGCAAGCACTCTTACATACACACTGTCATACATGCAGGCACTCATATACACACAGTGTCATACATGTAGGCACTCTTACATACACACACTTGTATACATGCAGGCACTCATATACACACACAGTGTCATACATGTAGGCACTCTGACATACACACACTTGTATACATGCAGGCACTCATATACACACAGTGTCATACATGCAAGCACTCTGACATACACACACTTGTATACATGCAGGCACTCATATACACACAGTGTCATACATGCAGGCACTATTACATACACACACTTGTATACATGCAGGCACTCATATACACACAGTGTCATACATACAGGCACTCTTACATACACACACTTGTATACATGCAGGCACTCATATATACACAGTGTCATACATGCAAGCACCCTTACATACACACACTTGTATACATGCAGGCACTCATATATACACAGTGTCATACATGCAAGCACTCTTACATACACACTGTCACACATGCAGGCACTATTACATACACACACTTGTATACATGCAGGCACTCATATACACACAGTGCCATACATGCAGGCAGTCTTACATACACACACTTGTATACATGCAGGCACTCATATACACACAGTGTCATACATGCAGGCAGTCTTACATACACACACTTGTATACATGCAGGCACTCATATACACACAGTGTCATACATGTAGGCAGTCTTACATACACACACTTGTATACATGCAGGCACTCATATACACACAGTGTCATACATGTAGGCACTCTTACATACACACACTTGTATACATGCAGGCACTCATATACACACAGTGTCATACATACAGGCACTCTTACATACACACACTTGTATACATGCAGGCACTCATATATACACAGTGTCATACATGCAAGCACTCTTACATACACACTGTCATACTTGCAGGCACTCATATACACACAGTGTCATACATGTAGGCACTCTTACATACACACTCTTGTATACATGCAGGCACTCATATACACACACAGTGTCATACATGTAGGCACTCTGACATACACACACTTGTATACATGCAGGCACTCATATACACACAGTGTCATACATGCAAGCACTCTTACATACACACACTTGTATACATGCAGGCACTCATATACACACAGTGTCATACATGCAGGCACTATTACATACACACACTTGTATACATGCAGGCACTCATATACACACAGTGTCATACATACAGGCACTCTTACATACACACACTTGTATACATGCAGGCACTCATATATACACAGTGTCATACATGCAAGCACTCTTACATACACACTGTCATACATGCAGGCACTTTTACATACACAGCCTCACACAATGCGGGCACTCTTACATACACACTTGTACACATGCAGGCATTCTCACCAGGGGCAGATTAAGTGCATCATAGCCCCGAGCTGTTGGCCCAACTTGGGCCCCTTCCCTCCATTTTCCTCTCACCATCCCTCATCATTGTTTTTTTTTTTATACAGCCACTTCATAACATTCATTCATGAGTTCGTGTCACAAGACCAGCGTTCAGTCTGGGAAATACTGCTGTTAGGGCTCATTCACACGACCCTGGTTTGGTTCTGCATCCAAGCCGCATTTTTTTTCGGGTCGGGTGCGGACCCATTCACTTCAATGGGGCCGCAAAAGATACTGACAGAACTCCGTGTGCTGTCTGCATCTGTTGCTCCATTCCGTGGCCCTGCAAAAATTATGAGTCATGTCCTATTCTTGTCCATTTAGCGGACAAGAATAGGCATTTCTATAAAGGGCCGTCCGTTCTGTTTCATAAATTGTGGAAGGCACACGGGCGGCATCCGTGTTTTGCGGATCCGCAATTTGCGGACCGCAAAACATGGCATGTTCGTGTGAACAAGCCCTAAGAGGGATTGTATTTCACGAACTGAATACGCTCGTGTGACATTTACATTAATTAAGTGCCCAAATGCTACTCTGACACATCAGCATCCCCCAAAAGTTAATTGCTGCAGCTTTTTTGCACTTTCAGGGTGGCTGCACACGGTGTGGATTATACATGGTTTTACTGCATCGATTTCATGTGGAAAAACTGCAGCCTGAAGGCTCGTTCACAAGACCGTACCGTTTTTTGCGGGTCCACAAATCGCGGATCCGCAAAACACGGATGGAGCCCGTGTGCCTTCAGCAATTTGTGGAACGGAACAGGAGGCCTATTATAGAAATGCCTATTCTTGTCCGCAAAACGGACTTTTGTGGGTCCACGGAACGGAGCAACAGATGCGGATAGCACACAGAGTGCCTTCCGCATCTTTTGTGGACCCATTGAAATGACTGGTTCCGTATACGGACCGTATGCGGAACGCAGAAAATGGATCGTATACAGAATGCAAAATACGCTCATGTGAGTGCTCATTCACACGAACGTGTGCTGCCCGTTGCCGTATTGCGGACCGCCTTTGCACAGGCACCGTTCCGTGTACATTCCGCATCACGGATGCAGACCCAAATCCGGAGATGCGAAACGGAACACTACGTAAGCACTACGGAGTGCTTTCTGGGGTTCCGTTCCGTGCCTCCACACCGCAAAAAGATAGAACATGCTCTATCTTTTTGCGGAACGGAGGGATCCCGGACCCATTCAAGTAAATGGGTCCACGATTCCCATGCGTCTGCCCCACGGACGGTGCCCGTGCATTGCGGATCACAATTTGTGGTCCACAGCACGGGCTTCATACGTTCGTGTGAACGAACCCTGAACGAGCCCTAAAACAGTAATAGCAAAGTGAATGAGATTTCACAATTATCATGAACACTCTGCTTTTTTCTGTGCATTAATTGACCCTTGGTGTGGGTTTTAAAATCCACAGTATGTCAGTTGTTCGCACCTTCTGTAGAGAAGTTTTCCCCATAGACTTCAATGGGATTGCATACATAAACAGAAAATCCACACTAAGGCCTCTTTCACACGAGCGTGTCCAGATAAGGTCCGGATGCGTTGCGGCAAACCCGCGCGAGTAGGTACGCAATTGCAGTCAGTTTTGACTGTTAAAAAAAAATATATATTTAACTCACTTTAATCCACTTGTTCGCGCAGCCGGCATCTCTTCTGTCTTCATCTGTGAGGAATAGGACCTTTGATGACGTCACTGCGTTCATCACATGGTCCATCACATGATCCATCACCATGTTATAAGGGAAAATACTAATGATCGGATTCAGTGTGGGTGCAATGCATTCAACTCACGCATTGCACCCGCGCGGAAAACTCGCCCGTGTGAAAGGGGCCTAAAAGGCCTCATGCACACGACCGTTGTTTTATTCCGTGTCCGTTGCGCAGTTTTTTCTGGATTTTCTGCGGACCCATTGATTGTCAATGGGTCCTGGTCCATTGAAAACTTGGCTAATGCACCGTTTGCCATCCGCGTCTGTGATCCGTGGTTCCAGTCCGTCCAAAAAATGTAACCTGTCCTATTATTTTTGTAGAAAACGGTTCGCGGACCCATTCAAGTCAATGGGACCGCTGAAAAACGCGGAGGCACACAAGATTGTCATCCGTGTCCGCGTCTGTTTTTTTCCTATCATTTGCATGGCAAACCTGTCTAAGGCTGGGTTCACACGGGCGTTGCGGGAAAATGTGCGGGTGCGTTGCAGAATTTTTCCGCGTGAGTGCAAAACTTTGTAATGCGTTTTGCACTCGCGTGAGAAAAATCGCGCATGTTTGGTACCCAAACCCGAACTTCTTCACAGAAGTTCGGGCTTGGGATCGGTGTTCTGTAGATTGTATTATTTCCCCTTATAACATAGTTATAAGGGAAACTAATAGCATTCTGAATACAGAATGCATAGTAAACTAGCGCTGGAGGGGTTAAAAAATAAATAAAAAATAATTTAACTCACCTTAGTCCACTTGATCGCGTAGCCCGGCATCTCCTTCTGTCTCCTTTTCTTAACAGGACCTGTGGTGAGCATTAATTACAGGTAAAGGACCTTTGGTGATGTCACTCCGGTCATCACATGATCCATCACCATGGTAAAAGATCATGTGATGACCGGAGCGACGTCACCAAAGGTCCTTTACCTGTAATTAATGCTCACCACAGGTCCTGTTCAGCAAAGGAGACAAAAGGAGATGCCGGGCTACGCGATCAAGTGGACTAAGGTGAGTTAAATTTTTTTATTTTTTTTTTAACCCTTCCAGCTAATATACTACGAACTGTGTACATGACTGCCCCCTGCTGCCTGACAGCACCCGATCTCTTACAGGGGGCTGTGATCCGCACAATTAACCCCTCAGGTGCCGCACCTGAAGGGGTTAATTGTGCGTATCATAGCCCCCTGTAAGAGATCAGGGGCTGCCAGGCAGCAGGGGGCAGACCGCCCTCCCCAGTTT